>NC_090224.1:9937500-10271666 GCF_024489055.1 Chanodichthys erythropterus | reverse complement strand
TTACATTTCATGTTGACTTTAAAGGAACCCAAATCTGCTATCTATGTAGGCAGCCCACTAGATTTTAAGACAGTCCAAGTGCATGTCTTTTTCCCAACAGAGAGAGAGAGTGTGTGTGTGTGTGTGTGGTGAAGACAGGCTTCTCTGGTTTGTTTTACAGCCCAACATGTGATTCTCGGTATAAATATAGATCATAAAATCGCAGTGGATCTAAATGGAAGCAAAGCCACAAGACAACAAAATAGAAAACCCTGATGTATTTGATTACATATCAGCGGCACGACAGCGATCATTTTGTGTGACAGATTATAAGTGATTCATTATTTCAGTTAAGGAAGAAAATATACTATTTTGAGTTCGGTATAGGCCAGGGCATAATCGAAAACAAATAAAGTACAAAGAAACACACAAGTCTAAATATCTGAGTTACGAAAAAGCACATGAGGTTGCGGAAGGAGGCCAAAGTACATCAGCCGCGTTTCGTGTTTTTAGAACCAGGGTTGGGAATCAACAACCGGTTCTTTAGAACAATTAATTAAAAAAACGAGAAAGACAGCAGTCGAACGTTCACACTTCCGCCGGTATGGAACAGACACCGTAGTTTCCTGTACTACGCCACTACCGAATGTACAGCGCGCAAAATATAACGTTATATCACGAAATTCTCGAACAACTGATTCTCACGAGTCGATTCTTTAAGTAAATCAAAAACACACAGAGCGAGCAGAGAGGTTTAACTCCTGAATAAACGACTCTTAGGAATCGGTTCTTTTGTGTTTTAAAACATGCAGGGCGTTCAGTGTAGTCAGTGTGAATTACTCTTATAAGTCGGTTTTTTAACATTTCTATGTAGGTATAGTTTTTAAAATAATTTATTTCTGAATTGTTTTATCAGTTCTGTTGAAACCTAAAATGACCTCGTCATTTGGCAACAGACTGGTGAGGGCAGTTGATGCATAAGAACTGAATCATTACCCAATATTTATTCCTCAAAAGTGCTAAAAGAATCGAACAGTTATGGAACCGAAATCGCCGCCACCCCTAATTAAAATCACAGTTTAGGTGTTAGCCGATGGCGTGATAGGGATTGTTTTGGCTTGCGTTAGGACACGCTGTTTCACTCTTACATTAAAGATGATAAATTTACTCACCTTCCCCAAATTCATGTCCTGTCATTGATCCCAAGAGGGCTAGTAATAACGTCACGAAGAAAAGTCTCCAAAACATGGTGTCTAATTGGTTTATTCTCAGTCCTCGTTAGGGCGTTCAGGTCGAGCTGTCTGCAGTTTCACTCTAGTGCTGCTGTGGATGTGGCTGCGCTTCCTGCTTCAAGATCACGTGACTGTTTCTTTTCATCAGTGGATGGGAAATGTGGCTTGAAAGCGTGTGGTTCAAACCTTTTTTCCTGTAGGGGCGCTTGGGGGCTCACAAAGGTACGTTTTCAGTGAGCTGCAAACAAATCTCAGGACCTTTTGTGTTTGTTTGGAGCCATTTGTGTTTTTTTAAAGAGTATTCGTAAATTACCAGGACTGGTATCAGTTAAATAGAAACCTGCACTGACAGTCGCGATAAAATATGTTTAATAATAGTGACCAAGAAACAATTGTGATTGACTCATCCTGACAGACGCTGAGAAAAGTAACATGAACCACGTGACAACGTAACCAAGTGTTACTTTAACAGCAATCTAGACGATATTTACACCGTGAAACTTTAACTGTATTTAAATGAAAATTAAACGGTTAAAAGTTAAAATATGAAGAATATCATTTAGATCTCATCGTTAGCGTTTGGGCCGCTAAGCCCCGCCCCATTTTCGACCTCTTGTCCTACTCATACATCCATTCCATTCTCTTATTGCCACGTGTTTGCCTTCCTTATGTTGCCATGTATAAAAATAAAGCTCAACTGGCGAAACCCTGCATGCAATATTTGTTTAGCTCATTAATAATTCGCAGAGCAACCGTTTTAACAACTAGAAAATCTTTTACCTTATAATCCTTTTCAGCCCTCCTAACACATTGCTGGAGAGTAATAGGAAAACGCCATCTAGAGCTACCAGTCACTTATTTTTGAGATATGGGAAAACAACTTTACACATAAAGAAATAGAAACAGATGTGCATAATGAAGAGGTTGATACAAAATAATTCCTTGTATATTGTCAGTTCTATAACCTATTTTATGCCAGTACTCAAAATCCAGTGCACTGAAGGTATTAAAATAATGAGTTGGAACAGTTTATTATGCTTTGACATTCCACCATCAGGCAACCATTGCTATAATATCCCATATAAGTCATGACTAACATTGGTCTAAATTGCTATTGGTACAGAACGAATACAACAGTAGATCATTAATTCAGTTTTAGGATTATTGAACTGTTGCCATGCTGCCACCCAGCGGACGAGTCCATTTTAAAAAAGGGAATTTTCTGTTGATGTGAAACCATCTGTTAAACCTTTAAAATATTTTCTGCAAGTGTTAAAGGGATAGTTCATCCAAAAATGAAAATTTGATGTTTATCTGCTTACCCCCAGTGCATCCAAGATGTAGGTGACTTTTTTTCTTCAGTCGAACGCAAATTATGATTTTTAACTGCAACCGCTGCCCTCTGTCAGTCAAATAATAGCAGTAGATGGGAACTTCAACTATAACAGTAAATAAAACTTGCTTAGACAAATCAAAATTAAAACCTGCGGCTCGTGACGACACTTTAATGTCCTAAGACACGAAACGATCGGTTTGTGCGAGAAACCGAACATTATTTATATAATTTTTACCTCTAATACACCACTATGTCCAACTTCGTTCAGCTTCCTGTTAGTGAGGTCAAAAAACGCGTTGTGATGACGGAAGTGATGTCTCGCCCATATACTTCAATGAGCGCGAGACATCACTTCAGTTGTCAGAGCGCGATCAGACCTCACTAGCCGGAAACTGAACGAAGTTGGACATAGTGGTGTATTAGAGGTAAAAAATTATATACTGTTTTTGACTCTTATTGTTCCCAATCACTGCTATTATTTGACTGACAGACGGCAGCGGTTGCAGTTAAAAATCATAATTTGCGTTCGACTGAAGAAAAAAAGTCATCTACATCTTGGATGCCCTGGGGGTAAGCAGATAAACATAATTTTTTTATTTTTGGGTGAACTATCCCTTTAAGAGCTTTTTGTGTAAAAAAACAAAACAGAACAAAAGCTAAAAAATAACAATCACTTGACATATAAACATGGCAAAAATACGATGATGCAATTATAACAGCAAAAATATATCAGGGCAAAACTATAATAATTCACAAATGTAATAGTCATCTAGAAAGAATGGGGATAAGATAAAATAAAAATATAGTGTAAAAAAACATTAAACAAAATATTAAATGGAAAAGTCTACCTTTTTCCCCCACTGTATCTAAATTTATTGTATTGTAATATCAACCTTAAATCACCAGAGAGCAGCATTGTAATAAATATTAAACAACATTTTTATTTACTTTTTTTACATATAGACTATATATAGCACGATCCAACTGTCATAGCTTTCCATACCTTTACAATTTCTCAACTGCCTGGAAATGCTGCCAGAAGACGTTGGCAAAATGTAAACCACATTGTCAAGTCTTGAAACGAAGAGTCGTCCTGTCAGCAGATGGCGCTGTATACTTTCACATTCTTTTCAGCCTCATACTGCCATTTGTAGCCTAATCCTTCTGAATAGAGAACTGCTGTGCCAATGGAAAGATTCAATAAATATCCAACCACTTATGGTACTTCACATGAGATTCATATCAGCATGTATTTCTAGTGTTAAATATGTAATCTAGTGTTAAATCAAATCAAGTCACCTTTATTTATATAGTGCTTTACACAATACATATTGTTTCAAACTGCACCTTTACAGGAATACACAGGAAAATAATGATTCTTTGATGAAAACAGAGTTCAGTTATGCTGTAAATCAGCTCTAAAAAGCAAACAGTGACATTGTTCAGCAGGTCAGTTCAGTGTTGATTCAGTTCTGTTCAATAACTGTGTAAAGATCATCAAATATTCAATTCAGCTATAAAGCAGAAAACAGTGATGTCATCATCCAGCTCGGTTCAGTTCTCATCCAAAATGGACGTAGGCCGGTAAGAGTTGTGCGTATAAACCTCACTCCCCTGATCTCAAGATGCACTCCTTGTTAGAGCGCCTGGCTCCCATGCCGGCGGACCTGGGTTCGAGTCCCGCATAGAACGGGCAGTTCGAACAGGAAGGGTTACAACAGTCAAATCTATAGTAGCTTTTGCTGAATATTATGTGCAACAGTGGCAACAAACTCAAACATGTCATGTAAAAGTTTAATTGTGTCCTAAATTTCTTATGCTTTTTTCATGTCTGTTACCATAAAGTATTTTCTTCATTGCACCATGAAGCCTATATCCGAGGACCAAGCTCTTCATTCATTTTAATGAAAAGAAGAATAACTTTCCTGTAGGCTATACAAATTCAGGTTAAAAACCTGACTTTTAATGGTTCTCCTCCACACTCCCACCTCTTTTTCCACTATTCCAAAACTTTGGTCATTTTAAATGACCTATAGCTAAAAACCTGCTTAAACCAACCTAAGATGGTTGGCTGGTTTAAACTGGTTTAAGGTGGTCTTCCAGCCTGACCAAGCTGGTTTTGCCTGTTTGGCCCACTGAAGTGCCTTGGAACGCGCAGGGCGGGATATATCTAGAAGCTCCTCCCCTTTTCCCAAAATAGCCAATAGCCTTTCGACTATATCACAGCTCGGCCAGAGCCGTTGAGCTCGTAAAACCCAATTTTCCTCATAATCTGTAATTGTTTCTCCTCCATATTGCTTTAAAATATAGAATTGTTTGTAGATTCAAATGTGTCCGAACGATTTGTGGTCTGTGCTGACTCGCAAATGATCCTCTCTGTGGTCTCGTGTCTCTGGACCGGAGCAGACTGGAGCATACTAACTCAAAAACGTCATTTGCGTCAATGGAAAGCATATTTACACTGTCTGAAATGTTCCCTGTCCTCTATATAGTGCACTATGTGCCATTCACTATATAGAAACTAGTAAATATGTGAACAAATGACAGACTTCAGATTTGAGCGAGAATTTGATTAGACAGAAGATTTGATGAGAAGCCGAAGTCTGCAGTGATGTCATGAAAATCTGCAATCCATTTTAGCTAAAGTGAGAGACTTTTGAATACACTGTAAAAAAAATCCCAGTAAAATTTACGGTAAAAAAAAACGGCAGCTGTGGTTGCCAGAACTTTACCGTCAAAAATACAGTAGCAACGTAAAAAAAAAAAAAATCTGTTAAATTTACGGTAAAATAACATATTTCATTAACTGATATAATGTTAATTTACCAACATAATGAAGTACTAATATCTGTTTTGTACCTTTATAATACACTGACAGTCACCAAACACAGCGGTGATGAGAGTCACATCATAAGCAGCTTTTCCACAAGTGAGGAGGTGCTATAGAATGTGCACACAGTGTAATTCACCCACACACTAAACACCATCATGGTAACATGCATGAAATTTTTAAAAATGCAATAAACATTAATTTAACAACATTAGATGTAACATAAAACCCTGATGTACATAACTGATTAGAAAAAAAATATTTTATTAGTTATTTAAACGAAAATATATCAAATGTGAAGTGTCACGCAGGGAATTGTGGGAATGTCAATTTACGTTTTTTCACTGTAAATGTTTACAATGAATTGTTATTTTTCACTTCCAAAAACTCTGAATTTAACGGTATTTTACCATAAAATTACATTAAATGTACCATTAGATCTATTACAGTTATTCACCGTATATAGTACGGAAACTTTCTGTAAACCAATTGACCGTTTTTCACCGCAACATTTTTACAGTCTTTTACTGTTAAAATTACGGTCATTTTTTGTGTACTTACTCAGTGTACTTACATCTCATAAATGCAATTTTTTTGTCATTCGCTGTGTCCGAAATCGAATACTTCTCTGTTGTACGTGAAAAACAGTAGGTGAAAAGTACCCTGATGACTTACTACATAAGTGCACATATGATGGACACTTCACTATCCCATGAGGCCACGGGAGAGGATTTGTGAATGGAGTTGAAGGGACGTAACTGACGCTGGTATGTGACAGTAACAACATGGCTGATGTAGAACCAAAGACTTTGGTAGTATGTCTGAATTCATTCATACTACCAAAGTCCCTTTAAGACAAGTCATTTCACTCGGTGGCCATCTTTGAAACGCCTCTCGGGCATTCAAGTGCAGCTCCTATCTCTTTGAATGGGTAAACATCAAATTCTCCATAGCTGTGTGCCAAGCTTTCGATTAAATTTCATATTTGTAATCCAATTAAATCTGACAACAACTGTCTAATTTTTTTTTCTAAATGCACTAATCATGACAAAAAAACAACAACTTTATTTTTAAGGCTGGATCAAGCTAATGCGCATGCGCAGACCTAAACGCGCGTCTCGTGCCCCATTTCGGAGGCGCACTTCTGACTGTTTCTATAGAAACCGGAGTTAACTGCCACTGCAGTGGCGCAATGACTTTCCCAGTCGTCGATTGGCTCTCATTTAGATGGCGGGACTTATTCCGCCATATTGCATTGCACTTTCTTCCATTCAAAACAACAGGAGTGAAAATACTACAGGCATTTTCAACGGTAATGAAGTACATTTAAATTCAAATGTAGTACCTACCCAACAGTACGCGATTTCGGACCCAGCTATTGTTTTGGAACACACCTTTCATAACCTTAAGGCTAACATATTGATACTAAAAGCTAAAAACTTAAATTTTGATTTCAGGGGACTTTAAAAGTACACATTCCTTATAGGCTATATGTATATATATTCATTAATATGTTTGTTTTTCCAGTGAACGACGCTCTTAATTTATCCTAGCAACCCTCGCGAACAGAAATCGCTTTCAGTTGAGGAGGTAACCATAGCAACATTTCCGTTCGGATTAGTAGAATCGGGCTGTACATCGAGAAATCATAATTACAGTCATTATTTATTACTTTTTAAACTTATTAAAGATTTATAGATGCATATAACAAGTTTATCACAAAATAGTGTTTTGTTTAAAAATAGTTGACATTTGGTTATCATGACAGTTAGCTGTCAATCAAGCACATTGTACGTGCCATATAATATTTACATCACTAAGATGTAGAGAGAGAGAGAGAGAGACCAATCCACATTGTTACGTGCCATATGAGAGAGAGAGAGAGAGAGAGAGAGAGAGAGACCCACTGGCTTGGATGCAGACTGATAACTGAAGTATATCATCAGTGCAGCAGCTGTCTCAGAAGGAGGTGAAGCGGTATCTCATTGACTCAGGTGCGTAGCGATCGAATTCCTGTGCAGATGTTTCCGTTGTTTGTATTTCCTGGTAACTGCAGGTACGAACAGATGTGGCAATGCCACTAATGCGAGTACAGGAGGCATTGCATCGTAATTATGGGTCATTTTTCATTGAGTGCCATCGATTAAGCCATTATAATGCTGAATGGAAACGATAGAAAAACGAACGTGAATGTATGGCACAAGACATCTATCTTTGCGATGATGTGTGATATTGACAAAATAGTTGTTTTTAGGCTTCAATTTTTCTGTTTTTCTGTATTTAGACTCGAATTAAGAGTGTGGTAAGATGAGGGCAATTCAATTCATCTCGTTCTGTATGAAAATAAGTCTGCCTTGTATATAGTCGCATTGAGTTTTAAGGGAACACGCAGTATCCGAGGTTTTGTGGGCAAACACATCGCATCCAATAGTTGTGCTTTGACTACAAAGGCGCGTCTAATAGTTTCATTCACTGTCCGTCATAAGATTGTCTGCGCTGTCCGCGGTGCTGAAACCGCCCGGCACTTGCCCCCACAAGGACGAGAAAAACGACGACCTCGCCAACAAAACTTGTGAATGATGCTCATTCTGTGGTTATATGTTTCTTTTCTTATATTCGACCAGTAACTCTCTCGTTCGCCAGTTATTTTGCATAGACTGAATAATGACGTACGTTTGGCAAACTTAATAGGCAAGGCTTCTGCGACACCTAACAGAGACCGGTGCGTATTAGGCTATATATTTTCCCCATATTTGTCAGCCACTAAACAAATTAGTTTGTATCCCTAAACTATGTAATTTTGTCACAAGGGTGTTGTTGTTACGCTCTACCCCACTAGGTGAGCTCTAACAACAGCCGAAAACACAGCCTACATTTTAAGTTGTGCACGTATTTACTGGTAATCAAATGTACAAACAATTGTTATGCCACCCACCCCTTTTGAATTCAAATAGTATAATAGGATACTATACTATATATGAATACTATATAGGAAATACTATATAGGAAATGTTTTCATTCAAAACTGCAATTATACAACAGATATAAGATGCATAAAACATTGGCTAACAACTTTAAAAGCATATCAGACACTGAATTTTTGGAAATGTGGCTTAAACACTGTCCCATTTTGTGCAATCTTTTTGCGCCCAGAAATAAGTTGCTAAGCTTTACAAACTTTTTTAGACATGGTGTTCTAGTTTTAAACTACTGATGAAAATCTTAGATGTTATGTATCAGATTAAACAATTCACATGTTCTGTCATTTAATATCCATTAATATTATCACAAATGAAACCCTAAACTTTTTTAGTGCATTTTATTTGTCCTATAAATCTTTTATAGCCTATTTTATTTTGAGTTCTATAACTGCCATCTCAGCATGTGGGGTGCTGGTCCTGATTTCACCCATGTAACTCATTTTTAATCGGTTAATCTGTTACAACTCACCCTGTGTTACAACACTTCCTTACTTCATCAGTGTTAAATGATACACTGTTTCTAGAACATGTATGCTTTTCGAATAAAAGATGTTTTCTCTAACTAACTCTGTGTTATGTTTTCTCAGCAGGTGTCAGGGCGCATTTATGTTGTCTCACGTGCGCATCTTGGTCACTTAATTGAATCTGGGACTGCAGAGAAACGAGCACCGCTGGCACGAGCAGCTCGCACACTATGCCTGTCACACAATGTGGAACATGGCACGCTTGAAGATGCCCCGTGTCTCGTGTGGACACTTCCCACTGTTCCTGTGTCTGTTTCTAGCGACACTTTTATCTCACGCGCTTGGGAACATATACAAGCGCTCGGCGGTCCAGCGCGCGGCGGCCCGGTCGGTCGCCCGCATGGATGGCGACGTGATCATCGGTGCGCTCTTCTCCGTGCACCACCAGCCGTCCGCCGAAAGTGTTGCCGATAGAAAATGCGGGGATGTGCGCGAGCAGTACGGCATTCAACGGGTGGAGGCGATGTTCTATACGCTGGACCGTATCAACGCCGACCAGAACCTGCTGCCCAACATCACCCTGGGCTGCGAGATCAGGGACTCGTGCTGGCACTCATCCGTTGCTCTGGAGCAAAGCATCGAGTTTATCCGAGACTCCCTCATCTCCATTCGGGACGACAAAGACGGATCTAAGTGGTGCATCGACGGGACGCCTTCCAACCAGCCTCCTCCCAGTAAGAAGCCTATCGCTGGAGTCATAGGTCCGGGCTCCAGCTCGGTGGCCATCCAGGTGCAGAATCTTCTCCAGCTGTTTAACATTCCCCAGATTGCTTATTCGGCCACCAGCATAGACCTGAGCGACAAAACCCTCTTCAAATACTTCCTCCGTGTCGTGCCCTCTGATACTCTGCAGGCGCGCGCCATGCTCGACATAGTCAAACACTATAACTGGACTTATGTGTCTGCGGTTCACACAGAGGGTAAGTCACTGCACTCTTGTTATAACTATGAGGCATTTCAAATAACTTTTCTAAACAATGTAAATGCGTTATATGAGAATACAGGTAGCCCATCTGTCATTTCATTATTGCAACACATTTTGCACAATTTGTTTGACTCCTAGTTTTTTTGTTGTTGTTGTCTATTTGACTCAAACTTCACACATTTTTCTGCTAAAAAATATGTAAATTGATACATTAATGCGAGCAGCGATTTTATTTAGAGACAGAGGAGTGTTGTAGCACTTTTGTGTTTGTTGTAACACTTAAAAAACATATGTAACTTTATGTAATTTAGAAATCTACAACTCATCTCAAAAACCTTTTAAATTAATCAAATGTACTTGTTCAAAATAGGTCTAATTATTCCATCTCCCATTTTATTTTAACGAGTCAGTTCACCCAAAAATTAAAGTTCTGTCATTAATTACTCACCCTCGTGTCCTTCAAGTTCTAAGACCTTCGTTCATCTTCAGAACACAAATTAAGATATTTTTGATGAAATCCGAGATGACTTGTCTATAGACAGCAATATATAACGACCACTTTCAAGGTCCAGTAAGGTACTAAAGACATTGTTAAAACAGTCACTGTGACTGCAGTGGTTCAACTTTTAATTTCATGAAGCCATGAGAATACTTTTTGCACGCAAAAACAAAACAAAAATAAGGATTTTATTCAGCAGTTTTTCCTCTTCCCTGTCAGTAAACGCATTGCAGAGCTTCCATGTTTATTTCCGAACTCGGGCTCAGTATTGGCCGAGGCTGTGTTCACGTGAGCACCACAACGCCTGCGTGTGATGCTAACGCAGGAGCCGGCCAATAACGAGTCGGCGGTCGGATGTAAACATGGAAGCTCACTGCACCAACTGCATTACAGACTGACAGGGAAGAAGAAAAATTGTTAAACAAAGTCATTATTTTTGTTTTGTTTTTGCGCACAAAAAGTATTCTTGTCCCTTCATAAAATTAAGGTTGAACCACTGCAGTCACAGTGACTGTTTTAACAATGTGTTTAGTACCTTTCTGGTCATTGAAAGTGGTGGTTAAATTGCTGTCTATGGACGATTCATATACCTCTCGGATTTCATCAAAAATATCTTAATTTGTGTTCCGAAGATGAACGAAGGTCTTACAGGTGTGGAACGACATGAGGGTGAATAATTAATGACAACAAGTTTTGGGTGAACCAACCCTTTAAGCATTTTAATTCTAAAAAGCAAGCTGGTGTGGATGTTACATATCAACAAAATTGTTCTGTTATTTAACATGATCCTTTAACATAATCATGAATCAAACTATAAGCCAGGCATGAAATGTGACTTGTGCATAATCTTACTTCTGCTGTCACTTTAGGTGGGTGGTGGTATGATAGTGATTTTAGACTCCATACTACAACACTCTCTGCTTTCCTCTACTTTGAATATAGATTGACAAAATCTAATTAGAAGTAGGTTGTATAAGTCTGGCTTTGAATATAAATGCATGAACGTATAACAGACATGATTTAAGTGTTAACCTTTTTAATTAAGGAAAAACAATTGGGAAACGCTGCATTTGAAGATAATGAGTGCACCATTCTATAAATGTACCTAAATGGTAATTCACTTCCATTAGAGTTGTAGTGCAAGTCGGCCAAAGACCTTTTTATTATTTGCATAGGGAAGCATGCTTTAATGACTCAAGCAGTTTCTCCATATACAATGAGGGTAATAATGTATTCTCCCCTTTTTGCCCACAACACACACACACACACACACACACACACATACACACACACATTTTTTTGTTGTTGTTGCTCCCTCCAGCATTGTTATGTGTATCACTTTCAATTCTGTTTTTGATTTGTTTATAAAATGCCCAGAGGTGGAAAGCTTATCTGTTAAACCACACATTGAGATGTTTAATGTATGGGTCAAACCACTTTCTGTTTTCTTGTATGCTAGTGTTTTAATTCTGTTCCTCAGCTAGCTAGTGGGAAGCATATGTCTGTGAAAAAAAAATCCTCTTTAGATTACTGTCAGCGTACTATAGTGAATAAAAACCAATGTAAAATATTGTTAAAGTTGTGATGCATGTCAGGGCGTAATGTTACTAAGTTACACAATTTTGTTAGTGATGTAATGATTTTTTTATAGGCTTTGACATGTCTGCTTACTTATAACAAGCATATGTTAAAAATATTTTACAGGCACAGATTTAAATAAGCAATATAATGCTAATGCTCAGTTTTCTGTTCTGTTTGGTGATAACTAATTAGAAAGATGTCTTTTCCCTCTCAGGAGAGACTCTGTTCATGGTTTATCAGTCATGAACTGTAGACAATAACAAACACAACATCAGCAACTGTGTCGTACATCGCTCCCTGTTGCTTATAGTAACATCAGAGATCTTTGATTACATTAATTATCCAACCAAATTTAAATTCATGTCTGGTTTAGAGACATTTTAATGGCCGTGTTTAAACAGGCACCAGTTTTACACAAGCTTGCATTGCAATCTTTAGAAAAAAGTTCTTTTGATGTAAACCCTGCTGAAAAATTGAACTAAATCTACAGCCGGCTTGCTGGCCTTCAGCTGGTTTAGCTGATCTCCCAGTGTGAGCAGTTGAAAAGTGACACAAAAATCCCTATAAATCAAAACATGTCAGTATTCTTATTATCACCAAAACAACAGATCAGTGAACTTTGAGTATTAGCATCAAATTAACACTGTGCTTGTGGTACCTCTCTTCATTAGAATATTCATACATTTTAACTATGGTTCAAATGCTATTAATATGACACCACAAGGACATCAACTTAACTTACACGTCTTGTTTTTTTCCACAGAATTTTATGATAGTGAGCAAAAAAGCAAAAATTAGGTGCCTTTAAAAACAACAAACACCTTTGTTCCCCCTGAAAAAAAAGATAAAAGACATTAAAACCAGTATTGCCTTTTTTAGTATAAATCATTTGGTCTTCTGACTCGCTTTGCAAGACAACCATATTGCATAACATGCAGTGTTATTATTTATGGTTGGACTTCATTTGGATAGTCCTCTTTAGAAATTCTACTAATTGTAGATGGGTTGTCCCCTTGGATAGACATTTACTAGACAACTTTTAGAACAGGCTTTACCTTTGAGTCCTCCTTCACATACTTCAGTAGTCTACACATTGAGGTAGTTGCAGATGATGCACGTGCACTTTGCACGTGATAAGAAACTTTGCAACTACATGTCAAATAACTCATTAATTTCTTCTAGTCAGTAGAATATTTTGATGGTGAGTGTTAGCAAATATTAAGCAGAGAGTCTGCTAATACTCTAATGACTGCTAGTTTACATGTAGTTGCTAACTTAGAATGTCTAAAGTGAACTATTAAATTAAAGTGTTACCTTAAATTTTGGGTAATTTACTTTTATTTTTATTATTATAATTTCTATATTTCTCTTTAGCTTTAAACTTTATTAATTACAGTACTTCAACTTAAATCAAAATCAGTTAGTTGCCAAGGCAACTTTTTTAATTTTCGCTTCATCTAATATTTATATAGTATTTTATTTATTTAAATGACCAAAAACATTTTAATGGATTTAGTTAATGATAACAACACGTGTACCATGCATCCTGCTATATCAGATACACTGTTTTAGAAAACACACATCTTTTTTCGAGCAAGCTCTTTGAGAAAGAGGAAGTAAGCTACAAAGGGAGAATCTAAACCTGTAAATAAAGATGTTCCAAACAACCTAGAAAGAGAGAGGGGAGAGAGAAAAGGAATTGTTAGAGAGCCACAGAACTGTGAATGTGCTCAAATCGCCACCCGCACACCCACTTTACAAAGACTGACCTCCAGACAGTCATCAGTGACCACACACCACTCATCTCTCCTGATAAGACATTAGCACTGTTCTTCTTCTGAGCATAGTCAACAGCAGTGACCTCTGCTGCACAATAAGATGTAAATTTCGCTTGGCAGCCAAGATGTAGGATGGAACGGAAGATGTTTCAAGTGTATCTTTATGAGCTCCATGCTTTTGTACAGACTCGTTTCTGATTCATACAATATTTTGAAAAGGACACACTGTGTTCAAGTGACCTATTATGGTAATTTGCAGTAATTCTCAAGAGCACCACAAAGTATTATTGGTGTCATACTTGTCTAGTTACAGTACAATGCCTGTGGAGTATAATTAAGGGATAATGAACAGTCAGTCGGTCCTTACCACAAAATATTGTTTGGCTACTACTCAATAAATAATGAAATGGTTATGAAATATGATAAGAATGACAGCGTAAAAAGCGATATGAGTGACTTAAAGCGATAGTTCACCCAAAAATTAAACACTCTCATGTTGATGTTTTTGAAGAACGTTTCAACTTTCATTGGATGTACAAAGAGGCACTGAAACATATTTTAATTGATCATCTTTTGCATCATAAAGGTTTGGTGTAACATGAGGGTGAGTAAATGATGACAGAATTTTCATTTTTAAGAGAACTAACCCTTTAGCAGTCATTATACAAATATATTTGATATATACACTCTAAAAAATGCTGGGTTAAAAACAACCTAAGTTGGGTTAAATATATTTGATATATACACTCTAAAAAATGCTGGGTTAAAAACAACCTAAGTTGGGTTAAATATGGACAAACCCAGCAGGTTGGGTTAAAGGGCACCTATTATGCCCTCTTTCACAAGATGTAATATAAGTCTCTGGTCTGGTCAAGTTTCAGCTCATAATACCCCACAAATTTGCCCCTATTTGGGGGTGAGCAAAAACACGCCTTTTTCTATATTACTATTTTGCTGGCAAAAAAAAATAAATCCAAAATTGGTTGAAAAAAATGGCTGGGTGAAAACAACCCAATCCCTGGGTTTGTCCATATTTAACCCAGCAGTTTTTAGAGTGTAGAATGCAGTGGTCAACCAATCAGGATCAAGTATGAAGGCATGATACTGACCTTTTTTTTTTTAAATTTCGTGTTTCTCATTCTAAATGTATGACGCCATTTGTATCCTAAATGGTGGTGACCATGTCTCCATTTCATGTCTTTTTCAGTTGCCTGTCTGCCTGTCATTTTGTGTCCTCCATAGTCAACTGTCATCCATTTCTTATCCCGGGCTCTGACTGTTCTGACAGGTGTTGGATCAGTGGCGGTAATCCATCCTCCATTCTGTGTCTTTGATTAAAGCTGCACTTGTTTCATATGTATTTTAGGTTATCTTTTATTAACCGTCCTACATTTTGTGTCTGAACACAGGTAACTATGGTGAGAGTGGCATGGAGGCCTTTAAGGAGTTGGCCGCAGAGGAGGGTCTGTGTATCGCCCACTCTGATAAGATATACAGTAATGCTGGCGAAAAGCACTTTGACCGTCTGCTTAAGAAACTGCGGGAGCGTCTGCCCAAAGCCCGCGTGGTTGTCTGCTTCTGTGAAGGAATGACTGTGCGTGGCCTGCTGATGGCCATGCGGCGCCGTGGGGTTGCTGGAGAGTTCCAGCTAATTGGGAGGTAAGGTTTTACCAAGACAAACTGCATCGCTCAGAAAGCTTAGCTATAATTCGCTCATGTTCAATCACATCAGAGGAATAAATTGCAAGCTTTGAAAGAGACACAAAGGGCAACCGAGTCAAAATGACACCCACACTGTCTTGCTCATGGTTATATCACAATTGAATCATTTTTGGTAGAGCAAAATACTTTTGCATATTGTTTTGCAAATATGATTCTCACACTATCAGTAATTATTATTAAATTGTATGTTTTGCTTTGAGTGTTTCCTATTATGGCAAAAGAAGAACAGACATTGGAATGCTTGGAAATAAGTGTTGCTACTGAATACAGAAGTTTCCAGGGAAACCAGATGAGATTAAATATGGACATTGTGAACAGAGGCGCTTTTCACACTTTTCACCACTAATGAATAATTTGTGATTCAGTAGCTGGCTCACACATCCCTGGAAACTGCCTCCTGCTTCCTGCCTCCTGCCTTTGTCTTATATGGTGTGAGTGTTTGAGTTTATGTTTGGGCGCGTGTGCCAGGGAGGCTCGTCTCTTGATTTTAGATCAGGCATGGAAAAATGCTGTGGGCTGACTATTAAATATTCAATCTCACAGCCTCTCAGGAAATGTATCTGATGACAAATAACCAGTACGGAAGCAAAAGATGATCTTTGGTAAACCAACCGTAATGCATGCATCATGTCTTCACTTGTGACTTGAACACTAAAATATAATACTATTGTTGTTAACAAAATATTATATATAACATTTTTAACTAAAACAAACAAAAAAAAATATTAAAAATAATTGTCGGTAACTGAAATAAAACTGAAACAAAGTATAAATATTAGACAAAACACTTTAATATTAATATAAAAATAATAATATAAAATTACTATTGTTGCCTTGGCATAGATGCGTTTAAGAAATAAGTACTAAAAGCTAAATAAAAATATTAAAGAAATGATAAAAGCATATAAAAAAATGTAAAATAAATACTGAAAATATACAAATAAAAGCTAATTCAAAATATTAATAAATGTTACATTTGAAGCCCAGGGGATTGAAGCCCAAAATAAATGCATCCATGCATCATAAAAATTATCCATATGGCTCCAAGGGGTTAATAAAGGCATTCTGTAGTGAAGCGATGGGGTTTTGGGTGGGTCATATACACCTAAAATGGATTGAGGTTGAGTAAATCATGGGATCATTTTTATTTTTAGGTGAACTAACCCTTTAAGAATTGGTCAATCACACAATCAAGTGGTCTAAAATGTCCTAATATTCACAGAATTTGTTTGCTGAGTAAATAAGGTGAGTAATGTACAATCAGCGGGTCGTTATTGCAAAGGAAACCCCTTCAAGATGATACAAGATCCCAAATGGGTGTCCAGTGTTTTCAGATACTGTCATATAATCATAGATATTACACTTTACCCTTTTCACAGTTCTGTGTTTGATTTACAAAGGCTATTCTCCGATCATTCAAACTGTCTGGTAGTGAAATCAGAGCAATGCTTGATAATATTCACGGACGTAATCCTTGCAGACTTGAAGATCTGGAAATGAATTGTAGCAGCTATCTTGTTTAATCTATATCAAGGCAAGATCTATAGCCCACCCACGTACAATCACAGACAGACCATCATATTCTGCTAACAGACTTTCTAGGTCAAAACATTGTGTCTGGAGTCTGGCTTTTCGTCTGTTTTCGTGTTTCCATGACCCTGTCTCAATCAGTTTTAAGTAAGGTAATAGAAACGAATGTGTGTTTTTATCAGTACATGTTTGAGAGGAAAACAGAGGGAAAGAAAGAGGGACAGACAACAAAACCGCTTTTGGGAACTAATGGAGATTTATTCATTAAAACATGTCTTGCATTGTCATGATAATCTGAGTCCAAGCCTTCAAGCAAGACAGTTGATGATGTGTATCTGAGATAGAGATGGAGTGACAGTGAAAGAGAGAGTGATTAAATAAGAGAGAGAGAGAAATGGAGCGTGGATGTTTGGAGAGCTCTTCTGTGAAAAAGAGGATGAGATCCAGGTGTTCTTCTTTCTCTGCTTTGTTTATTCATAGCCAGCTCATGTCTTACCAAAAGCAGGCTATGTAATTTTCTACAGCAGCAGAAAAAACATTGACTTTGTAATTTCTAGTCAACATCCTCAGTCTCGTAGGGAGCTTTCCTTGAACACTTATTACATTGGATTCCCCAGAAGTAGTCAAGCTACTCTGGGCACTATGTTTGCCTCTGCCTCTTAATTATCAAATTAACAGGGTTCATTCCCGCTATATTTCCAACTTCTTTTTAGTGTCCGATTACTGCATGCACCTCAGAGATATTTTCATAGGCACATATTATTGCTCTCAGGACAGAAAAACAGCATCAGCTCTTCAGTATTTCAGCTGTGTTGTTTCAAGCACTGACAGGAATCCAAATTAAATGTTTAAATGGCAGCGCTCTCTTCCCCTAGTGCCTTCTGTGTTCCCGGTCCCAATAATCCTTTTGCGTTTTCCTCCAAACACTCCTTCTCCCCTCCTTCTTCTAAGATCAGTTGAAAGAAGAGAAAAAATATATTTTTCTGTGAGTCTTAATCCATCTGCAAAACTCGACACCACTGTGATTGGGTAATGAGGGTGGTTTCCAGGGTGTTGCTGTATGAGTGGTTGTTAGTGCATTATGCCACATCGTCCTTCATGCAGTGTGTATATATTGTTATTACTGTACATTTCTTAACTTTCCACTTTCAACTTGAGTGTCCCTGAGAAGCCCTCTCTCTTTAATTAGCATCACACTGCCTCTCAGCTCTGCTCATCCTGTGAGAATATTGCATATTTACATATTGCATATTGATTTTTTTTTTTTTTTTCAGTAATCAGCTGTCATCTTGCCATTTGTTTTTTGGATATGTCTCTTCATGGAGGGAAATTAGGAGTCTTATCAGTGTGTCACAGGAGCATAGAGCATTATTTGCATGGAATCAGTTTAGATGAAACCACTGCCGTTTTGGGTCAGTGAGATCTTTTCTATTTTAATATACTACATTTTCATATGTAATTTATTTCTGTGATGGCAAAGCTGAATTCTCAGCAGTCATTACTCCAGTCTTCAGTGTCACATGATCCTTCAGAAATCATTCTAACATGATTATTTTGTGCTCAAGAAATATTTAAGCACGTAGTGCTGAAACCCTATTGTAATTGTAAAGATTTTTCTTATGCCTTATAACTGATCGGGCAGCCCAAACCTTAAGACTTGAAACTTTGTCAAATGGTAGTAGTCTTGCTCGCTACTCAGATACCCAGACTCGTCCCAAACAGTCAATAGGTGGTGCTACAGCAATCAAAAATACAAAATTGCTCATAACTCCTAGACCATTTGTCCCAGTGTATTATATCATTGGAATCCTTGGCTCAAGACAGATAAAATGTATATCTCCAATTTAATTTCCACCAGGAAAAAATGTCCGCCATTTTGAATTTTGTCCAAAACTTACTTTTGCGAACTAGTCCTAGGTTTTTTGCCCGAACGATTCTCTGGAGTTAGGGTTAGGAATATCAATAAATCAATAAGTATCAAATATCAATAATTATCAACAAAAATCGCTAAGGGGCGCCAAAAGGTATGATGAGGGCGGAGCCACTTTTACTAAAATGGCTATTACTCAAGAAGAAATGAGATATTTGCACCAAACTCAGTATACATGTAGGGGCTCAATCTTTGTTCACAATAAAAAAATTGTGTCGATTGGACACTAGGAGGCGCTATAACTTGAAAAAACATGAAAACAGCTGTAACTACACAACCGTTAGTCCGATTGACTTGAAATGACATTGGTGTATCTAAAAAAACATGGCCACAATCGGCCAATGAAATTTGTGCACCTATCAGACAAGTTAACGGAGGCCGATTGAAATGAAACTCGATGAGCATGTTTGACTTATCGTCCTAGAGGTCTGTAAGAATTTTTAAAGGAATCAGCCACTAGTTGGCGCTAACGAGTTTTACACCTCTGTAATCACCTGGTGTTTCACAGATCCACACAATATGCATATCATTTGATAGATCTCATCATGCTTTGCCTCAAGAACCAATGCTGTCAATTAAATTGTTCATGAATTATTCGGGAATATATAAAAAACCTACTTTTGCGAACTAGTCCTAGGTTTCTTGCCTGATCAGAACCAAACCAGTGCAGGACAATTCTCTGGACTCTCTAGATCAATAATTATTAAAAAAACTTTACCCTTTGGGTTGCTATAACGTAAAAAAGGAAATGGGCGTGGCAAACTGTATTCAAAAGCCTATAAATCCTAAACGAAAACTCAGAACTTAACGAAATTAAGTGAGCACATGCAACATGTGACTCTAAAGAAACAGGCCAACTTATAGAGATCAGACCATAAGTGGCGCTATAACTGTTAAAAATCTTTAAAAACATATATTTTCAAAGGTAGATTGCCTGTTTTGGCTGAAAATGGTCCATTCCTTCAATGATTTAAGATAAAACTTAATATCTTTTTACGCATATTTGCTTCAAATACTTAAATGCTTGAACCCTGGTAAATGCTGCTTGCAGCTTTAATTCTTCTTATTATTATTAATGTTGAAAACACATGTTGTGCTGCTAAATATTTTTTATGGAAACTGTGATACATTAATCTCAGGGTTATTTAATGAATAGAAAGCATTTGTTTGAATTAGAAATTTTTTGTAACATTATAAGTCTTTACTGTCACTTTTTGTTTAATTTAATACATCCTAGCTGAAAAAAAACAAAAAACTGAACATCAAACTTTTGAATGTTTGTGTGTGTGTGTGTGTGTGTGTGTGTGTTTGTGTGTGTGTACACACATTATTCTTTCCAAAAGTATTCTTTTTTAATATTTTATTATGTTTGTCATTAGGGGGCAATCTTAAAACTTAATCCCTGCTTCTATGGTTTTTGTAAAATAACCTACTGATAATTGAAAAGTAATTATTTGTAGAAATATCAGCTTTAATTATCTTTCTAAGAGACATAATTATATGCCAGCTCATGTAAAATTTTACGGAATATATTAATGGTTTGCATTTGTCAATAAATAACTTGGAAAAATCACTTGTCAAACTGAAAAAGGACATCTGTTGCATAGTATGACCCAGCAACCACTGCTAATGATAAACTAATGATAGACTTGAAGTGCTTGGCCTCATTTTATCTGATTTTAACTATCAGTATTTTAATAAAGGATTACGTCCTTGAGATTGGTCCTGGCTTCACTGATTTCTTTGTCACCCTTTATGGTTTCATGTTCTAAACTTGGCTTATGACTTGGCCACGTTTGTATCTAAGTGGGTCATTTACTCAAAGGTGTGCTTGAACTCTCCAAATAGCTTTCCTTCTGAGGTTATTTTCTCTTCAAGTAATGTGGAGAATTGGATTCAGCATTCTTTAGTGCATGCAGTGCGGCATGATTGCCTGTGACCTCCTTGTAGAAGTTATCATCTGCGGATATTGCGGTTTTGTAAGAGAACTGCTCTCGTAAAGCACCGCGGAGGCTAATTCTCAGGAAACATCTCTTTCTCATTAGCCCTCCATTTTGAATGTATTAAAAGATTTATTAGTCATGAGGGTGAACAGAGAGTGAGAGAGTGACTTTAACAGGTTTTCGAAATGTCTGTGTATGGGAAGTTCCCACATTTGGCTGTAAAATCAGTTCATTAGAGTAAAAGTTGGGATGGAAGTGCAAGAAGAGAGAGAAAAGAGACAGGGAGAGAGAGAAAAAAGAATCTTTTACTGAGATTCTGCCACAAAAATAAGCCAAAAAGGAAGCTAGCTGGGTTAAATCAGCTTTAACATTACAGTCTCTGGGAAGCTGCAGATATAAACCTGTTTGTGTTGACCTGCCGGTCTTTTGCAGCACTTCACAGATGCTCTGAGGTCACTTTCAAGTCTTTAAGGTTCAAACAGCTACAGCAAAACTACATTAGAGTGAGGAAAGCCTGCAGGCATCCCAGCAGCCCTGTCATTGGAGCTGTATTACACCACGTCCCATAGGACCTTAAGCACATCTGTTTGTGCTCAAACTGCTGTTGTAATGAAAAAGAAGTTGATTTTACACTGTTTACTTCATGTCACTATGCAGAAGTTTTCAAGTTTTGCCCCGTGTGAATTCGAAGAATCTTGAAAAGAGGCTCACATTGAAAGGTTTTGGGTATGAATGGACTGATTTGGGTTTTTAGGGGGAAAAAAGGACATTCAGAGAGGACATGACAAAGGCTTGTGATTTGTTTATGTGAATGTGAGAAAGAGATTTTAAAATGTAATTTATTTCTGTGATGGCAAAGCTGAATTTTCAGCAGTCATTACTCAAGTCTTTTAAGGAAGCTTGTTTTCGCCATGAAATAAAAAATAAAAAAGGTAATTGCGACATTTTATCTCACAATTCTGACTTTTTACAATTCTGAAACAAGTCAGAATTATGAGATAAAAAGTCGGAATTGCATGTTATAAAGTTATAATTTTGAGATCATATCTTGCAATTCTGACTTTTTTCTCAGAATTGTCAGATATAAACTCGCAATTGCATGTCCAATATCCAATTGTGAGAGAAAAAAGACTGACATTTTTTCTCAGAATTGCGAGTTTATATCTCACAATTCTGACTTTATAACTCGCAATTGCATGTTATAAAGTCAGAATTGCAAGATATAAACACAATTTTGAGGAAAAAAGTCAGATTTGTGAGATATGAACTTGAGATATAGATATAAACTCGAGATATTGCGAGATATTGTGTGGAAAAAGTAAAATCGTGACTTTATAACATCCAATTTTGACTTTATTTCAAGCAATTCTGACTTTATAACTTCAGAAAAAACTCAGAATTGTGAGATCAAAAGTCATAAGTACCTTTTTTATTTTTTTATTTAGTGGCAGAAACAAGCTTCCATAGTCTGAATCAACATTTCTTATTATTATCAATGTTGAAAACAGTTGTGCTGCTTAATGTTTTTGTGGAAACTGACGTGATATATTTATTTCAGGATTCTTGAAGCGCATCTGTTTGTGCTCAAACTGCTGTTGTAATGTTTAAGAAGTTGATTCTACACTGTTTACATCGTCACTACTTTTTCAAAACTAAGTTTTCAAGTTTTGTCACAAGTGAATTCAAAGAAATTTAAAGAGGCTGACATTTTGAGGTTTTGGGTATGAATGGACTGATTTAGGATGCTTAGGAGGAAAAAAAGGACATGCACACATGCAGAAAGGACATGACAAAGGCTCGTGATGTGTGTATGTGAATGTGAGAATGGGCGAGAGAGTAATGGAGGCAGATGAAAGCTGGTGTGGGGCGAGCGAGAGCAAGCGTGATGGGGGCTCCCAGCAGCAATGCTGCCTGTGAAACACAGAGCCAGGCTGCTGCTAACTGGAGCGCCATGAATTAGTAAAGGCTTCTGGATGAGTTCTAATGGCCCTCAGCCTAAGCCTGCACTGTCTTACTCAGTCCTCTAGAGAGGATCGAGCAACAGTCAACCAGAGCACACATGCACAATATATTGGATTTGAATGAGTAATGAGGGAACAGATGATAGGAGGAGAGAGCAGAGGAGGATAAAAAAGGAGAGCATCTAGTCACTATTGGCATCAGTCTGAAAAACATCGTCTGCATCTAAATGCCGTTTTGTCATAAACTAGTAAGGTTAGTTAATTACATCTTTAGATCATTAGTGTTTCCTGTATGCAACAACAAACACCCAGTGAAAGCTGTGATGCTTGATTCTTGATCAAATGACTCTTATGAACTGGTAGTCATTTGAAAAGGGTTAAAACGAAAGCCTTGAGGTGTGTCCCAATTCGCGTACTTATGCAAGATGACGTTTTTAAGTACAAATAGTGCGAGTAGTACGTTCACACAGAAAATTCCCCCCCCAAAAAAGTGCACTTTAAATACCTGGATGATGCACTAAATTAACGGAAAAAACGAAGTGTGGAATTTTGAACACTACATGCACTCAACAGTCGCAGTTTTAATTATGTTGCGGAGGGGGGATCAGACTCTGATGTTTAATGACAAAATAAACTTATAAAATTCTTACACTACATGGATGAGTACACAGTGCATAAGTACATAGTGTATAAGTGATAGTGTATAGTGGACCATTAGGGATGCAACTTTCAACTTGCTTGTGAGTTAGCTGTTTGAATCAGAATCACTCAGTGAATCGGCCAAAGCCATTGAGTTAACAATTGACTCCCTGTCTGAACTTCAGTGAACTTCAGTCATTTTTCAGTTTCAAAAATATTGATTCAAAATGAACTGGGAACCGACCATTACTGTGACATATGTGGTAGCTGAGGTCTTGTTTATATGACAATGTACAGTACAGTATGAACATACACTACCATTCAAAAGATTAGGGTCGGTTAAATATTTTTGAAAGAAGTCTCTTATGATCACCAAAGCTTATTTGATTAAAAATACAGTAAAATAGAAATATTGTTGAATATTATTACAATTTAAAATAATGTTTCTATATATTTTTTTAAAATGTAATTTATTCCTGTGACAGCAAAGCTGAATTTTCAGCAGCCATTACTCCAGTCTTCAGTCACATGATCTTTCAGAAATCATTCTAATATGCTAATATTTTTGGATACATTTCTTCAGGAATCTTTGCTGAATAGAAAGTTTAAAAGAACAGCAATTTTTAAATAAATGTCTTTACTGTCGCTTACTGTAATATTACAAAAATATCAACAAATATTAGAGGAAAGAAAGGACAAAAAGGGAGGAAGGAAAGAAGAAGAGAAAACAAGAGTGGTAAAAAGAGGCCACAATAAAAATGTGCAGTGAGAAGCAAGAATCAAAAATGATGAAGGTTCATATGTTGAGATTAATCTAAGCAGAGAATTAGGGAAGGATTGTACTGTGATGAAATCAAACAGCTCCTGTCCTCCTACAGTATGTGCCATCACCTCTCTAGTTAGCCTGTCTTTAGCCTCAGGACACTGCCATATCTGCCTGTCATAGCAGCACACTGACTCTCTACCTGAGCTTCAGCTCATTCATTATTCATAGAGGTAATAAAACTCTCTGTAGAGCTCTGCTCTATCTAATCTCTGCCATTTTCTGCTCTACTGTTGGGTGCAAAGCTGTTTAGGGAGATGTATTTTAGGTCAAAGCCTGTAAAGGTAATTTTGTCTAATTCACTGTATGATACCACATGGTTAGTAGAGGAAAGCAGTAGAGGAAGGAAAGTTTGACGAGCAGAGAATGATGAAGGAATTGAAAAACAAAATAAGCAAAAAATAAGCAGTGACTGTGAGAAATGAGAGTGTTGAAAGAGGAGTCAAAGAAAATGGAGTCCAAAAGTCTGCATTCACTAGACTAGAGAAAATGCTTCCAATTTACATTTATAAAAACATTTATACATTTTCTAAATACATTTATATGATCAGCATAAAGGTTTAAAGGTGCTAAAGAGGATGTTTTGTTTTATAAATTTTTGAATATTACTTGAAACTGTCTTTACTAACTGATAAAAGACTATTTATTAGGTGCACTGAAATGAATAATATTAATATACATCATCTGTGCACGAGGAAGGGCCTTAAAAACATCAGACAATCGTTTACGTGATCATCGCGTAAACGATTGGCCCTCTGGCTTGTCAATCACTGCCATGACGTTCCTTGTGAGAGATGGCGTGGCTGCGCGCTCCAGTAACTTTCCACACTCCACAGGCGCTGCATGCAATGATTTTGTCAGGAGACAGGAGTAACAACTGCAGATTGTGAGTTACCTGCGGTGAGTCCGACATAATGAATCCACTAACACGACACAGCGAATGCCGGTGGTAAACACTCGTGTTCCAATACTCGTGCACGAGTTTTGGGAGGCGTTCCTTTGAAATGAGCTGTGAAGGAGGGGGGCTGTTCTTACGCATGGGCTCATTTCAACTCAGTAACAGTCTTTGGATTCTCAGTCGACGGAAAAATCCTCTCTATCACCTTTAAGTGAAAAGTTGATTTGAAAAATGAAAACATGAATTTCATAATGTCTTAGTCTTAAGTAATAGAATGCTGCTGTCATTCAAAAATAGTGTAGAATCTGAAATATAACTTAATAATTTTAATTGATTTATTTGTTCAAAAGTTCCATATGTTTACAAAATCCTAAAATGTGCAGTTTATCTTTCAGGATTAAATTAGATCAACTATACACAACAGTGAAATGCTTTGGTGCCCACTGGTTTACTGAATCTCATTTGTATGAAATATGAAAGCTGTGTTTATACAAAAAAGCTGGATCATTATGACACAAATGCCTTCTCTCTTTTCTCCTAAAGTGATGGCTGGGCAGATCGTGATGAGGTGGTTGAAGGATATGAGCAGGAAGCAGATGGGGGGATCACAATGAAGTTGCAAACGGAAGAAGTTCAGTCATTTAATGAGTACTTTCTGAAGCTGCGTTTGGACACCAACACAAGGAACCCATGGTTTGCTGAGTTCTGGCAGTACCGCTTCCAATGCCGCATTCCTGGTCACCCTCAGGAGAACCATAACTACCAGAAAATCTGCACAGGTAAAAAAAGACATGTAAGATATCATATGATATCTGATATGAATAAGTAAGACATGAGTAACATTTCATATTAGGCCTAATTAAAATGGAGAACAAGTAAACGTGATATATTTGTCTAATTTTGCTCATTCTGATGATATATGGTCAGTTTGTCAATTGAATGAAAAAGATTAGCTGTTTTGTATAACTGACGTCTGTCTGATTTAATTATTCATTTTTTTGGGAAAATATGTGCATGATGACATTTTACTGAATTATGTATGGTAACTCTGTATATTTCCCTCCATTTTTTTTTCATGTAATTATCCTCTGGTCGGCGCTTTAAAAGGTGATATAGGTAAACTGAGTTGTGCCCCCTCATCTTTTGTGCTTTTCTAATAATTGTTACCTTTGCTTGTCCACATAGAAATATATATTAATTTTTTTTGTTTGTTTGTTCTATACATAATATTTTATTGTGGAGATAGCGCTTGAGAGAGAAAAAACATGATGCTTCTGCCACAGTTAATATTTTTTAAATTTGTATTTTGTATAGAACTAATCAGACACTAAGAACAAACATAATCTTAATGTAATTTACTAATTAATCACTACAACCTAAATATATGAAATGTAGGTTATTTTTTGATTGCTTGACAAGAGCTTATAGTTTGTTATTGTTCTCTTCTTCTGAAAGACAATCATGGTGGTAAGTGAGAGTTGATGAGAGACATTATGATGTTATGATACCTGCACTGAAGAAGCACTTCACTATGGCAACAGACAGCACAATAGGTTGGACTGTGTTTGGCTTATTTGATTGGCAGAGCTATTCTCAGTTATGAAGATGATGTGCAGTTCAGAGAGGTACATTACATACAGTGAAGATGAGAAATGAAATTGTGACAGGAAAACATCAGTTAGTAGTTTCATCATTGTCATTTATAAAGTTGCAGACTCCGTAAAATAAACATATCCTTAAAGGTGCTAAAGAGGATCTTTTCGTCGACTGAGAAACCAAAGACTGTTACTGAGTTTTTGAAATGAGTGCATGCGAAAGAACAACTCCCCTCCTTCGAAGGAACGCCTCCCAAAACTCGTAAACGCTCATATTGGAACACGAGTGTTTACCACCGGCATTCGCTGTGTCGTGTTAGTGGATTCATTATGTCGGACTCACCGCAGGTAACTCATAATCTGCAGTTGTTACTCCTGTCTCCTGACAAAAACATTGCATGCGGCGCCTGTGGAGTGTGGAAAGTTACTGGAGCGCGCAGCCGCGCTCGTCTCGCACAACGAACGTCATGGCAGTGATTGACAAGCCAGAGGGCCAATCGTTTACGCGATGATCGCGTAAACGATTGGCTGATGTTTTTAAGGCCCTACCTCGTGCACAGATGATGTATATTAATATTATTCCTTTCAGTGCACCTAATAAATAGTCTTTTATCAGTTAGTAAAGACAGTTTCAAGTCATATTGCAAAAATGTATAAAACAAAACTATCCTCTTTACTACCTTTAATTACACGATGGACAATGAGCTCAAAGTGTGCTATAATTTGTCCCAAGGCTGTGCTTTGTCTCAAGATTTATTGTTGTACTCTAACCATGCACTTGGATAGGAATCAGGCTAATTTCGATCATAAAATTTTCATGAGCTGTATCTCTAGAAGATTTCAATTTAGTTTAAAAGTCAAGCAAAGTCAGACTGTATACTGCCAAAGCAAGATATCAGTCCAGCTTTTCTGTGCTGCTTGTAGGGTTGGCTTAATGGCACAGAGCACAAGAGAAGCTTGTTGCACAAGGAGAAATATGCCATCACAAAGTGTGTGTGTGTGTGAGAGAGAGAGTGAAATTGAGTGAATACGTAAAAAAATACACAGTCACAGAATAATGAGGTACCCACACTGTCTGCATGTGTGTGAGTGAAAAGTTCACTTGGTTGATTTATTCACTGCAAAAAATATTTTTTTAAATATCTATTTTTCCCCCTGTACAAATATCTAAACATCCTTAAAACAAAACTAATTTTCTTGAGAAGCAAAATTGCATAAATTATTAAAAGTTATTTTCAGAGAATTTAGTTTATTTTTCTTACCTCATTGACCAATTATTTTTTGTTTTAAGCAAAAATCTCACTAAATTCTTATTAATTTATGCTTAAAACATCTTGCTGATGGCAATGCCAGTTTTTCTTTTCAGGTGAATTTATTTTGATTTAAGGATGGCATTTTTACTGAAAAACAAGACAAAAATACTGATTAAGAATTTTTGTTTTTGCAGTGCACAACTTCCAGGAACTGCATTTAAATGAGAATTCTATTTAATGAATCTATAATTGTATTTCCTGCCTCTGATCTCTCTTGAATGTAGCACTGGAATGGCTTTTCCATCAGCTGGCTTATGAATATGGCTTTTGTCCAGT
Organism: Chanodichthys erythropterus; assembly: GCF_024489055.1. Lineage (NCBI taxonomy): Eukaryota > Metazoa > Chordata > Actinopteri > Cypriniformes > Xenocyprididae > Chanodichthys > Chanodichthys erythropterus. The sequence goes on along the minus strand of NC_090224.1, from coordinate 10,243,371 downwards.
GGCTTGCCAGTGCTAAGATATGAAACTAAGTGAAAGCATGTAGTTTGCCAGCCTGCCAGTAGGACTCTCCTTCGCTTTATTTACTCTCTTCTCAGTGTCACTCTCTAAATTTGATCATATTTTAATATTAGGGGCATAAAATTATATATAACATTAAGACAAAGTGACATTCTGCCTTTAGTCAGTCTATAATAATGAGAAATTTGCAAATATATTTGTTTATATGTTGACAGCACAGAGCCTCTGGCTGTACTTAGTTTTTAATTTAATTCATCTAGCATCAGAATTTTTTATTTGCTAAATTGCCAGCAATTCCAACACATAAACAACAACAACAAAAAAAAATCCTGGATGGATGGAGGCAGAGTGGCACAAATATGACAATAATCCTTACTTTAATCTTGCTCACACTAATTTAAAATCTTTCCCTGACAGGAAATGAGAGCTTGAAAGACAACTATGTCCAGGACAGCAAGATGGGCTTTGTGATCAATGCGATTTATGCAATGGCTCATGGTCTTCATGATATGCACAAAGAGCTCTGCCCAGACTATGTTGGCCTGTGTGAGGCGATGGATCCCATTGATGGCAGTAAGCTGCTGGACTACATACTCAAGACCTCCTTTACCGGCGTGTCTGGGGAGGACATCTACTTTGATGTAAATGGAGACTCACCTGGGAGGTAAATGGCAAGAATAATGTGTATGTACTAGTGCTCTATTCCAAAAGCTATTAAGATACCTACCTATGGACGGTGGCATGCCCTTGAGCCCTGCCCCTTTAATCATTAATAGTTATGTGCCCTTTTGGTCATAAAATGCGAAAAAAGGGTTGGAAAAATAAAAATCAAAGATGGTGGAGAAAGTGGGAGATATACTGATTATAAATAAACTTATAGTCACTAATAGTTTAGAGTAAATAAAAATGGACTGTTTACCCCAAATCTGTGTATTTTTGTTTAAAGTATCATGCCGTTAGCTTAGCAACACGTTAACCCAAACACTATTGCTGAAATTCTGATGAAAAAACAAACAAATATTTAAACCAGCCTAAGCTGGTTTGCTGGTCATAGCTGGTTTTTATATGACCTCCCAGCCTGGCCAAGTTGGTGTTTAGCTGATTAAACTTGACAAGCAGCTGGTCATTTAGTCTAAAAAATGCCCAAAGCCATTGTAAAACAAGCCTGACCAGGCTTTGATACCACCGTAGACCAGTTTAGTTATAACCCAATATTTGTGTTGTGTATTTTTATGCTTGGAGTATCACACTTTTAGCTTAGCAACATGCTAACATCACACCCAATTGTGTGTGGAATTGCTGCCTATGTAAAGTGTTCCAAATCTGACATTTCAATGAGTTTCAGGAAGGTGCCTTAGAAGGCAACTGCCTGTGTACCAAGCCAGCTCACTAGGTTTTGGAACAGAGCTAGTTTAAAGTCAGTATGACAACTCATACCTGAATGGCCAGTGTGACACAGACCATTTTGAATATCTCAACTCAAGGCCCACAAGATCCACTTTCCTGAAGGGTTTAGCTCCAACCTTGATCAAACACACCTCCCTGTAGCTTTCTAGTTATAAAGACGGTGTCTGAACGTTGTGGTTGGTGCTCAGTTTGTGTGCAAATGTACATATTTGACCAATATTTTCCACTTCTGATGTTATTTCTACCGGGAAATTACTATAGAAATGAAATATTTGCTTAGTTATAACCAAAGCTCGCTCTTTTTTGCTGTAGATCATTAAACTGTCACACTGCCTCAGAAATCTGTACGGAATCAGTTATGTGAGGTAATTTTGTGCGCAATCGCTGCCTACAAAGTCATTTCCTGATAAGGCAGCGAGGCAACAGCTACCTAAGTTTTCAGACGCAGCCCTTGATTAGTTTGTTCAGGTGAGTTTGATCAGGATTGGAGCTAAACTTGGCTGGAAAGTGGATCTTAAGGGCCAGAGTTGCCCAGCCCTGCTCTAAGGCAACAATTGATCATGCACCCTCTCAGGTTAGATTTGGCACCCTAGCCCACACATGCAAAGAGGTGCGTATCGGATGGTAATGGGCTTGGAGTGGAACAGATTGCCTGTCTCAAGGAGATGCTTCAGTCCTCTCCACTCCAATACCCTGATGCGGTCAGCTCCTGTCACCCTGGCTATACACGAACAAAAGTTGACAGCTCCACTGCTGCCAAGATTGCCACTGCCTTGTGTACATGTGTGCATTTGTGACCCTTTGCCTCATCTGTAAGAAAGAGGGAGTGTCATTAGTATGGATGAGTGGACTGAGCACTCGGGAGGTTGTGGATTCATATCCCAGGTGGAGGATGCAAAGTTGAGAGACTTGGATGTGTGAACATGGTAAAAGTGTGAACTCTGCCTCTTGCTAGTCCCGAGGCTTCAGCAGTGCTGAGCTACTTATTATGGAAGACTTGCTTTTTTTCTTTCTTTTTTTTTTAATCTACCCATATCATTACCTCTTTGTCTCACTTTTTTTCTATCTAAGGTATGACATTATGAATCTACAGTATGTGGAGGAGATGGGCCGCTTTGATTACATTAATGTGGGGTCGTGGCATGAAGGTCTCCTAAGCATCAGTGATTACAAACTCATGACGAACCGCACTGAGATGGTCCGATCTGTCTGCAGCGAACCGTGCTCCAAGGGACAGATCAAGGTGTGTATGTGCCACAATTATGTATGCATAGTAAATTACTCTCCGTTCCTCCAGATGAAAGCACTTTAAAGCTGAAGTGTACAATTTTTGTTAGTTAAAATGGTAACACTTAACAATAAGGTTCATTAGTTAACATTAGTTAACTACATTAGTAAACATGAACTAAAAATGAACTGCACTTATACAGCATTTATTAATCTTAGTTAATGTTAATTTCAACATTTACTAATACATTATTAAAATCTTGTTAATGCACTGTGAACTAACATGAACAAACAATGAACAACTGTATTTTCATTAACTAACGTTAACGAAGATTAGTAAATACAGTGACAAATGTATTGCTCATGGTTAGTTCATGTTAGTTAATACATTAATGTTTAACTAATGAACCTTATTGTAAAGTGTTACCGTTAAAATATTTTCTACAGATTCTAAAATATTTTCGGATTTATGGTTTCCAGTTGAACTAAAAAATAAAAAAAAACCTGACATCTTTGATAAATTTACTTGAGAAGCAACACTATGATACTTGTTTTAATGAATATATCTTACATCTTAGTGTTTTTATCTTTGTCTTACTGCACTGGCTGATTTTTGTTCTTCAAAAAAGTGAATTAGTATTAATTAATTAAAAGTATTTATTAATTAGTATTTATATAAATCTTAATATTTCATGCAAGTAAATTAACATCTCAAGAAAATGTATAATTTATCAAATATTTTGATTTTTTTTAAATAAAAAACAGCTTTTTTTACTATAAAACTTGTGTAATAGGTAATGTAATAATGCCCCCCCCCCCCCCCCATTTACTAAAAGCTTCATACAAATTTCAGAATTGTACAATTTCCCTCCATTTTTTTAACCCTTTCTGGAAAAATAAATAACTAAAATATACATAATAATAATGTTAGTGTAATAATTAACATGAACTAACAATTAACTAATATTTTGTGTCATTTATTAATTTATTAATGTTACTTTCTATATATTAATACCAATATAAATAAAAGTTTCTATTGTTAGTTAATTTAAAGGGTTAGTTCACCCAAAAATGAAAATTCTGTCATTAATTACTCACCCTCATGTCGTTCCACACCCGTAAGCTCATCTTCGGAACACAAATAAATATATTTTTGTTAAAATCTGATGGCTCAGTCGGGCCTCCATTGCCTGATGCATCCGAGCTTTACAAATCTTTTGTTTCTAATCAAACTGCCAAAGTCACGTGATTTTAGTAAACGAGGCTTCATTAAGTCATAAGTGTTTCGAAATTTCAATGGTTCACCACTGGGGGGGGAGCATGACTTTGGAGGTTTGATACCTCCAAGGGTAGGTTTCTGGTGACCACTGATTCAAAACAATAGATTCGTAAAGCTTTGAAGCTTGAAATCCCCCATCACTAGATATTGTTGAATAAATTAGTTTTGTTTTTTTGGCATACCAAAAGTGTTCTTGTCGCTTCATAACATTGAGGTTGAACCACTGTAGTTACATGAACTGTTTTAAATATGTCTTTAGTAGCTTTCTGGGGATCTGAAAGTGTTCATTATCTTGCTGGTAATAGAGGCCTCACTAAGCCATTGGATTTTGTCAAAAATATCTTAATTTGTGTTCTGAAGATGAACTAAGGTCTTACAGGTGTGGAACGACATGAGGGTGAGTATGACAGAATTTTCATTTTTGGGTGAACTAACTCAAATATGAATATAATGAATAAACTGATGTTAAAGGGATAGTTCACCCAAAAATGAAAATTTGATGTTTATCTGCTTACCCCCAGGGCATCCAAGATGTAGGTGGCTTTGTTTCTTCAGTACAAAGTCTGTAAGTCTTATAATGCGAGTGAATGGTCACACAGTTTATAAGAGTCAATAAACATGCACAGACGAATCCAAATTAAACCCTGCGGCTCGTGACGGCACATTGATGTCCTAAGACACGAAACGATCGGTTTGTGCGAGAAACCGAACAGTATTTATATCATTTTTTACCTGCTATGTCCAACTGCGTTCAGCAGTCGCTTGGTGATGTCTGATCGCACTCTGACAACGGAAGTGATGTCTGGCACTCATTGAAGTATATGCGTGAGACATCACTGCCGTTGTCAGAGTGCGATCAGACCTCACTAAGCGAATGCTGAACGCAGTTGGACATAGTGGTGTATTAGAGGTAAAAAATTATATAAATACTGTTCGTTTTCTCACACAAACCGATCGTTTTGCGTCTTAGGACATCAATGTGCCGTCACGAGCCGCAGGGTTTAATTTGGATTCGTCTGTGCATGTTTATTGACTCTTGTAGATTGTGTGACCATTCACTCTTATTATTTGACTGACAGACATTAGCGGTTGGAGTTAAAAATCATCATTTGTGTTCTAATGAAGAAACAAAGTCACCTACATCTTGGATGCCCTGGGGGTAAGCAGATAAATATCAAATTTTTCATTTTTGGGTGAACTATCCCTTTAACTTTTAACACTTAGAGTTGTGAAATGTTACCATATCTGACATCAGTTGTAACAGTTCTGGTTTTCTGATTGTAGGTGATCCGTAAAGGTGAAGTGAGTTGCTGCTGGATCTGTACTACATGTAAAGATAATGAATATGTTCAGGATGAGTTCACTTGCAGAGCTTGTGACCTGGGCTGGTGGCCAGATGACGAACTGTCAGGTAAGAGACTTTGTTTACATATAATTCACCCACCCAGTTATCCATACATTATTAAAATAGCTCTGAATTCAAATATTTAGACCGCTATTTCATTAAGAATAGCTCAAACTCAAAAAATATATTTGCTGTGTTCTGGCAACGTTCATGGCTTTAGATTCTGTTCAGCCAATTTCTCCTGCTGGCTACTCTCGTATCATTCTTCTCTATGCCCTTTGCATCCTCCTTACCCAACACCCAGCACTTTCTCTCCCTCTGGGCTGTGAGCCGCGCGTTATTTTGACAGCTCTTTGCAGCAGCGAGCAGAGCTGGATAACGGTGAGGCTGGAATCCCATTAGTACCCAGCAGCCGTGTGTCAGGCTCAACAGTTTCACCATGGAACCTGAGCAGCAACAGGGAATTCTGATTACCAGAGAGACAGACTGATCTGAGGTTGAGAAAAAGCTCTGTCATAGTGAATGTGAAAGTGAGACCCTTTAGAGATGTATGGAAAGCTTTGTCATAGAGAACTAGAGTGTGACGAATGCATAGAATGAAATACAAACAGAAAAAGTGGGGCATATGCTTAAGGGTCAGTGACGTGACGTTCTTCTATTAAATTATTCAAAAATATATTAAAAATGTAATTCATACAGTACCGTTTTTTATTGTCTTGAAGTCTGAGGTTGCATTTGTTTAATAAAAAACAGTAATATTGTGAAATATTACTACAATTTAAAATAACTATATTTTATTAAAAATATATTTTAAATATATTTTTATTAAAAATATATTTTAAAATGTAATTTATTCCTGTGATGGCAAAGCTAATTTTTTTAGCAGCCATTACTCCATTTCTCGCTGCTTATTAGTATTTGATGCATTTATGATATAGGGAAATATGATATTAACTATGGAATCACGTCATTTTAAATTAATAACAACAAAGCTTCTTGAAAGTCATATATAAAACCAACATGTTTTTAACTCTATTTTTTTAAGATTTGTCCTTTTTCTTCATCAGTGATCCAATGTTATGACATCAAAACTCACACGCATAGTAAATAAACCACATAAAATCTTTACCGAGAAGATTGTCAGATCCAGAAGTCCAATTCTTTATTTGCTGTTGTTACTTAAGTTATTCATTTATTTTCCACCCATCGTGACTTCTTATCTGCTTGCTTTGTTCCAGAATGCAAGCCTCTCCCGCTCAAATACCTAGAGTGGAGCTGTGTGGAGTCTATCATCGCAGTGGTGTTCTCCTGCCTCGGCATCCTGGTAACGCTGTTCGTCACCTTCATCTTCATCCAGTACCGTGACACTCCGGTGGTAAAGTCCTCCAGCCGTGAACTTTGCTATATCATCCTGGCGGGCATCTTTCTTGGCTACATCTGCCCCTTCACACTCATTGCACGTCCCACTGTGATCTCCTGCTACCTGCAGCGCCTCCTAGTGGGCTTGTCGTCCTCCATGTGCTACTCCGCTCTTGTAACCAAAACCAACCGCATCGCACGCATCCTGGCCGGCAGCAAGAAGAAAATCTGCACACGCAAGCCCCGATTCATGAGTGCCTGGGCCCAGGTGGTTATCGCCTCCATCCTGATTAGTCTCCAGCTGGCTGTGGAGATCACGCTGATCGTGCTGGAACCCCCCGAGCCGGTGAAAAGCTACCCTAGCATCAGGGAGGTGTTCCTCATCTGCAACACAAGTAACGTGGGCGTTGTGGCTCCACTGGGTTACAATGGCCTGCTCATCATGAGCTGCACCTACTATGCCTTCAAGACCCGCAATGTGCCGGCTAACTTTAACGAAGCCAAGTACATTGCGTTCACCATGTACACTACCTGCATTATCTGGCTGGCTTTTGTTCCCATCTACTTCGGCTCCAACTACAAGATCATCACCACCTCCTTCTCCGTCAGTCTCAGTGTTACCGTAGCACTGGGCTGTATGTTCACACCCAAGATGTACATCATCATCGCCAAGCCTGAGCGCAACGTACGCAGCGCCTTCACGACCTCAGACGTGGTTCGTATGCACGTGGGCGATGGGAAGGCAGCTCCCTGCCAGAGCAACAGCATCCTCAACATGTTTCGCAGGAAGAAGAACAACAACAATCCAACCGGCACCAAGTGAGTGACACCTAATAATAAGTTTGAGTCACATTTCTGAAATATCAGCTAAATGCACATACAGGCTATGAAACGTATGGAAATAAAATAATAGTATTTCTTTCTCAGTAGCACACCAACAAGTTGGACTGCAGTGATAGCACTGAAAGTGTTCTTTCTAGCATGTGTGTGTATTTGAGTTGTCTCTCCCATGTTTTTCTACCTGCTGCAAACCAAGAGTATGTACGTAGCTTTTCGCTAGGGACTGACACTATCTGGTCGTCCTCTATCTGTGCTGAATCCTCTTTCAAAATGTAACCTAATTTTCATCAAACTACCCATCCACTTAGTCCCCCTCTCTCTCCTCCTCAGTATTAACCCACTTCTGAGTGTGCCTCCCCCCACCCCCCCATGTCAAACCTTCTCCTGACTAAAAATTTAACCCAGTTCTCTGAGGCTGTAGCTCCCATATTCTATTCCCTTCTAATGCCCCGTTCACACTGACAACGATTTTATCACTGGAGGTTGCTGTAATGTTTTGTGCTAGTTGACGTTCCTACTGCTGGATGCCACAAAGTTAATAGTGGGCTTTAGAAAATCACAATTGAGAAGTATTAACAGGAATTTGGCCACTAAAAAGTAACATTACAACATAAAAATAACATTAAAGTGATGTTTGTTTATAGATCACAGCAGATCATAGTGCATCATATCATGAACAATATGAACGATTATGCATGAATCAAACTTGCTGCTGATTATTTTTATAGTCGCTGGTAACAGCATTGAGTCGCTACTCATTTGAATAGACTTAAAGGGTTAGTTCACCCAAAAATGAAAATTCTGTCATTAATTACTCACCCTCATGTTGCTTCAAACCGTAAGACCTTCATTCATCTTCGGAGCACAAATTAAGATATTTTTGATGAAATCCATGAGCTATCTGACCTCTGATAGACTACAACACAACAACCACTGTCAACGCCCAGAACGGTAGTAAAGACATTGTTAAATTAGTCCACGTGACTGCAGTGGTTCAACCTTAATGTTATGAATTGACGAGAATAATTTTTGTGCGCAAAAACAAAAATAACGACTTTATTCAACAATTTCTTCTCTTCCCTCTCCTTTGCAGTAAACACAGTGCAGCACTTCCGTGTTATAAGTCAGAACGCCGGCTCGGTATTGGCCGATGCTGTTCACATGAGTACCACAATGCATGCGTTTGATGCTGACACAGGAGGTGGCCAATAATGGGCCGGTGTTCTAACATAGAACACAGAAGCGCTGCACTGTGAAGCTGTTTCGAACTCCCAAAACAAACTCCAAACGAAGTTCGTTTTGGCCTGATTTTGTTTGAAATGACGTAACATCAGTTCGTTCTTCGATTTCACTTGAAGAATATCCTTTAAACTTTTCTCTAAATTGACGCGCCACTGTACACACCCACATGGAATTGCTGCTCATTTGTGTAAATGTAAACAGTTGCATAAACTTAACTCCCATTGGTAGCTGGCACATCATTTTGCTGCTCATTTGCATAAACAACTTTTTCTTAATGTTGACAATACTTTTTTGCACAAACCTTAATGTTTGTATAAACTTTCCTTCCATTGGTAGTCACTGGTAACTGCATTGAGTCACTGCTCATTTGCATAGACCAACTTTTCTCTAAATTGACGCGTCACTGTACACACCCACATGGAATTGCTGCTCATTTGTGTAAATGTAAACAGTTGCATAAACTTAACTCCCATTGGTAGCTGGCACATCATTTTGCTGCTCATTTGCATAAACAACTTTTTCTTAATGTTGACACAATACTTTTTTGCACAAACCTTAATGTTTGTATAAACTTTCCTTCCATTGGTAGTCACTGGTAACTGCATTGAGTCACTGCTCATTTGCATAGACCAACTTTTCTCTAAATTGACGCGTCACTGTACACACCCACATCGCATCGCCAGAGTCTATCCACTCTCGTTGAAAAAGAATGACTTCCAGTTTGCTGCTGCAAATCGCTGTCAGTGTGAACACCCCTTGATTCTGATGCAGCTTTCAGCTCTGAGGCCTCTCTGTCCGGTTAACTTAATTACACTAAGAGCGGACAGCGAATGCCACGTTGACCTGAAACTGAGGGGAATTCCATGAAGCCCTTATTCATACTGCATGACGTTCAATTTGAGCAGTGCAGTGAAGGGATGGCAGAGAATGAGCCATCGTGGCTTTCATAATGCTCTGTAAGCAGGTCATTATGAGCATATGCAATTAGCATGTTTGAGGGAGGTCTCTGTCAGCGACTTCATGAATTAACAATGTTGAGTTACGCATCATGTGCTAACCCTAATCATGAGAGTTTTATGGCTGATAATTGTATCAATTGTATGAATGATGACATGCATAATGATCATATTTCTGTCATGTTCTTCTCTGTCTCTGTGTCGCATTCTGGTGTTTCTCCATGGGAATAACATTGGGTCTCTGTTTCATTCATAGTCCTAATGGAAAGTCTGTGTCATGGTCTGAATCAGGTGCCAGACCCCAGGGGAGGGGGTCGAGTGTGTTCCACAGACTGTCTGTGCATGTGAGGAGGCAAGCGGTCGGCCAGAGTCAGACGGCGGTCATCCGACCCCTAACTAATGCCTCACAACCCCCCCAGTCTGAATATGATGCTGGTCTCAACACAGCCCCCAACGGATCTCACCCCGAAGACAAGGAACTCTACAACCTCAGCGAGGGGCACGATGGGGGTCCCCAACATCCCACAACCCAGGAGGGAATGGCACCACCTTCCTATTCCCCCCCTAATTTAATAGACCACGACACCGATTGTCCTCAAGGGGGGCTGGTGGACACTCTGAGCTCTACAGTTCCTGATTTTGACCAATTTGTAATCGGCACGGGCAACAAGTCGAGCCCCGTCGCCTATAAATTGTCCACCAATCAGCTGCCTCTTCCCTTGCAGGGGGAGGCATTCCCTGTGGAAGGTTCTGAAATGGAAGCTCTCGACCTCATTCAGGGGTTTCTGTGTGAGAGTGCCACACAAGAAGAGGAGGAAGAGGAAGGTGTGGAGGAAGAGTTGGCACAGAGTAAGCTGACTCTGCTCACTCCACCTTCCCCCTTCAGGGATTCGCTTCGATCAGGGGGGTCCATTCCTGGATCCCCCGGCTCTGATAACAACCCTCCCTTTTCCCAAAATATGAACTACAACCCAAAACAGAGCTCTTTTACACTGTAAAAGCACACGCTCAGGACGGCGCTTTTTATCAATCGATCACTGCGGGATATCATTTGCTTGCTTACTCTGCTATCTTCGCAAGTCTCTGTCAAAATGTTGTGGAAAAGCAAGAAGGACCATAAAATCAACAAATGGGACATCCTGTTGGGAATATTTTTCTCCAAGGTAGCGCTGGCAGCATCCGTTTTCCAAAATGCTGCAGAACGTTGGAGTGCCAAATATTGTGTTGCTGTGCCCAAAATCCGCTGGCAAATGGCATCACAACAGTCAGTCCAGGAGTGATAATGCCAGCTTGCTGCTTTACTATTACACTCTTAGCAGGATGAGACACACTTTCTGGGAATTTGTGCGTTTGGACAATGTAGCTGGACTTGGTTCTTATTAAAAAGTTTACTTACTATTGCTAACAAAATGTCAATGAAGGAAAAATGAGGGGTTTCGGATGTAGACAGCACATAAGTACAACACGTAAAACACATCTCATATCAGGCTGCAGTGTGGTTTTAGTATCCGATTTCCATTTTTAAACAGTTTTCAGTAACCGTGGACAAGTCAGAATGAAACAAGGAAACCATGTGCGCACAATGAACCTCACTTGGTTGATGTGGAGTTTCCCAGCTAAGGTATTTTCCAATTTCCTTGTGGCTCCCAAATGTAAGTTTCTGTGCTTTTGCTTAGAGTCAAAGGCAAGAATGCTGATTGTAATGTTAGGTATAGAATACTATTTTAGCGTAAATGTGGAGCCAAGGTAAATAAAAGAAACTGTGTCATGTGTGAACTCATCCTTGAAAAGAGGAGCAATGTTTTCAAACGTTTGTATACTGTTCTGCCATCTATTGTTTTCCACACAGATGGTGTCTTTGTATTTCTGCTATATGTTTCTATGATTAGAATGTGAGATATTTGTAAGTTTTAAAAACAATGTCTTCTAACTTGCTCTTTGTGATAAAGGGACGTATATGGTGGAACTGAAGCTGGAGTAACTTTTCAGCAACTTTTACAAACTTTTAAATGTTCCATTTTTAAATTGTCTATGAGTAGTTGCTTCTAGTGGTAACTTGTAGCATTTACTGCCAATCTCGCGTAGGATTATCACATGAATTTGTGACTGTAACGCTTTAAGTTTCACAGGACTATTAGAATGCAACTCTCAAAAGAACAATATTCTTGAATATCTTACATATTGTAATTGTTAAAATGGATTGTAATATTAGGTCTTTTAGTGTAAGTTGTTTGGAACGGAATCATTTGTTCTATGTAAAGTAATTGACAGATCACCTGTTTACATGGTTAAACTTAAAAATGAGGGAAATGCTCTTTTTGCCAGGACAAATCATGCTGTAAAATAAATATTTTATATCTAATGCTGTCATTAGTTTATTCACCACCAAGCTTCAGAATGTTTATACTTTGTTTTATGAATTGCAAAAACAAGTAGTTAATACAATATTAAGAATTGAGGAACATTTTAGTATCCGTTTAGTTATATAATGACATGCTATCATTATCTTTAATATCTCTGAAATGGGATTTTAATGTGTTCTTTATTTAGTAAAGAAACATTTTCTAACCCCACATCACCACAAAAGCTGTTATGCAGTCTAAATGGTACATCAGGTTTTTATTGAATCTTTTATTTCTGTCTGCTTTTGATCACACCAAATATGAGGTTACGAAATCTTTGCACGTTAAAATCCAACCACTTTTACGACTCACCAGACTGCAGCGCATGAGTCTTTGTGTGTGTTGTTCTTTATTTCTTTGACCCCAAAGCCCAAGCGGATGAAAAGCAAAGCAATCCAATCGAGGCGTGATATTTCCGGGTCCTATGACTTATCAGGTGGTTGTCCGGTGGGAGGAGAGGGAGCGTGTGCTTTCTGTTTGAATACTTTCCTTACTATAGTCCCCGAACCCAAAGCACTTCTCCAAACTGTCTGAGGGAGTAGAGGGGAAGTGGTTAGTCAAAGTTGCCAAAACTTTCCTCTCTCATAACTGACATTTGGCAGCATGGCAGGCGGGTCTGTGTCGGAGTGTAAGGAGTACTTGTTTAAAGTTTTGGTGATCGGGGAACTTGGTGTGGGAAAGACGAGCATCATCAAACGATACGTGCATCAACTCTTCTCGCAACACTACAGAGCGACCATAGGCGTGGATTTTGCACTCAAAGTCCTCAACTGGGACAGCAAAACACTAGTGCGGCTACAGCTTTGGGACATCGCAGGTAAGGAGGACGTGTAAATGGAAATGTCTTAAATCAACTTTTTATTTAACAAACCACCATGCCGTTTGGGGTGTTTTGTATAGCCTGTGATCACCCTTATAATATCAAGTTTACGTGTCTCGACATTGAATAAGCCTTCGAGCATACGCACATTGATGTAACGCTGAGCTTGAGACTAGTGATGGAAAGTCTGATTCTATTCTGAGATTCGGTTCTTTTGAACAGTTTCAAAGAATCGTAAGCGTTCACAGATTAAACAGCAAAACGAAAAGTCTGTCATTTATTACCTCATGTCGTTTCAAACTCGTAAGACTTTTGTTCATCTTTGGAACACAAATGAAGATATTTTTGATGAAATCTGAGAGATGTCTGTTCCTCCGTTGACTGCCTTTGCAACGACCACTTTGACGCTTCAAAAAGTTCATAAATAGATCGTAAAACTAATCCATATGAGTTGAGTGGTTTAATCCAAATTCTTCAAAGAGACTCAATTGCTGTTTATGATGATTATGACAGATTTATTTTAGGCTTGTACTCGCATGTAAACATTGATCAGCGAACATAAGCAAGAAAAAACTTGATTTAAAACATACTTGTGAAATTTCAGGCATCCTTATGTTTGTAAGAAACTATAGAAATAATTTGCATATTGACTACAGTACATTAAACTCAACACTTACTGTTGTTTTACATGTCTCGGTTGAATGAGTTTAATTAAAACCTTTCTTTTCTATGCATGTTGAAAACTAAAACTGTCAGTCACTTGTAAACATATTTAGAGGTTGTATTTGTACCAAATTTTTCAGTTCACTCCAAATCCATCAGTTCACTCCAAATGGTTTTTACTACTGGCCCACTTACGAGTCGTATGTTCTTCGTTCAGTATTGTTATGTGAACCGGTTCAGTTGGATCTTTGAAAAGATCCGACTCTGAATGATTCGGACACAGATTGAGACTGATTCCAGATGATATGCTCACGGTTACGCACCCCAACGCAGCTGTTAATGAAAAATGACATGACATTTGGCCATATGACCGCTGAATAAATGCCAAAATTCAGTTTGGAAAGAAGGCGCTAAACTTTCTGAAAGCCCAGGATAACTGCGAGCTCTAGCTTACTGTCACCACGTTGGAGTAGCGAACATAATTACTAGCGCAATGTAGGTCATGTTGTGAGACTAGAGAGAAGGGAGGGGAGCGATATGCTTTATGCCATTGTGCCTGTCTCAAAACCTTCATGGTAAGCTGCCTACCACATGATCTGGACAGGAACGTGGCTAAAAATGTTGAGAAGGAGCCTGACTTTACTAGTCAATCTGTAAGTTATCACATATGCGTTATCTTTGTTGATTCTGTGGCAAAACAGTCCTACAGTTCCAGTGTTGTGTAACTAAAAATGCCTTGCTGAAAAGGGAAGTGAAATCATGTGTCAACCGAAACCTTGACGTGACGTTATGGAATGCAAGAAAGTCATAAAATTTCTTTCTTTCTTTCTTTCTTTCTTTCTTTCTTTCTTTCTTTCTTTCTTTCTTTCTTTCTTTCTTTCTTTCTTTCTTTCTTTCTTTCTTTCTTGTATGAAATTACATATAATGAGGGAGAATTGTGTAACTGTTCTTGCGTTCAGTTGCTTATAAAACCACTTTCGGCAGATTGCCTGGTGCTCCAAAGGGGGAAAAACAACAACACAGCTCTTCTAACACTGCTTATGACCTTTGTATGCACTTTACATACATCTGCAAGTCTGTGATATTCTGTTGTTCTCTGATAATATGTTCCTATACAATTTCCCACCTATATACAATACCATGTAGAGCATTTAACCCTGCAAAGCCTGACATATTAAATAATAGTAAGAAAAATCTTTTTTTTTTTTTTTTTTTTTAAGTTTATTGAAACTTTAGACATAATATAAAAGAAAATCTAAAAAAAGTTTGCATATGTTTTATGTTTTGTATCAGGCTTTTATGTTCTGTATACTGTAGTTTGATATGGTGAGAATATGGAGCTCCACACCTTTTCAAAACTTCACTTTTATTTATAGTGCTTTTATTTATAGTGCAGATATTGTTTTTATATTAACTAAAAAATATAAATAATTTTAAATAATGAGATTTTATACCAGTATAACAGGCCACTTATGAAAAAAAGCATATAAATATCAGTTGTCACTCTATAAATCCCAATAATATGTCTTAGTAAGCTGATATTAAAATGCTTGGTCGATCAAAGCTCTGTTGTTTTAATTTGCTTTAATCCAGTAAATGTTCATCTTGAAATATTAATAATAACAATATAAAAGTACTTTTCAAGGTAGATTTCAAAGTAAAAAGACACATGACCACGACCTGAAGGTGGATATTTTTAGAATTAAACTGAAAGGCCTGATGAACTATCAATCAGAGGGCGGGAGGCATGTTGAAGATTGTGTACAACAGGTTTTTCAGCAAAGTTTAGAGTCCAGCTAATTTAGAGGCCTTTAGAAATCCAGCCTTTATAGGGTTAATTTATATGCTTCAGAATGACTCCGCATTTTCACACCAAAGTGCTCCTGAGACATTTGAGAGCTGGAAGGTGAGCTGTCTGTAATCTATTCACACTTTCTCTCTTCCCATTGCTGCAATGCATGGTGTCATTAGAGGAAGACCCACGCTGCAATCTCTATATTTCCTCAAAGACAGATTATGTCTTTCCACTGCAGTATTCCTCAAGCACAATAGGACCATGGAGGCATGTTTAATTCAATATACTGTACCAACAGTCCACGGCAAACAAATGGACAACTGCAGTTTTCAATTTAATTTCAGTGTCATGTGCGTCAGCGTCCTGTGAAATTGAATCGTGAAGATTTGTAAGGCTGGGATGGTTTATGTGCGTCTGTATAAGTCTACATATGGCAAGACAGGCATAGACATGTTATCACAACTTATCTGTATTGCACCTTAAACTCTGCACTCTGACATGAGAAATGTATTGTTTGAGACTTAAGAAATATATCTCTGATGTGCTGAGGTGCTCTTTGTTTCTTTAATAGGATGTCATGAATGTCAGGCTGACATAACTTATATACTATATTGTTACTGGGACACACAGTGCAGAGCCATCTGACATCTCTTCTTGGTCACACTTGAGGCATTCAGAAGTTTATATATGTGTGTTATGTGTTGAATTGATTGAGTAGTTCAATTTAGTATTATGAAACTGAGCAAAAGTTCCATTTATCTTTAAAGTGTACATATTGAATTGTTCATATTTATCCAAGCTGACTAGATCTCCTTCTTTGTTTCATTTCTTTTCATCTTAGAATCTTACAGGACTCTTAACTATAGCTCATAGGAGTTTTTGCTTAAGGAAGTTAAAAAAAAAATCTTGTGACATTATCTGGACATTCCAGTTGTGTACTAAACATTTGGGCATTTTGAGTACACAAATAGTACAGGCCCTACAGCCTGGGGAAAAAACAAGGTAACAACATAAGTTCTTTAGCAGGAAGAATTCAATTTATGAGATTAGGTATAAAAACATATTTATAGCAAATAAAACATGCATATGTGTATGTTAAAGTATTAAAAAATGTGAAACCATAGAATGGCAAACAAATATACAGTGTCTCCAGCCAAAAAGTTTTATTTTTAGCCTTTAAAAGCTGTCTTAAGGGATTGAGTGGCAGTGTTTCATCAGCTATGAATTGTCCTTCATTTAGATCCCAGTGTTCCTTTAAAACAGATTTTCTGTTCCCATCGTCTCTTCATTGCTTTCTCACTCAGCCTTTTATTCTCTCACCCCAATCATGACTGTCACATTGAGCTGCAAGGACAGCGTCGGTGATGTGTGAATTACACAGGTTGCATTCTTTCAGCCTGTATGTGGGTGCATGTTTGAAAGTGTCTGGAGAACAGCTGGAATAAACTGTACTGTGTGGTCCACAAGCATGTGGGATTCGATTGTTCACTCTGATAGTTCCCGATGCCAGTCCAGACCTGTATCCTCCTGGATAAAGTTGATGAAACTCTGTCCCTTTTACACATTTACTTCTACACTGCTAATTAACCCTGTTAATCATGCGCATAATTGTTAGCTCAGTGGTACTAATCAAGTACGCTGTTTTTCCATACCCACACCGACTAGCGATTACGATAATGACCCTGAATTGGATGACTGTAATCAAGGCCTTCTGCAAATACGTATGTGTCGGACCCTGACTGAAGCCAGGGGCTCACCCGCCTACCTTGGCCCAGAATAGCAGTGCTCCACTGGGGCTGTCTGAAAGGAACATGCTTATTACAGACGTGGAGCTTTAAACAAAAGTCTTAACCTTGTGCCAAGGATTTGGATGACATGGTAGAAAAGCAGTGCCTTTTTTTAAATTCATGACTGATTGACATACTTGCCATCCAAAAAAATCCATCCATCCATCCATCCATCCATCCATCCATCCATCCATCCATCCATCCATCCATCCATCCATCCATCCATCCATCCATCCATCCATCCATCCATCCATCCATCCATCCATCCATCCATCCATCCATCCATCCATCCATCCATCCATCCATCCATCCATCGCCAAAGAGTTACCGACCGACTTACCTATATATTAGCAATAGAGATGGGCCAATCAATATTTGAAGAGGTCAGTAGTAGGGCTGCACGACTAATAAACACACAACTGCCTTATTTCTGCTCAACTGTCATTGAAGTGAGTTTGGAGTAAAAACATGTTATTAAATGTTGTCTTTTGTTGGATGTTAATAAATGCTTCTCATGTCTGGAAAGATGTTTGACTCGTGTTGTTTTTTCATATGTACAGTACAGTCCAAAAGTTTGGAACCACTAAGATTTTTAATGTTTTTAAAATAAGTTTCGTCTGCTCACAAAGGCTACATTTACAGTAAAAAACAGTAATATTGTGAAATATTATTACAATTTAAAATAACTGTGTACTATTTAAATATATTTGACAAAGTAATTTATTCCTGTGATGCAAAGCTGATCAGTGTCACATGATTCTTCAGAAATCATTCTAATATGCTGATTAGCTGCTCAATAAACATTTATGATTATTTTCAATGTTGAAAACAGTTGTGTACTTTTTTTTTCAGGATTCCTTGACGAATAGAAAGTTCAAAAGAACAGCATTTATCTGAAATACAAAGCATCTGTAGCATTATACACTACCATTCAAAAGTTTGGGGTCAGTAAGAATTTTTATTTTTATTTTTTTGAAAAGAAATTAAAGAAATTAATACTTTTATTCAGCAAGGATGCATTAAATCAATCAAAAGTGACAGTAAAGACATTTATAATGTTACAAAAGATTAGATTTCAGATAAACACTGTTCTTTTGAACTTTCTATTCATCAAATAATCCTTAAAAAAAAAAAATATTGTACACAAATATTTTGTACAATTGTACACATTAAATGTTTCTTGAGCAGCAGATCAGCATATTAGAATGATTTCTGAAGGATCATGTGACACTGAAGACTGGAGTAATGATGCTGAAAATTCAGCTTTGCATCACAGGAATAAATTACTTTGTGAAATATATTCAAATAGAAAACAGTTATTTTAAATTGTAATAATATTTCACAATATTACTGTTTTTACTGTATTTTTAATTAAATAAATGTAGCCTTGGTGAGCAGACAAAACTTCTTTTAAAAACATTAAAAATCTTAGTGGCTCCAAACTTTTGGACAGTACTGTACATTATGCAAAACTCGCAGTGCTTTCAGATGGATTAGCATTTAGAGCCATAATTCATTGACAAGCTGCACATAAAAAAAAATAACATTTCAAAAACAAATGCACTAAGAAGTTATTTTTCGTAACATGCGATAGATCGTGTATAACCCTAGTCAAAAGCTAATGATTTAAAATAAATAGGATTAGCAATGAACTGTTTTGACAACACTGAGGCCCCATTTACACTAGTGCGTTTTCGTTTTAAAATGCTTTTAAAAGCATTTTAAAATGTTCGCTCTGCGTATCCTTGACGACTTTGTAAACAATAACATGGAGACTGGACTGTAATTTTTGCTGGCTTTGCTGTAATTTTTAGCAGCCATTGTGCAGTTAAGCTCAGCATTTTTTTAATACTGCCGCTACCTACATGCACAAGAGGCAACTGTTTACACTTGTACACGCATACCCAGTGTCCATGAACAGTCATGTGACATGCGTTTTTGGCCGTGTAGCGTAGAGGGAGTTTGTTTCTGAAACGCTGTGGAAACGCCAGTGTAGACGAGGATCGTTTTCACTTTAAACTGCTGTTTTAAAACAAAAATGCACTAGTGTAAACAGGGCCTGAATGATAGTGAAGGTTTATTTAGTGGAATGTTCTGATTGATGTTTCAATGTTTCATTGCATTCACATATTTGGAACAGAAATCCAATAAATCAATTGATCTTTAAATCTCTAGGAAACAGCTTACAATATACTTATACTTTAAATTACAGTTCACAGTTATTGTGTTTGCTGTCAGTATCAGGTGGTCTTTGGGGGTGTTGATTGCAGATAGCCTTTGCCCCCGTACCGTGAAGCCTCTGTCTCTGGTCATTAGCTGTACTGTTGGTTGGGTATGTAATGACGGCCCAAAGCGTCTGAAGTGTGTTGTTGTTTCACGAAAAAAAAAATAAAAATAACATATGCAGCTGGCTCGTCTGGCTTGGATTGTTGCCATAGCAACACACCCACAAGATTGTTATCTTGATAAAGGCCATGCAGGAGAAACTTCAGGTTTCCATGGCTATGGACAGCGAGTATCCTTGTCTCCCTATGCTACCGCACTCTCTTTTCCTCACTGTCTCAAGCTTTTAAGTGATGTACAATTTAGAATCACCTTAATTCACATTAGCAGTCATATTTAGAAATATGCAGATTTGATTTGATGTCTAACTAAGAAATTAAATAATACTGTACTTTAAATGTATACAGTATTAAGATGTTTATCAATGACTTTTTTTTAAAAATTTACATTAAAAAAGAATTAATGCAGTTACTTTAATACCTCTCTTTTGTGATGGGCATGTTTTTAATTTCTGAATTTCTAAAAGTTAAACCTTGAAAAATATATATTAAAGAACATTATTTTAAAAAAAAATAATAATCAACATTACTTTATGGTTACACCACATGACATTTTCGGAGTGATTGAAGGGTTAGTTCACCCAAAAATGAAAATTCTGTCATTAAAGGTACAATCTGTGATATTTTTTTCAGCTAGAGGTCGCTAGAAGCCTATTCAAAACAAAGGCGTAGTTTGATGACGCCAAGTTTTAGAGCGGAAACTTGGGACATGTGGTCTCCATCTCAACGGACGGTGCAAAAGAATAGGGATTGGAGTCTGGAAGAACTCATGTTCGTGGATGCGATTATTAACGTTACTGTAGTATGAAGCAGAGCAGGACCGAGTGTTGCGGGAGCTGAACGAGGAGCTGGAGCGATTGATCAACACACGCCTCACGAGCAGCGGGACTTTTATTATGACACAGTCGCCGGCGCCGCTTCCGCTTTTCGGGTCATGAGTATACGGGAGCTGTCCTTGTCGACAGAACCAGCGGCAGATGGTAAACAGTAATTATGTTCCATAAATAAGTAACACAATCCACCATAAAACGTGCCAGAAGTAAATAAGGAACTGCTTGGAGCAAGCTAGTGGTTTGCTGGACGCTAGACTCTACTTCCGCATTTGTCCACGGCACTGTTGCCATGTGGTTTCTACGTCAGTAAAGGCGGTAACAAAGGTAACAGACGTCATTGACAGGCGACTGCACTGCCCCGTGTCACTGTTTAGAATGGGAATTTTCTCATGATTTACAAGTAGTTGAAAACATTAGAGATATTGTTAGTAATCAGCTGGACAAAATATATAACACTAGCCTAGTGGTTTTTGGATATTTTACTGCAAAAATTTTACATATTGTACCTTTAATTACTCACCCTCATGTCGTTTCACACCTTCATTCAACTTCGGAACACAAATTAAGATATTTTTGATAAAATCCAATGGCTCCGTCAGGCCTCCTTTGCCAGCAAGATAATTAACACTTTCTGAGGCCCAGAAAGCTACTAAAGACATATTTAAAACAGTTCATGTGACTGCAGTGTTTCAACCTTAATGTTATGAAGCGACGAGAATACTTTTTATGTGTGCCAAAAAACAAAACAAAATAACATTTATTTAGAATCTTTTGTTTCGAATCAGTGGTTCAGAGCTTTTATCAAAATGCCAGAGTCACATGATTTCAGTAAACTAGGCTTTGTTACATCATAAAGTGTTTAGAAATTTCAATGGTACACCACTGGGGGGCGTGACGATCCGAACCACTGAATCGAAACAAAAGATTAGTAAAATTTCGAAGCTTCATGAAGCAGTGTTTTGAAATTGTCCATCACTAGGTATTGTTGAATAAAGTCGTTATTTTGTTTGTTTTTTGGCGCACAGAAAGTATTCTCATCGCTTCATAACATCAAGGTTGAACCACTGTAGCCACATGAACTGTTTTAAACATGTCTTTAACTTTCTGGGTTAATTATCTTGCTGGCATTGGGGGCCTCATTGAGCCATCGAATTTTATCAAAGACATCTTAATTTGTGTTCCGAAGATGAAGGTCTTACGGGTGTGGAATGACATGAGGGTGAGTAATTAATGACAGAATTTTCATTTTTGGGTGAACTAAGCCTTTATATTAATGAAACCTTTCCTTTTTAAAACCATGTGTAGTCAACCATGTAAATTTGGCATATTCCTACTTTAGTGACTCATTAAATTGTAAGCTGTTTGCTAGAAATGTAAAGATCAATTGCCTATAGATTGATTGAATTTATCTTTTTAAATATGTGAATGCAATGACCCCTCATTTAACTGATGAAGTCTATTTCGTAAAGCCAGTACTACTTTTTGTGGTTTTAAAAGGAAGTAGCAGAAACCTCAATCAGAACTAGCCACTGAATAAACCTTCATTATCATTAAGACTCACACAGTGTTGTCAAAACAGTTCATTGCTAATCATATTTATTGCAAATCATTAGCCACTATTGACCTCTCAAAATGTTGATTAGCCCGTCTCTATTGGCGTCATGCAGTCAAAGCTTTTGTTTACCTCGGGTCCCTTTTTACTGTTGAGAAACTGTCAGTTTGTATTGTGCTATATTTACACATGCTACAGGCGGGTCGACGTCCCATCGATTCTTTTGTTAGGGGTAAAGACAAGTCTATTGATAGGTGATAAATGGAGATTGATTCTTGACATTGCTTCTCCAGGGGGGAGAAAAAGGTCTCCCACAGCACAATTATTGACACGTTGTTCCTGACTCTCCATTCCCGGCACAAACAGTTTGGAGTGTTACATTATTGATCAGCAGCACTAGAAAAATAACATTACTGTACCCTGTCTGTCAAAAAGGGCCTTTCATTAAAGAACAAAATTCAGATTTTTAGTGGTTATCCTGCATAAGAAACCCTGGTTTGTTAACCATTGTAATCATCATCATGAATTGTAATGTACTATAGTAAAGGTTTGATCAAATACAGGAAAAGCACAACTAAGTTCTGCCTCCTTGGTTACTGCTGCTTACTCAAAAGTTTAACAGAGAAAAAAAAATGCTTGTAAGTACAACTTTACTTTTAAGTTTTACATGCAAAGAAGGAACTGGATATATAAATCTAAAACAAATACAAAAGTAATTTCAAATTAATGTAATAGTTTCACAGTGAAAGGTGCACTTGTCCATGGCTCCATAAAGGGGTGTGTGAAATTATACTGAAATGAGGAAGCCAAGAAAAACACCCGATCTGAGGACAAATCATCCAATTGGATAAATATAGTATTGGTTTGTCCTCAGATCTGGCCTAGGACTTATTACCCAATCTACAGAAAGTAAAAGCCTTAACAAGCGTAACTTGACAACAAATTGTTTTCATAATCAAAAGAAAAGATTTGCACAAACTAGATGAACTCAGAAAATGTTTTTCTCTGCTTCCTCATTTTAGTGTAATTTCACACACCCCTCAGGGATCCATGGACCAGTGAAATCACCTTTCATTGTGAAACTATTACATCACACTGTGGCTTTTTCTCAGTTAATACAAGAGCTTACTACTCCATTTTGCCTTTTCATGTCTCGCCAAGCCTCCGCTTTCACACTATTCTCCTAGCAATTCTCCTTTTCTTTTTCGATAAGTAGCTGACTCTCTCTGAAGCACTTCAGGTACAGTTCACTTGCTCACTCAAACTTCACTGGTCTTCTATTTTGCTATAATAGCGCCACACACTGAGAACTATTAATTTGGGGAAAATGCCAGTTCACAGCAACATGCACGGCATATTGTGGCGCAAAGTATTGATCAAGAGAATGATTCTGGCCCTTCTCATGCTGTTTCTTGGAACCTAAAGCAGTTCTGAGATTTCTTTCTTGACTTGCTTTGTGACAGCTGGCCCAAATCACCAAATGCATTCATGAGTTCGTTTATGTCTGGTCTCTCTGGATACTCAGTATCTTTAATTCATCAGAGCAGTTTTTTTTTTTTTTAATAAGATTTGGGCTGTGTGCCCAAAATGGACTGGGAGCCAAGAATTAGGTTGTGTCTTCTAATGTGTCAGCCCTCCCGTGTGTTCACCTGAGGTTAAATGGTCTAAATTTAGACCAGCAATCAAGAGCAATTAGCTGCCAAGAGACCTTAGAAGCTTTTGGCGTGTGAAGTGCGTAGTTGAACGAGCGAAGATAATGGAACTGAGACTGTTGGGGGTGAAATACGCTCCATGTTTAAATGCTGATCACTGGAAACCAAATATAGACATCTGAAAGTCTATATGGTACAAACCTACTGTATTGAATGCAACGCTTGGGAGCAGGGACTGTTGAGACAAAAATTTGGCCCTGGAAAAATCCAGTCCATTCGGCCCACACAATCCCCTGTGAACATTCTGAAGGCCTGATGAGGGCCTTTAAATTGAATGAATGAATGAATGAATGAATGGAGAGAATTTAATAGCAGAAAATATTATTGTTGAATAATAAATGCATTTAACATTATTAATGTTGCTTATTTTTGTCACAAAAAAATTTGCACAGTTGAGAGTAAAACATTGGTTTTGAGTTGTGGTAAAGTGAAGAAAACCTGTAAAGTTAACAATGAATTTCCTATATTTAATTCCATCAGACTTGCCAATTTCTTAATTATTGAAATCATTTTCAGTTTATTAGAACTAAACATTGTAATAAATAAACTGTCACTTTGTGCAATAGAGGTATGTATATTTCAGAGACTCATTAACAACACCAGTTCCTTCAGTCAAACGACTGTCATTATAAGGAAGTCAATGAATCACTTGACCGGTTCACTCAAAACACTGATCCTTTCAGGAACAAAACGTTACTGCCATTAGTTGAAATACATGTCATTGACATGTCATGTCATCGTGCTTGAGCTTCTTTTTGGTGTAGCAAAAATAAAAAGTAACTGGTAATACTGTGTTTGTAAATTATAAGTCTGTAAATGTAAGTTACTCAATATTAACTTCTTGCTAACTTGAACATTTCTAAAAAAAAACAACAACAAAAAAGATTCTCAGTCATGCTGTTGTTCTGAATAACCATTACAGGCTGTGATGATAAGCTGTGATATTTGGAAAAACAGTGGGATATTGCCCCCCAAAAGTAGCTAGAAATATAAAGTATAATTTTAAAGTTAATTTTGAACATACTCATTTGTATTTGTAAACAGAAATGTCAGTATCCTTCAGCCTCTTGGCATAGAGGCGAAATATGCAAATCTACTACCTCGCTCATCACAAGCACACAAAGATGCCTCGTTGCATTCCCCAGCTTCCCTCGCACTCTGAAGAAAGAGGGAGAGAGTGAAGAACAAAGCAATGTCAGGCATTACAGATAGGCCCGTGATCACAGTCTTCCTCTGTCTGAACTCTGATCTGAGAGAGTGGTTTGGGCTCTGGCTTAACTGCGGCATAAACTAGACACTAGAGCTTTCTAGACACTTGAAGCTGCTCTGAAGTCTTTTTGTTCCTATGGGAAACAGAACATTGTCACAAGTTACTGATTTGATTCTGAGGGGTCTGCCTGTCTAGGTGGCTTGATGTTGGATATTCACATCTCAGTTGTGAAAAAAAATGAGTTTTTATACTGCTAAAAATATAGGCCTACCTGTTTAGCCTGTGTTAAATTGTCTTAAAATGATTTTGATGTCAATTTAGAAGGATTGGGTTTAAGGATTTAATAATGCAATCAATATGTTTAATAAATTATATATATATATAATATATACACACAAACCCGATTCCAAAAAAGTTGGAAAAAAGACACCGTACAAATTGTGAATAACAAAGGAATGCAATAATTTACAAATATCATAAACTTATATTTTATTCACAATAGAATATAGATAACATATCAAATGTTGAAAGTGAGACATTTTGAAATCTCATGCCAAATATTGGCTCATTTTGGATTTCATGAGAGCTACACATTCCAAAAAAGTTGGGACAGGTAGCAATAAGAGGCCAGAAAAGTTAAATGTACAACGTGGCAATAAAAAGAGCCTCTCAGAGTGGCAGTGTCTCTCAGAAGTCAAGATGGGCAGAGGATCACCAATTCCCCCAATGCTGCGGCAAAAAATAGTGGAGCAATATCAGAAAGTAGTTTCTCAGATAAAAATTGCAAAGAGTTTGAAGTTATCATCATCTACAGTGCATAATATCATCTAAAGATTCAGAGAATCTGGAACAATCTCTGTGCGTAAGGGTCAAGGCCGGAAAACCATACTGGATGCCTGTGATCTTCGAGCCCTTAGACGGCACTGAATCACATACAGGAATGCTACTGTGATAGAAATCACAACATGGGCTCAGGAATACTTCCAGAAAACATTGTCGGTGAACACAATCCACCGTGCCATTCGCCGTTGCTGGCTAAAACTCTATAGGTCAAAAAAGAAGCCATATCTAAACATGATCTAGAAGCGCAGACATCTTCTCTGGGCCAAGGCTCATTTAAAATGGACTGTGGCAAAGTGGAAAACTGTTCTGTGGTCAGACGAATCAAAATTTGAAGTTCTTTTTGGAAAACTTGGATGCCATGTCATCCGGACTAAAGAGGACAAGGACAACCCAAGTTGTTATCAGCGCTCAGTTCAGAAGCCTGCATCTCTGATGGTATGGGGTTGCATGAGTGCGTGTGGCATGGGCAGCTTACACATATGGAAAGGCACCATCAATGCTGAAAGGTATATCCAAGTTCTAGAACAACATATGCTCCCATCCAGACGTCGTCTCTTTCAGGGAAAACCTTGCATTTTCCAACATGACAATGCCAGACCACATACTGCATCAATTTCAACATCATGGCTGCGTAGAAGAAGGATCCGGGTACTGAAATGGCCAGCCTGCAGTCCAGATCTTTCACCCATAGAAAACATTTGGCGCATCATAAAGAGGAAGATGCAACAAAGACAGCTGAGCAACTAGAAGCCTGTACAGGGGTGCCGTTGGCACGGGGGACAGGGGGGTCAGGACCCCCGCAGACTTTTAAAAGATAGAAGTCGCCCCCCGCACTTTTGATAAGGGCTTCTTCAATTAGTCACACTATATCATCTTTTAGCTTAGAATATTTTCTTTCAAATGAGACCATTTTCACGTTTCTGTGAGCTTTCGTTCGTAAATAATCAGCTGTTTTGTCACGGATGTGAACAGGAAATGCGCTCTCGAACGGAGAAACACGCGATCTCCAAACCATTGATCAAAGTGTGCTAACGTTTTAGGACAGGTCGATGTTATATAAATCATGCCCAAACGTTAGCGTTTGTCAATCAAGCCAAACCGTCCATTCAGAAACCGAAAAATTTGACACTTTAAGGTAAGGAGGCTGATCTCTGAGGTTGACGCAAGCTAGCTTGACTGAAGTCTTCGTGAGGATTTATAGTTTATGGACTGTTTTGATTTCGGTAATTACATCTTGAAAGGCAAAAGCATTGATGGCATCTATAAAAGAGATATCTGAAATAGAAACGAAAGTGATATTGCCTCATCCAGTGGAGGACGCACGAGAGGAGATCTGTGCGTTGAATTGGTATGCGTATACTGTAATACTTAATTTACAATGCTTATCATTGGCGTGCACTTGGATTGTGAAAGTGAAAGTGCCTTTTGCGGTCGCATCCCGGTCCTCCCGTGTTCCCGATGTGAACTTGAGCTCCAGTCCATTACAATTTAGAGCGCGGAAAGATGCGTTCGGCGCATGCATGTGCACCGGCCGTTGTCATAACAACATCAACTTATTTTTCCCTTAAAATGATAAATTTTCTGAGTTTAAACACTTGATATGTCAAAATGCAGATGGGTTGTTTTGATGAATTAATAATAACTAAAAAAAAACAAAAAAAAAAAACAGGTAATTTTATAAAATTAAAGTTCATTGAAAGTATTTTTTATAGCCTATATATTTAAAGTTTGTTTTTTAGCAAAAGCAGAGAACTGTTTCAGAGTTAAACAAAACTAAGTAATTGCTTTGTAATTACATTTAAAACACGTGCACGCACACACACACAAACGCAAAAAGGACAAACAAGGTTTCAGAATGTAATGACGTGTGTGGAGTTGCAGGAGTCAAAATTATAAATCCTCTATTATTTTAGTCAGCCTCAGCTAGCGTGTCTTTTCGAAGTGACTAGCCTTGACACCTGACCTCTAAACTGTGCACTGATTCGCTAAATAGTACTTTTCGGGTTGTGTACACAAACAACAAGGGTGCTTGTCTGTTTCTGCTCACCAAACGCAAAACTTCCATGAGGAAAAAACGTTCCAAGCAATTGTATAGCGCTGCAGACTTTAGTTACCAAGATGAGCCTGTGTTATCTGTCTTTAGTGGTTGTTATCTGGGAATACATTCACATATAAAACACATTTTATATTTATATATATATATATATATATATATATATATATATATATATATATATAAGAATCACGAACGTATATAAGCGGCAAGTATTTTACTCTAATTACAAGTACATGATTTTTGGAATCTGATTACGTAATCCAGATTGCATGTAATCCGTTACTACCCAGCTCTCTCTCTCTCTCTCTCTCTCTCTCTCTCTCTCTCTCATTCATATATATATATATATATATATATATATATATATATATATATATATATATATATATATATATATGAATATTTCTTCAAGTTTTCCTGGCGGTGAGGGGAAAATGAATGAATATACATAAAATATAAATATAATAATAATAATAATAATAATAATAATAATAATAATAAATGAAATATGGATGAAATATTTGATGTAGCAGTGATATTGTTGTGAATTTCATTTTTTCAATATTTGTTTTTGTAATGTTGCTGTTTTCTAAATTTACTTTAAAATTAAATTTTCATTTTAAGTAAATAAGTTTTAAAATCATAAGATGTGATTTTGTTTTATTCAGTGTTACTATCAGCAAACACTAACAGGTACATTAATGTTAGTATTTTGAAGTATTAACTGGCCATTCATTGCACTTTAAAAAGAATCTGTTGAGGCTCTTGTTGGTGAATAGAATATATTTTTGGGAAATATTTTTTCTTTGTATCTGTCAAAATAGTACAAGATTAGCCTACAATATATGTGACATCAAATAAGGGTTAGCACTAAAGTAATCTAAATGTAATGCAAAAGTAGTCAGATTACATTACCAAAAAAGTGTCATCTAAGAGATTATATTACTGATTAAAATTTTTTTCATGTCATTTGTAATCAGTAACTGATTACAATTCATAAGTAATCTACCCAGCTCTGTATAATATATATAAATAAATAAATATATATATATATATATAATTTATTTCCTTTTTTCTCCATTCTTAATTTTCAGTTTGATCTCTTCTGTAACAGTAGTATTTTGTACATTCAAAATGTACACTTGAATAGCTTAGTGTATTCTCTTGGTTTTTACATATCAAGGCAGTAAATGGAATGACAAAGTGAGTGTGGTGAATTTAGGTGAGAGGGATATGAGAGGGGTGTGTGTGCACTGAGTCAGTTCTTTGATGTGTTATTAGCAACTACCGCTGGGCGAATCTTGTGCTCCACTCTTCTTTTTTTCTGTCCATCTAGCTTTCGAAGACTTTGCGCTGTGCCGAGCTTTATCCCTCCCCAGGCAAGATGAACTATGAGACAGAGCAGCACATGTGAGAATGATTGTGTCCAGACTTACTCAGAATTTATGTTCTCTGGGCTGGAACACTATTGAGTGCAGCATTGCAGTGCTTTATATATAATTATATATAATATGTATAGAACGTGGTAGGAAATTAAAATGAATTTAAATTGGTTGAATTAAAACTTAGCAAATATTGATAATATCATTTATATCATGTAATAATTTTATTTTTGAGAACCCCTCTCCCCCACACACATGAAGGTATTCAATATTCAATCGATATTCAGACAAAAATGATAAGATGTCAATATTGTTTTCTTTATTTCCATATTATTGAACATAAGCCAGTCACTGGCTTACAGCAATCCATTTTGCAATCATTTGTTTATTAATCATATTTTTAAATTATATATTATTTAATTTTCATTAATTTGATAAATAATTAGCGAAAAAAAATCTTCCCTTATTTAATTATTTTTTTTATTTTAAAATGAATTGCTTTTTTTTTTATAACAGTACATTTACAGCCCTTGTAATTTGGTTTAATAGCTGTGATTGCATAATTTTTTATATATGTATTTATTTTTACCTCTGTGTGACTCCAAATAATTTTGCTTTTATCCTGTTTAGGTCAAGAGCGGTTTGGGAACATGACCAGAGTTTATTATAAGGAGGCAGTGGGTGCGTTTGTTGTTTTTGACATTACTCGAGGCTCTACATTCGAAGCTGTTTCAAAATGGAAGCACGATTTGGACAGCAAGGTGAAACTGGCCAATGGCAATCCCATCCCTTCGGTCCTTCTGGCCAATAAATGTGACCAGAAGAAAGATGGATCCAACAATTCCTCACTTATGGACAACTTCTGCAAGGAGGCTGGGTTTTTGGGATGGTTTGAAACATCAGCTAAGGTAATATAAACTCATTCTGTGTTCACTTAGCCACTTAAATGTTTGTTTGTATTTGGTCAAAATGAAGGAGAACTTGTCACAAAACATTTTTGCTAAGAATAGAAGCTTCTTACTACACCTTTCCTCTCTAATCTGCTCAGACGACCATGAAAGCTGCCATATTAGATCAAGTATTTAAGATGGCTGACATTCTCCATGGTATTAGGGCCAAAACAGCACCACTGCAGCAGTCTTAAGAACATTAGCCACTCCTCATGCTTGAATCACCAGACATATGTCAAATGTGCAGCTCATCACGTGAAGCAGCAGTATGTATGGGATTTTTAAGGAAGACATTTTTTCTCAGCTTACCAAGTACTGAAACTTTGCCCACTGATTTAAAATGGTGATAGAGGAACAGTGTTTGGTACATTGGACATAACTTTGTCCAAATTTAATTGATATTGATACATTTACAAATTGACTGATATTGTCTTTTATGACCATTGCAATATTGATTTTCGTTATATATTGATTTTCATTGTTTTAATCAATTTATTCAGTTTTTTTAGTCTTTAAATTCACATTATTGTTCAAAAGTTTGGACTCATTAAAGGTGCCCTTGATTCAAAAATTGAATTTACCTTGGCATAGTTAAATAACAAGAGTTCAGTACATGGAAAAGACATACAGTGAGTCTCTAACTCCATTGTTTCCTCCTCCTTATATAAATCTCATTTGTTTAAAAGACCTCTGAAGAACAGGCGAATCTCAACATAACACCAACTGTTACGTAACAGTCGGTGTGTACGTCCCCAATATTTGCATATGCCAGCCCATGTTCCCAACATTATGAAAGGGATTACACGTCTGGATCTGCACAGCTGAATCATCAGACTAGGTAAGCAAGCAAGAACAATAGCGAAAAATGGCAGATGGAGCAATAATAACTGACATGATCCATGATATCATGATATTTTTAGTCATATTTGTAAATTGTCTTTCTAAATGTTTCGTTAGCATGTTGCTAATGTACTGTTAAATGTGGTTAAAGTTACCATCGTTTCTTACTGTATTCACAGAGACAAGAGCCGTCGTTATTTTCCTTTTTAAACACTTGCAGTCTGTATAATTCATAAATACAACTTCATTCTTTATAAATCTCTCCAACAGTGTAGCATTAGCCATTAGCCACGGAGCACAGCCTCAAACTCATTCAGAATCAAATGTAAACATTCAAATAAACACTGTACTTACCCGATTAGACATGCTGCATGACGAACACTTTGTAAAGATCCATTTTGAGGGTTATATTAGCTGTTTGAACTTTTTTTATGTTGTTTAAGGCAAGCGCGAGCTCTTGGGGCGTGGAGCACCAGATTTAAAGGGGCTGCGTACCCTGAATCGGCTCATTTATAATGATGCCCCAAAATAGGGAGTTAAAAAAATGAATTAAAAAAAATCTGCGGGGTATTTTGAGCTGAAACTTCAGACACATTCAGGGGACACCTTAGACTTATATTACATCTTTTAAAAAAAAGTTCTAGGGCACCTTTAAAGTCACAATGAAATCAAAATAGACAATTCTCTTACTTCTGTTTATTATAAATGATTTATCATATCATTATTGTAATCTTTAATCAAAATAACATCTGTCTATGCTCTGTTTCAACACAAATTTTAAGAAGCACAATCATTTTCAAGTGTAATAATAATAAGAAGGAATGTTTCTTGAGCACTAAATTAGCATATTTGGATGATTTCTGAAGACTGGAGAAATAGCAGCTGAAAATTTTGCCATCACAAAAAAATGTATTATATTTTATTAATTTATGTACAGTACTGTGCAAAAGTCTTAGGCACGTCAGTATTTCCAATCACATTACTTTCCTGTGTTGCACGAACGCAGTTGGCTGCGACTGCTCTAGGGTATTTGCATAGGGCGATCTGATTGGATGACGCCTGCGTTGGCGCTTAAAGTTGAGAAATCTTCAACTTCTGCCGCTTGAGGGTGCGTTCACACGTGTCATGTTTG
The DNA here is from genome assembly GCF_024489055.1 of Chanodichthys erythropterus. Classification (NCBI taxonomy): domain Eukaryota; kingdom Metazoa; phylum Chordata; class Actinopteri; order Cypriniformes; family Xenocyprididae; genus Chanodichthys; species Chanodichthys erythropterus. The sequence continues at coordinate 10,211,379 of NC_090224.1, read as the reverse complement.
GTTCGATTAAAACGAACCCTGGTGCGATTGCTCGGATAGTGCGGTTCATTTGAACATATGTGAACGCTGCCATCCGAACCCTGGTGTGCACCAAACAAGCGAAGCGGACCGAGACCGCTGAAAAGATGGGTCTCGGTCCGCTTCCAAACGAACTCTGGTGTGGTTCGAATGATATATGAACGCAACACATGAAACCGAACCAAAAACAGGAAGACAAGACTCTAAAATGGACAGAATCCTCACGCATGTCGGTTTTTCTCGTCATAGACGCGAGTTTGCCCATCACAGGCATCAGACGCGCGTCTCCACGCAGCAGATCGTTTGTGTGTGACGGAGGGATTCTCCCCGCTTCTATGACTACTTTACACATTTTATAACCTCTACACGAGTTTCCGGCTGGCCAAAATACGATCACATGCAGGCTACGCACACACAACGAGCGCATTTACCTCAGAAAACAGCACTGTTTTGGATGTTCGGTAAGTTCCGTCTCAAAATAGGCAATAGGCTACGTCATAAAATCCGACCAGTCACGTTGTGAATGTATCCCTATGCCTTAAGGTTCAGTATATTATAAATTGCCAATGTGAACGCTAACCGGACCAGGACTAAATGTTTTTTTTTCTTCTTTGGTCCGGACCAAATGAACCAAACGAACCGAACTACAAGTGTGAACGCATCCTAAGATGCTTGAAGAAACCTGCCTGCAATGATACAGTACTGTGAAGAGTTTTAGGCACTTGTGTAATTAAAAATGCTGTAAAGTGAGGATGTTTTTAAAAAATACTGTTATAAATAGATTTTATTTATCAATTAACTTATATTAACTAAATCAAAACAATATATTTTGTGTGGCCACCCTTTGCATTTAAAACAGCTCTTGTCCAGGTACACTTGGGAATAATTTTTCAGGTAGCTTTGGAGGCAGGTTTCTTAAAATCTCTTGGAGACACGGCCACAATTCTTCTGGATTTGCTTTGTCTCAGTTTCATCTGTTTTTTCATGTAATCACTGACGGATTTGATGATGGTGAGCTCTGATCTCCTTGTGGAGCACCGGCTGTTATCAGTCTTATTGTGTATTTAAAAATCTCTCTGGATTATTACAATTAATGGCAAAATGAATGTTTGGAAATGTGAGCGGATATTTCCTATTGACACACTACAGCAAAAGATATAAATAACTGGCTTAAAACCTTTTTTGGGAGCTGAAAATACTGACGTACCTAAGACTTTTGCACAGTACTATATGTTACTACTGCTATTTATGCCACTGTGCTTGTATCATGGAAGTCTTCTAGATAAAGGATGTTTTCTTAGTGCCCGCAGTATGCTGACTCTCAGATGGCTTTTATTACAAATGGATGTCATTCCTGAACAACATTCATAGTCACATATTGTACACTATCAGCTGAATCTTGAAAACACTGCACGAGCAAAGGGAACAAAATATGTGTGTTTATAGTCTTACATCAGCAGTTTCTTTGATGTATTTTGCAAATTAATCTTCTTTATTTCCTGCGCACACATTTGAGGGATGCTGGGTGGATCCGGGTAAATTAAGTTGGCTAAGAGAAATAGTCTGGGGGGAGAGAAGGAAGACAAACAGAGAGGAGGAGGAGAAGAAAATGCCTGTTTGTTAATCTTGGGTAATACAGTGTCTTGAAGAGTGTGTGATTGTGTAGGTATTTAACACCCTGTTAAATTGTACCCCTTGAAATGCATTTTTAAGTCACATGATTTGGCCTTAAATATCTTGACTGTGTCTTGCTATTTAAAAAGTGTTTGTTCAGTTTCTGTCTGTAGCGTTGTCTGGTCTTAACTGTTTAACAGAAGGTGTCTCATCAGTCAGTCTGCATAAGCACATGTTTCTGAAATAGATCTCTCCATTAGGGACTCAAGCACACAGATGTCTGGCAGGGAGCTCTGGCACCTGTCGTGTGTATATGTATGTGTGTGTGTGTGTGTGTGTGTGTGTGTGTGTGTGTGTGTGCACGTGCATGTGTGGTGAATGTGTCTTCTCTCATCTATCAGGACCTCCTTGTGTTCAATCAAGCCTCTGTGCTGACTGGTCCATAGAGATTGTTTCCATCTCCGTCTTTTTTCTATTGCTCCTCTCCCAGGGGGCCACATGTGTATTTTGTTTTTACGCCTTGCCTCCCTTTTTTGTACAAATGACAATTATGAATGGAAATGGCATGCCCGTGCCACCTTTATTTTGCTCGGTACTCTGGGTGAATGACAAATACGCATTGGTTGGCTTTTGTTTAACCTTTCTGTTTTCTGCCCTTTCCCTCAAATCAGTCTCACATTTTCTAGCTTTGACGCCACAGACTACTTAGGGATAGAGGGATGTAAATGGAAAGAGTGAAGTGTCTCGAAAGAGTGATGAGAAGTTGTGTAGGCGGGTACCATCAATCCAGCTTCATGCTGAAGTACCTCTTGAAGCTTCACCACGCACTCAGCTTTACTTAACAAGTTATGTCTATTGACCGTTCTGTAAATGATCTAAATACTCTGGAAAGTCAGAATATGAATCCAGAATTTAATATCATTCTAAACCTGTATGACTTTCTTTCTTCTGCAGAACACAAAATAATATACTTTCGAAGAATGTCTCAATGTTGTTTCTGTCGATACAATGAAAGTCACTGAGGTCTGTTGGTGTTTGGACCCAATTGACTTTCACTGTATTCAAAAACAGTTCAAGAACAAGATCTTATTTTGTGTTCTGCAGAAGAAAGTAAGTCATACAGGTTTGAAATGCTTTCTGGGTGAACTATCCCTTTAACATTTGACTTTGTGCACTGCAGGAGAACATCAATGTTGATGAGGCTGCCCGGTTCTTGGTGGAGAACATCCTTCTCAATGATAAAGGTCTTCCGTATGAAGAAAACAACGGTGACAAGATTAAACTGGACCAACAAACAGTGCCTGCTGAGAGCAAGTCAGGTTGCTGCTAGTTTGGATGCTCTTGTGTGTCCCATCATCTGCCGTGGATAGGAGGCAGGAGGCTCAACAAATCCCCCAAACCCTATCCCATCTCAGCCCTGCCACGGATCACATACACAATCAGGGGTCGACGCATGTCAGTTTGTGCTCTAAAAGGGGAGAAGACATCACCAAAGGACAGATGATCTGATCAGATGAAAACATCTTTCTGATGCTTTTAATGACCAGTTTTTCTCTCTTAATCTTGCTCTGTGCCATGTTTGTCCTTTTTTATAGTGTCAAGCAAGTTACTTCAATGTGTGCATGTTGTAATGTTGCTTAAAACGAATTAAACTAAATGGGTGTCATAGGACCTGGCGAATACCAGTAAAAGTTCTTAGCCAAAATTAAATTAAACTAGTGCCTTTGTCACAGAGGGTGAGTCGTTTTAATGTACTCTGGACCATTTGCATCTGCTGCTGGGAATTGCCACCCTAAATTTTGCAGGAAAAAAGTTCTCAAGATGTCACTTTATGACAAAATTATACATATTCCCAGGGCATTTAGTCTGTTGTGAAGACCTAACCATCATCAATCTTGAAGTTCTACCATGAAATCATTTTATCAAGATGAAAGAAAATGAATAGTCCCTCTAATGGGCCATGTTCAAGAATCATAAGCCTATATATGGATGTACATTTGTGGTTCAGAGAGTAAGATCATGTTGGGTTTCCTCAGGCTTCAAATATGTTTATTAATTGTTTTTTTTTAATTGGTACCAAATGAGGGATCTGAGCACTTGCTATGTCCATGGTTTTGTTCTACAATGAACTGAAGGCAAATATAAATTTTTAATATGCTGGACCAATTTTGTCAAGTTTGCAAACAAACATTTGCTGAAGTAACAATGACAAAATAAAACTTTTTAAAATGTTCATGTGATTTTCTTTGTATGCTCAATAAATATTTGAGAGAATGTGCCTCAAATTCAAAATTCTAACAAAAGTGTCATAAGATAACTTAAACATTTTTTATATTATCATATTAAGGTGGAGATGAGCTTTGTGGCGTGTCATCGATTTCACAAATTTCAGACAATTATCCAATTACAGCTAAGGGGTTAGTTCACCCAAAAATGAAAATAATGTAATTTATTACTAACCCTCATGTCGTTCTACAACCGTAAGATCTTGATTCATCTTCCGAACACAAATTAAAATATTGTTGATGATGAAATACGATGGCTCAGTGAGGTCTCTATTGAGAGCAAAGCATTAAAAACATATTTAAATCAGTTCATGTGAGTTAAGTGGTTCTATCTTAATATTATAAAGCGTCAAGAATACTTTTTGTGCGCCAAAAAAACAAAATAAAGACTTTTCAACAATATCTATGGGCCGATTTCAAAACAATGCTTCGGAGCTTTACGAATCGAATCAGTGAATCGGAGCGCCAAAGTCACGTGATTTCAGCAGTTTAGCCATGAGTTTAGCCGTTTGATAGGAGATCCGAGTCACTAATTCGAAACAAAAGATTCATAAAGCTCAGAAGCTTCATGAAGCAGTGTTTTGTTGAAAAGTTATTTTGTTGTTTTGGCGGACAAAAAGTATTCTTGTCGCTTTATAATATTAAGGTAGAACCACTGAACTCACATGAACGGTTTCAAATAATGTTTTTAGTACTTTATGGACCTTGAGCTTGAAAGGCTTTGCGCTCAATGCAAGCCTCACTGAGCCATCAGATTTCATCAACAATATCTTAATTTGTGTTCCGAAGATGAACGAAGGTCTTACGGGTGTAGAACGACATGAGTAATGAATGACATTATTTTAATTTTTGGGCTAACCCTTTATGAGGCTGTGGACTGTATGATTCCTGAACAAATTATTCTTTTGAGTCGGATTTGTTTTGAACGCTTTGAACCGAGAACCGTTTCATTCGAACGTCAGTCGAGAAATAAACATTTGGATTCAAACAAGGCTTTAAATTGATATTTTTAAATCAAAGAAACAAAATGAATGGTGACTTTTTAAAAATAATAAAATATGTCAGGTGTCGCGTGGTGACATATTTTTGGAATCGGTCCTTTGTTCGAAAGAAAAGAGAAGCCAGCATGTCCTTCCATCACTAAAGTAGATAGACATTAGAGTTTGTTTGAGGAGGTCAGGACTCAGGAGGAGTTCACTGGCGCGAGGTGGTAAATAATAAAGCTCTGCGCTCGAGCTGTCGGCAATCCCAAGCGATCCTGTCGCCTAGCAACATGGCAAACTTTCCCTAATGCAAACAGTCTCACCCTGGACATCGCTTCCTATTCATCATTATCTTCTGTGCTTTCATAAGCCAAGTGTTGGTTCAAACCATGAACTCTTAGATTAGAAATAAGGCCTACATACACTTGCAATGTCGAAGTCACCCAAGAAAAAGGCGTCCTCATCCAGCCTCGTCGCTTCCTCGCCTGGACACTCTCCCAAAAAAGAGTAAGATTTGACTACTACAACCTTCCTGTGTTGATGGTATCGAAATATTTCATTAATATAGATCAATCACAGCTAATATTAAAACCTTTACCTTATATCTTTACTGTATCATATTTGTCAATAGCTTACAGAAGCTGTTTATGTTTTAATTAGTACAACATTTGAGGTATTTACGGATTATTTTGCCAGAGTTATGAATTTGACAACAACATACCATACAAATTTGTGTTTGGCAAGTTAATTTATTGCATTTCCTTGTAGCTTTTATGTTGCCTAACACTAAATGTGTATTTATTTTTTTACATTAACAACAACAGGCTTACTTTTTAACATCAATAACGGATAATTACATTTTCTAACATAGGTTCAAACATAGGTTAATGACATAGTTCTATTAATGTTTCACTCCTGTTATAAATAAAACTGCATTAAATTCAGTTAGATTTGCAATTCCTGAAAAATACCAGTGTTTGGGAATAAAGTAATAGGTACCTTGCTAGTAATATAAAAATTGAGTCAATATGCAAATTCAAATGCTTACATTGTAAGTACCAATAATGAAATTATTATTTTAAATAGTGATCTATTTTAATGGATTGCATTAAAAAGCAAAGCACTGTCTCTAGAGCGTCTTCAGTGATCAGTGCATCAGAAAGCCCAGAAGAGCCAAAGAAGATTCTCATCTCTCTCTGGCCGGAGTGGAGCGACACTGAGGTCAATGCAGAGAAATGGGATGCAACTAAAGCCTCTAAGGAGAACAAGGTGAGTATTAATGAAAAGAACAGGACTGAATATTCAGTGTTTTTCAAAATAATGTCAATGTTGGTCCATTGGTAAGAGTAGAAATCTGTTTCAGCAAACTGCTTGGCTTGAGAGATGTAGCTTTGCAATTGATGAGTCAGAGTGGCTGGCACCATGCACTTTCTAATTTAATCAGTGCTTTTACATTTCTTTTATTCTGTTTTGTATTTTTCCCCCCATTTGATTGCAAATCTAAAACCGATACTGAGCCTTTTATGTAACAACATTGTCAACAGCTCTTTGATGATCCAGAAGGGAAGGTTGAACTTCCTGCCTCCTTGAGAGTACACACTTGGAAACGTCCTTCAGAGTACATACTTAATAAGGTAAGGGTTAGCATCAGCCATAGAAGTGATTACTTCACTGGCATGTCCAACAAACTTGATAAAACTGCATGAACCTGGGTAGGTAAAGTTAAACAGAGTTTTTTTTTTTTAGTTTTGGCATAAAGAATTTTTGTTAGCTACTTTTCAAGTGTACTTGATTTAAGATTGTTTGAGTACAATATGAAGTACATGACCAACAGACACATGTTTGTGTTCACCTTGCTCTTTAATTGCATGTTTTTTTGAGAAAATTCAATCTTATCTTCAAAGACGAGCTTAAAGGGTTAGTTCACCCAAAAATGAAAATTCTGTCATTTATTACTTACCCTCATGCCATTCCACACTCGTAAGACCTTCGTTAATCTTCAGAACACAAATTAAGATATTTTAGTTGAAATCCAATGGCTCAGTGAGGCCTGCATAGGGAGCAATGACACTTCCTCTCTCAAGATCCATAAAGGTACTAAAATCATATTTAAATCAGTTCATGTGAGTACAGTGGTTCAATATTAATATTATAAAGTGACAAGAATATTTTTGGTGCACCAAAAAACAAAACAAAATAACGACTTATATAGTGATGGCCGATTTCAGAACACTGCTTCAAGAAGCTTCGGAGCGTTATGAATCAGCGTGTCGAATCAGCTGTTCGGAGCGCCAAAGTCACGTGATTTCAGCAGTTTGGCAGTTTGACACGCGATCCGAATCATGATTCGATACACTGATTCATAACGCTCCGAAGCTTCCTGAAGCACTGGTTTGAAATCGGCCATCACTAAATAAGTCGTTATTTTGTTTTTTTGGCACACCAAAAATATTCTCGTCACTTTATAATATTAATATTGAACCACTGTACTCACATGAACTGATTTAAATATGTTTTTAGTACCTTTATGGATCTTGAGAAAGGAAATGTCATTGCTCCCTATGCAGGCCTCACGGAGCCATCGGATTTCAACTAAAATATCATAATTTGTGTTCTGAAGATTAATGAAGGTCTTACGGGTGTGGAACGGCATGAGGGTAAGTAATAAATGACAGAATTTTCATTTTTGGGTGAACTAACCCTTTAATTCTGAATATGCATCTTTCATATGAGTTTGGGTTGTGATTAAATTACTTCATGCCCAGCTGAATTATTTCTCCATGATGATGAGTCTAGGCAAGTCATGGGATGTTAAAATGTCACAACAAGCAGCAAAATCACAAGGCAGACAAGGCTAGGCACTAGAGCTCTAAAACCAATTATTTTTGCCATCTGACTAGCTGTATTTAAGATGTTTAATTTAAGAGAACGAATGAAGGTCAGCTCTGTTGTCATTTCCATGGCAACACTTGGGATAAAAAGATGATTGCTGTGATTCTTCTCTACAAGTATGTGAGTGATACTAAGAGCCTTCAATTTACATGTGATTAAAAGTCCATTTACAGAAGATTATCAAATATTCATGGATTCATATCCCTCAGAGGGTCAATATGATCTGTGATAGTAGTGGGAAGGAAACATTTGAGATATTTTTCTAGTGAGACAAATGAGCAATATCACACGGTTATGAGTGTGATATTGCATTTATACAACAGTTTGACGGCACAAGTGTGTAAATAAAGTAAGGAATAATTGACAATGGCCTTTGAATTCTTAGAAAATAATGCATACCCAAGGTGGTAATGCGGCCATGACGTGAAGCGGAACAGTGTAAACTCCTAAAACTTCAGTTTGTGCTACAACAAGTGTAGTATTTGAAAAAACTTACGGTGGATTTGCTCAGCCGCCATGATAGACGCTTCAAACGGAGTTGATACAAACGGTGAAAAGGAAGGAGTGCTGTTATCACTAAAAATATTGCACGGCACGACTAACAGCCAATCAGATTTGAGAACCAGAAAGAACTGTTTTAGATACTAGATATTAGATATATTTAAGATTAATTATAGACCTAGTGAGCAAAACTATAATCACTTTCAATAATCATTGGTCAGTTAGATTTAGATGTTTTATAGTGCAATCTCAAATTATCACACTGAGTTTGGGGTTGTTGTTTTTTATGTTTTTGAAAGAAGTCACCAAGGCTGCATTTATTTGATCAAAAATACAGTAAAACCAGCAAATATTATAGTTTAAAGTAACAATTTTTTTTTATTTTAATATACTGTACATGACTCCAGTCTTCAGTGTCAAATGTTTTTTTTTAAAAATCATTCTAATATCATGTTTTGGTGCTCAAGAATCATTTCCTATTATTATGAATGTCGAAAATAGTTGCTTAATAATTTTGACAAAAAATATAATGTGGATTTTTTTTCATAACAATGTAAAAGTCTTTATGATCCATTTAATGTATCTTGCCCTTTAAAACAGACTCCTGTTGTGGTGGACAATAAATCTGCCTTTGACCTCACCTCAGCAAATGAGCATTTACTCTCAAGTGAGGTGAGTCAATAAATCACTTCAGATGGCTTGCGTTACTGATTAGAACAAAGAATGATTAGTTTAGTTGGCATTAATTTACACTGGGTCACTCTTCGCCCTGCACGCCGATTTCACAGCTTATTCGATGGGTCATTAGTGAGTTCTACATTCTGTGGAAAGTCTACAACACAGGAGATGACAAGGCTGTCTCCACGGAAACGGTTCCCAACCTTTGGAGACCCTGGGAACACATCTACTCCCTTTGTAAAGCAGAGAAGGATCACATGCCCCTCTATAATGCCTATGGGAAGTATGTCATTAAACTCTACTGGATGGTAAGTTCAGGTTGGGTATAGACACCATATTAAATATTTTTATTGAAAACCTGTTGTGAACTACATTCACTGCATTTCCTTTCAGCTTTGTGTCCCTTTTGTTGTTGAATAACTAGAACAGTTTTGTAACAAAAATTCAATGAAAACTGAAAGTTGTTTTTCATTAAAAAAAAAAATAAAAAAAAAAATGGAATAACTAAAGGAATAGTTCAGCAAAAATGACATTTCTGTCATCATAAACTCACCCTCATGTTATTTAATGAATGAATGAGAGGTTCCGCATGGTGATACACAAAATTGCCAAATATGCTATAGCATTAAAATGTACACAACGTGTTGTGCTGCTCAACACCTATTGTAGCATTTGTCCATTTGTCTTTTAATGCTAGAAGGACACTGTGTCCTTTAGGCAGTGATTAAGTGAGAACACAATGCTTATCAGGGAGCCAAGAGAGTCGGTAGAGCCGTGACTGTCAGGCTGTTCTACGCTCTGGGCACGGGCAATGAGAGAAACAATTTTTTACCTTAATGGCTCCTATTACTACATGAGCAAAGACTGACCTGCACGCTGGTAACAGTGATTTGTTTGACAGGTGATATCAAAGAATAGTAAAGTAGCGCTCTCTCAGGTACAAGAGCATTTTAGATAAGGCCTATGTGCTGGGCATTAGTTATTTTGTTGCTGACTGATCTTCTAAGATCACTCTCTTTAATATAACTCCATTAGAATTAATGATGTTTATCACAGCATTTTACGCTACTGTGTACAAAATGCACTCTAATGAACCATGGGGCTTTAAAGGCTCATCTGGCTTCTGATTGATGCACCTTTGGTTTTGTTTATATTAACTAAGATGAGTTTGATGGTGAGAAGATCATTAAAAATTGAATTTTTTTATTACTTTGGTATATTTATTTATATATAGTGCATCCATGAGTGAATTAATGTTAACAAATGTTGAGCCACACAAATCTGACTATGAATGGCCTATCCAGATGGAATGTGCCATTATTTTTGCAGCACACAAAAACGGTTTTGGATGCTGAATTTTACTGAGATATTTTCAAGTATCTCAATAATGCTAATGAATGAACTTTTTATAAGAATTGTTTTCTGCTTTTTAGGGAAGTTGGAGGAAGATTACTGTTGATGACATGTTACCATTTGACAAGGATGATAACCTGCTGCTTCCTGCTACTACAAACCAATCAGAGCTTTGGCCCATGCTGTTGGCTAAGGGCATACTAAAGGTGGCCAGTACTGAGTGAGTATTTTAAAACATAATCCAATAAGCAATAAGCATTTGAATTGTCAAATAATCGGTTGAATTAGTTCACAAAACTAGTCTGAATGATTCATTCACAAATCTGACTGACCATGTTCTTGACTTCAGCTTATGTGACTTGACACTAGAATAGCCCACTGCAGTGGAGGTTTATTTGTGAGTAATGACAGTTGATCATCACAGAAAGCTTGGATAAAATGGGCCACTTTTATGAAATTTTGATGATGCTTTAGCATCCTTTTTGAAATGGCAGTCTCCATGCATTGCATGCATTTGAGCAAGTACAATATTCCCAGAAATTTGGAATTGTGCATCCCAGAAGAATGAAAGAGTAGATTCATTTTTTCATGGTGTAAATGTTTAATCTAGCTTAGGAAATGAGCCATCTCTGAGCCAGTTAATCATTCATGGTTCTAAATAAAATGTTCAGGAAACAAAAAGCACAATAGTGTGCTTTCCAGATGTCAGTTTCCAGTTACAACTTATACATGCTGTAGAATTCATTACTTCCATTACTGGTGCTATAGTGATCACAGTCGTGACTCACCTGAAGCCACTGTACATCCTGTTTGAAGTGTGCTTGTGCTCTTGTGTGGCAGTGATAATGATGGAATGTTTTTTTGCGTGAAGATGAACAGTGAAATCGTGCAGTTAATTAATAGCTGCCGGACTGGTTGAATACAGCATCCCGTGAGGCACAATTAGAGCATCAGCCATCTGGTTTCTTCAGAGAAAGAGAGCAAGAGGTCACACACAAACACACACACACACACACATCGACATGCACAGATCAACGTCTGATATGACACAGTGGAACTGGAACTGAGTATGCATATTCATGCAGTCTTTATTAAAAGGAGAAGCATTGTTTTTTCTGGTATTTTAGGATGTACTCACACCTATTTGTATGTATTGTATGGCTGTCTGGCTAATAAGTAAACTGTTGATGTGTAATTGTGATATTGTTTTCTCTCTCCAGTATTCCAGTCTCAGGCTCTGGGAGAGAGATTGGAGATTTTACAGTCATCCACTGTCTCACCGGCTGGATACCGGAGATCATTCCTTTAAAGTGAGGCTCTCTTCAAACACTTCCTCTTAAAAATCTTAATGTACATGTTACATACTGTACCTTCCTAAAGTTTTTAAAGGCTGTGGGGTATTAGTCAAAAGTCAGAGTAAATTCATTATCATTTATTGGCTAATATGCAAGTTATTGAAATTATTGAAATAATTATTTTTCTAATTACATAATAATAGCACAGTTACAAATGGCCCTTTGGCAGCTGTGATGCCTGATGACTAGATTAAATGTGGACCAGGTTTCTTTTTTAAAGATTGTTTGGTCTGCGCATCTTTATCGCTTTACAGATAATAATACACAATGTACTGATTAGATCACAGTTTAGATATGCTTTATAAATACTTAAATAAGTATTTTTCTCTGTTCTTAATACATTTATTTATTTAACAAAGTATTTTCATAGGCCTGGGAAAGGAGACACTGGGATAGGCTCCAGCATCCCCATGACCCTACATAGGACAAGCATTTTATCTCTTTTATAAATGCATGTTATTAATTGTCTAATTGTGAACGATTCATCCATGTATATGTTTAATTTAAAAACTTGGCATTTTTTGGCTCACATTTAGTTCTGTCACCATGCAAACAACAACTGATGGACAGAACCAAGTAGCCAACCTACATTTTTTTTTCTTTTTCAATAATCGGTTTCACTCAGATGTACGTCACAATATGAAAGAAAAGACCTGTTGCTGCTTCTGTTGCATTGTGCCTTAAAAACACATAGAAACATATTTAAAGACCTTTTACAGTAAATTGGATTAGATTTGCAATTTTTCAACACTCATTACTATAGTAACACTGAATTCTTCGCATTTATAAAATGTAATAAAACAAGTTTTTGCTTTTTTGAGAGCTTTTAGATTCGTTTTATTGTTATCAATCCATTATCTCTGCCAATAGCTTTGTCTTGATGTCTGTGGTATGTGCTAACAAGCTTCATTAAGCTGTGCTCTGCGATCCACAGAATGTCCTTCTTTTCCTCACAGTGTGCACAGATGCCACCCTTATTAGGAGGAAATGGACTGCAGACACTATGCTGTTGTTCTGCAAACAAATGGCTGGCCTTCACTGTTGTTCCGGCTTTATCGAGTTACTGCAGGAATGTTGTTGTTGTGAAATTAGCATGTAACTTTCTTTTCTCTAGCGTTTGACTCTGTCTCTTTAGTTTGTTGTCACTTCCTCAGCATAACTCTCACATCTGCTCTGTTTTGGGAAACACGGCATGGTGTCTTGTAATTTACGCTCTGATGAGTTTCCGTGTTTCAGAGCCTCCTCAAGAGACCAGTATACACATTTTCGGAGAGCGTACGCTCGTATTTTGGAGAAATAAATTGCTGTGAGATGAGAGCACACGTCTTGCTGTCAAATCTTCTAGAGTGCTATCGTTTTTTTTTTTTTGCTCAAGGCTTGGCTAGTGTGTGTATCAAAGTAGGGTCTCCTGAGGTCATTTACTTCATGTTGCTGCCCTGCAGGATCTTGGAGTCATATCTCACTCCAACAGCTCACATATTTACCAGAACATCAGAAAGCCAAGAGAGTCCAAGAAAACCATGTAGCACATGATGGCAAAACAATTTGACAACTTTTCTGCATGAAATTAGAAAACATGGTAACTAGCAAATGAGTGAAAAGAAACTTTTCAAAGATTACCAAGGATATACATGACCATTCAGCAGTTTGGGGTCAGTAAGATTTTGAATAGAAATGAATACTTTTATTCAGCAAGGACACATTAAATTGACCAAAAGTGACAGTAAAGACATTTACAATGTTTCAAATAGTTTGAAATAAATGCTGAACTGTATATTCATCAAATAATCCTAAAAAATGTAACAGTACAGAAATGTTACTTGAGCACCAATCAGCATATTAGAATGATTTCTGATGGCTCACGTGACAATGAAGGCTGGAGTAAAGGCTGCTGAAGTATAAATATATAATACTTTTAAGAATATATTAAAACATAAAACAGTTATTTTAATAAGTACAGCCTCGTGAGCAAAATAGACTTCTTTCAAAAAACATTAAAAAATAACTTTTGAAAGGTAGTGTTTGTTGAAGGTTAAAGACTCAAGTTGAATACAAGCAAGAGAGTGTGTTGTTTGTATTTGTTTTTATCGGTTTAGACCTTTATCCAAGCTGTAGTGATCCCTGTACCAGTTAATTGAGCATTGCTCGCCTTTCTTTAATTGCTGTTTATTGATTGGTTGAAAGACCAGAGGCTTTGTTTGTTCAGCTTTATTAGTTTCATCCATTGACCCTGTGACTGGCCATTAAATTGATACAAGTCTTTTGTTTTTCCCAGGCTTACTCAATTGAGATTATTAAATAAGTTCACAGTAAAACCCTAATTAAGAGATGGAGATCAAAACATTTGATACTAATCATCCATGTGTTAATGTTGTTCCTAGATCCTGGTATACAGGGAAAATTTGGGAATTTCTAAGGAACAATATTCCTCAATTCCAGTTGGAGGAAGAGAGCTCAGAGGAGAAGAGCATGACTACAGATTCTAATGTGAACGAGATCAAGAGTGAATCTCCCACAGTACTAAAGAGCAGAGGTACCGTCCCACACACACACACACACACACGCACACACACATCACAGTCATTTATCCCTTAACAGTATGTGACATGTCTGATTAAAAGACACCGGCAGAGAGAATAAATGAGAGAATCGATATGGCAAGATACCTGCTGTGCAAATGGCTCTTTAAGAACTTTAAAATCGTGATTTAAAATGTAGTCTTTTAAGTTTTACATTGTAAACTATTAAAGGGATAGTTCACCCCAAAATGAAAATTATGTCATTAATTACTCGCCCTCATGTCATTCCAAGCTCGTAAAATTTTCGTTCATCTTCAAAACACAAATGAAGATCTCTTTGATGAAATCTGAGAGATGTCTGTCCGTCCATTGACTGCCTTTGCAACGACCGCTTTGATGCTTCAAAAAGTTCATAAAGAGATCGTAAAACTAATCCATATGAATCGAGCAATTTTCTGAAGAGATGCTTTATATGATGAACAGATTTAATTTAGGCTTACTCACATGTAAACATCGATCAGCGAACATAAGCAGATGCTCAAACGAACATGAATAATGCACAAGAACAAACCTCTTCTGGAAGCTCAAACGTGCTGTGTAACCAGTGAGGTTCATTCTTGTGTGTTACGCAGCATGTTTGAGCTTCCGGAAAAGGTTTGTTCTTGTGCGTCAATCAGGTTTGGTTGTGAGTAAAAGCCTAAATTAAATCTTTTCATAATAAAAAGAGATTGAGTCGCTTCAGAAAATTTGGACTAAACTGCTCGATTCATATGGATTTGTTTTACAATCTCTTTATGAACTTTTTGAAACGTCAAAGTAGTCGTTGCAAAGGCAGTCAATGGATGTACAGACTCCCAGATTTCATCAATAAGATCTTCATTTGTGTTTCAAAGATGAACGAACATCTTACAGGTTTAGAATGGCATGAGGGTAAGTAATTAATGACAGAATTTTATTTGAACTAACCCTTTGGGCCCTATCATACACCTTACGCAATGCGGCACCAGGCGTGATGCAAGTGTTTTTTGCTTGTTTCAGCCCGACGCAGTTATCATTTTCATATCCTGCGCCACGTTGTTTAAATAGCAAATGCATTTGCACCCATTTGTGTGCCCATGGGAATGCTGGTATGAAAACGAGGTGTGTTTAGGCGCATTGTTGGGGCATTCGTATTTTGAGGCAACTGAAATAGACTGCACCATTGACCAACTGAAACCTGGTCTAAAGTCAATGGCGCAATATTTTTTTTGTTATTTTAAGAGTACGTTTGTAACATGCGCCTATAGGTGGGTGCACAGTGCTCATACATTCTGCTTATTATTACACACACACAGGGACACGTAGCAGAACACAAACATGCCAAATATTAAAAATAAAAGGATTACATTATTGTGTGCATAAAGATAAAAATGCTTTGGTGTGATCTTTGGTGTGAGCAGATCCATTTCCTCGCTAGAGAATCGTTCGGTTTTTCTGCTTGCAAATTCCGCCATGTAAATAGCGAATCCGCCATGACGCAGGAGCAACTGGCTTTTAAAGGGAATGGGACATGAGACTCTGATTGGTTAGTTGCATGTTACACCAAAAACACACCCATTACTCATTAAGAGAATAGGGACAACCCTTTTAGACCATGTGCCATCATTAAACTAGCAAAAGTGGATTCGGACATGCCCTAAGTGCACTAGGGCTGTGTGCTTTAAAAAATGCGCTTAGATCGTTAAAATAGGGCCCTTTAAGTCTTCTAAGTCTATGATACCTTGTGTTAACACTCTTTGTCAGTTGATATAGAGGCTAATGAAAACCATTGCAGTGTAGAGGTTTAGTGGCATAGTGGTAACCTTTTGTCCCAATGCTTATTGGTACAATGGCAGTATTTATTGAGAGTAGGGATATTAATAGCTATTTAGCACTTGAAATCATCAGGCCTCACATGATCAATCTGAAGCCATGTGGTTACCACTATAGAACTGTTGAGAGTGGAAGACCTCATGAAAATGTTTGATTTCAAACCTTTGAGGTAATCTCTGTGCTAGTACACTCTGAAAAGTTGATAGAATTAACCCTTTAGTAGCTTCAACCCTGTCCAAGTTTATATCCAACCTGCTTCAGCACATGTGAATTTCACACTGATGTGATTTTCAAGTGGTCCTGAAGAGCTTGATTAGCAGGTTCAGGGTCGGAGTTAAACTCTCCAGGACAATAGATCCCCAGGAGCAGGGTTGAAGACCTCTGCTTTAGCAGATATACAAATTTAAATTTTCTAGTCTCTTCTTGGAAAATTCATAAAATATTGATGATTTAATATTATGGTATTTTAAATGCATGATTTTCAGGACCTGAAAAAGTAATTTTTCTGGTAATGCTCAAATTATTTATTTGGCTAGAAAGTACTCTTTATGAGTGTCTTGGAAAAAGTCATGGAAATGTATAATATCTTTAACGAGTTCACATATACATATAATTAGATAGAGAAAGTAATGCGTATTTGGCGTGCTGTCCAGGGGGAGGGGGCTCTGAGCTCGGAATTTTGGCCCGAACCCAGAGTACTCCCCCCGGATGTGGATATGAGAGATAGAATTTTTAAGTGAGAGATGGGGTGGTGGAGGGATGCTGATAAACTGTCAATCGAATGGAGGTATGTCTGCAGTATATATACCTCCGTTGGTTGATTAGCTGAATGCTTTCCACCTGTAATAATTAGTCTAATTATCTGCACCTGCTCCTCCCAAATTTTGTTAATAAAACATAATTAAAGTCATGAAAATGTATAATGTCTTAAAAAGACATGTAAATTGCTATAGTTAATATAAATTTTTCTAGTAATGCTCAAATTACTTATTCGGCTAGAGGTTACTCTTTGTGAGTGTCATGGAACGTTATGGAAATTTTTAGTATCCTTAAAGGTCATGGATATTGCTAAAGTACATATAAATTTCTGGTATTGCTCAAAATATTTTTTCGACTACAAAATTACTTTTTGTGAGTGCGATCTCTATAAAATGAGTTTTTGAAAATGAAAATCCTTATTCAATCATCATAAAAGGATTGAAAAGTCATGGAAAGTTCATGGAAAATCTTTGATCCGAAAGTATGGGGACCTTCTGTAGTCCTTCCGTATTTTGATATATATATATATATATACACACATTTTCATACATGGTACTTTTCCCCTCTCTCCTCACCATACATTATTCACTGTGAAAAATGTAGTTGAATATTTGATTTTCATACAGAAACTCCCTATATGCTCTCTGAAAACATATTAATAATTCGCAGCCAATGTGCCATTGAGCTCTCAGTATAGGGATGGTGATCTGTTTAGCGAGGAATTATGGGTAAAATGACCTATAAGTGTCAGTCTGCCCCCTCTAACCGCTCGTCATCAGGTAGCACCCTCTTCCTTCTCCATGCATCACTTCTTCTGCAGGTTCATGCATTATGGAGTCAGTGCCATAGCTTTCACTGCTAGATGTGTATCATGAGCATGAATAAATAAAACAACCCCTTTTCTGTGATTGGGCATGTGTTTGTGTGTGCATAACTGTATTTGTGTTTGCACTGAAGAAGTGTGCAGCAGTGTTAATCTGTATGAGTGTTTGTGTCAGACTGTGAACAGAGCGCCAGTGTTTTTCTCTCAGGTAGTGTGATCTGAATTGAATTATATGGCATGGCCTCGGGCGAGCACTGTCAATTCTGTCACTGTGCAGTTTATGCCTGAAATATGCAAGGAGAGCAAAGATGCATGCACACGCTCACACAAACACAATATGCATCAATTTACACCAACCTGCTTTGAAAAGCTCAGTGCTGTTTTGATAAGGAGGTGTAATTTTCAGTATGCATGTAAACATGGATTTCCGACAGGTCTATGGAGACTAACAATTTGATGAGTCTATTGAGGCTAATGGTTTGCTGTTCAGATAGACCGTTTTGGATAATTGGTTTCTGTAAGTGAGTGGTTCAGATTACACTGGGATAATGCGATGTTTGCTGCTGGAATTCACTTTCTCTCTCTCGTTATCCTTTACAAACATTCTTTGTTTGCTCTGTCCTTTTTATCTATAGGGTCCTCTAATCCATATAATGAATCCATCCCCTCTGTTATCCTCTCACTCCCTCTGGGTGTTTGATACTAATTAATGGGCAGGAAATTATAACATGCTTTGACATATATCACTTTGGCACCGTGGCCTAGATCTTCAGTGCCTAAAGGGGAATCTCTTATTGAAACATACACACATGATCGCTGTTCATTCTATTTATGGCACTTTCCATGAATAGGACACAAAATAGGTCCAGCACCTCTTGAAGTCATTTTTTTAATCAAATTGTAAAAGGTGGTGCTTAACCTTTAGAAAGTGTGGATTGTCAACCTCAGTCATTTTATTTTCCATATTTTGCCAATATTATATGCACCAGTTTTTTTTCTATTTTCTCTGAGGTTTGCAGCCCTGTTATTGCATTTTGAACAAGCTTAAACACAGTTTAAATTCTTCTTTCCCAAGTTAAAAAAAAAGAAAGAAAAGTATCCAATAACTTGAATGGCAGTGTTGTTCATATAAATGGTGGGACACAGCTAAATAAATTTTTTTGGCAATTCAAATTAGTTTATAAATAAATTTATACTTGTGAATAATATTTTTTTATTCATATTTTTATTGTTATTGGATTGTCAAAATTATGGCATATGATTATAATTGTTGAATATAGTCAAGAAGATCAAGGTGGGCGGTCTAAATTTAAAATTACAAAAATGACCATTTTTGCTCTCACAAAATTTCTCTCTAGTCTCTCTATATATATATACACATATATTTTTATATCATGACAACTCTCGGAAGATTGTTAGCATGGTAATGGATATGTATTTGGTCTTGGCGGATTAGATCTGCTACGCTGCTGCTGTAGATTATTGCTGATGCTGATTATTGCTGCAGAGCAAATACAGGAACTTGCTACTGCCAGTACATACGTTGATTTGCTGCTATGAGTAAGACATAGTGCTGCTGTGCAAATAGCATATATCAATAACACATAGCAGATCTATACAGGTGGAGCTGGGGAAGGTGGAGGGTTTAGAGGAACTCTGAAGCACGCTGCAACTGCTATAGTGAATGTAACCAGCCATTTAAATGTGTGAACAACAACCTCATTGGCTGCAGATGTGACATGGACCAATCAGCTTGTGCCATTAGTTAACGTTGTAATTATCATCAGCTTGCGTTAAGACCCATCTGCCTGCGCCATCTAGAGTTTCATGACAGAACTATGTATATATACAGTATATTGCTAACAAGACAATTAGGGCAGGGCACTGATAGCCTGATAAGAGATTAGAGATGGCCTTGGGAGATGAGGATCAAACACTGATAACATAGTGCCTCTGTGCCTTCCTCTGCACTGGAAGTGTGCGTGCTGGGTGAATTAGGGAAAATATGGCTTGACAGATTTCAGTGCCCTCTCCGCTGTTCATGGCTTTGTCTTTGAAACTCACGCCTTGATCTCTCCACTTGTTCTTTCTTCCTCTTATTCAAGGCTGTGCTCCATTCATTTGATTATGCTTTAAGTATTAAAGAGACGAAAGTCTGACAACAGGGAAAAAAGTTCAGCTTAGATTTTGAGGGCCTAAAAATGACATTTCCTTTCATGTATAATTCTTTTAGTCTTCTTCACACTCTTTCTTCTTTCTGACTTAGCCACTGGTCCTATTCCTCAGATGGTAGTGTGTGCCAGTTACCAGCCCTTGCACCTGCTGGAGAAAAGGACCTCAGTGCTTACAAGGATGGTAAGCACATGTTTTTAATTTGTAATCTTTTGGTTCAGTAAGTTTTTTTTAGATAAATGCTGTTAGGTTTTTTATTCATTAGAGAATTGTGAAAACATTTTATTATTTATTACACCAAATCAGATTTTTGAAGTATCATGTGACACTGAAGACTGGAGTTATGACTGCTGAAAATTCAGCTGTATTTTTGATCAAATAAATGCAACCTTGATGACCATAAAAGATTTCTTCCAAAAACCTTAAAAATCTGACTAAGCCCATTCTTGGAATGATAATATAATATAATATAATATAATATAATGTAATATAATATAATATAATATAATATAATATAATATAATATAATATAATATAATATAATATAATATAATATAATATAATATAATATAATATAATATAATAAACAGTATCATAGCAATATCATTGTATAGCATGAGAATGGGGTCACCCATATGATATGACACATGGCAGTACTCTTGCTTTATTAGCTTTAGACCAATATTCTTACCCAGCTTGTTTGATATTACTCCTCCACTGCGCACACTTATCTAAAGTTCATTAATGTAAAACCTGCCCTAAATGGTACTCCCTCCCTCTATCTTAGTCTCAAGCAATATTTGGCTCTGTTTGGATTAGTGCTGGCTGTCTAATCTGCTATTAAATTTTCTTCTATAATCTATGATCATGGTGGGTGTGTTCTCCAGGCTGATTCGTCTGAGAGTCTGAGGCAGTATGGGCTCTCTCAGCTCTTCAGTCACCCTGTGCTACTCACCTGCACTCGAGACTGCCCCCTAGTGGCCCCTCCCAAGGAACCCCCAGTTCCTCAATGGAAACTCATCCGCCCCCGCAAGCAGACTAACATCACAGATGAGCCCAAGGGTAACACGTGTGTTTTTATGTGTACATGTGTTTTAATTTCTCATGTAATTATTATGATAATTGCTTAGGTTGGGTCAAACTGATGTTTATGCCTTTAGAACCCACTGTTCAGAAGCCAGAGCAGTACATTGAGGTTTCCAGCCCCTTCATCAACTTTAAACTCATGACTATGGCCGCACATGACATGTAAGCTCTGTGTATGTGTGTGTGTGTGTGTGTGTGTGTGTACTGCAGACTAAGCTACCAATTACATTACAGAAAAATAGCCAAGCTAACCTGAAAACTAGAGAAAGTCACTAATGTATTTACTTGCAGTACAGAATTGTTTACAAGCTGCACATGCAGGTGTTTAACTAAATAAAGACTTCTTTATTGCTGGCTAACGATAGGATGCATTTCCAGATATAGTGTCCAGAATTGAATGTAGGCATCATCAGGGGACAACTAGGAACTGTGTGTGTGTGTGTGTGTGTGTGTGTGTGTGTGTGTGTGTGTGTGTGTGTGTGTGTGTGTGTGTGTGTGTGTGTTTGTGTGTGTGTGTGTGTGTATGTGTGGTGAAGCTTAAAGGAATACTTCACCTAAAAATGAAAATTTCGTCATGTTAGCCGCATGTCAGCCTCATCTGTGGTGCATGAAAGAAAGAAACAGGTTTTGGAATGACATGGGATGATGACAGAATTTTCATTTTTTGGTGAACTTTCCCTTTAACGTCCCTAACCATTTTTTGATTTATCTCACAAAAAAACAACAACAGAACCACTAATTTCTGACAATAATTACAAATGTCCAACAAATGTCCCACTAAATGCTCTTTTTGTTCCTATTAATGTTTTACAGAGTGAAAAAACATTATTTCTGGTCTAGATAGCAAACCACTTCATGATGAGTCATTGGAAAGAACTGACTCAAAATACAGATGTGGACAAAATTGTTGGTACCCTTGATAAATATGATCAAAGTTGACTGTAAAAATAAATCTGCATTGTGTATCCTTTTGATTTTTAATTCATAAAATTAGCAAAAATCTAACCTTTCATTGAAGGAAAAGTATTGAAAACGGGGGGAAAATCACATTATGAAATAAATGTTTTTCTCCAAAACACGTTGGCCACAATTATTGCCACCCTTTTATTCAATACTTTTTGCAACCTCCTCAAGGTAACAGCTCTAAGTCGTCTTCTATAATGCCTGATGAGTTTGGAGAACACCTGACAAGAGATCAGAGACCATTCCCTCATCCAGAATCTCTCCAGATCCTTCAGATTCCCAGCTCCATGTTGGTGCTTCTTCTCTTGAGTTGACTCCACTCATTTTCTTTAGGGTTCAGGTCATGGGATGGCTGTGGCAGAAGCTTCATTTTATGCTCAGTGACACATTTTTGTGTTGGTTTTGATGTTTGTTTTGGATCATTGTCCTGATGGAAGATCCAACCATGGCTCATTATAGGATTTCTAGCAGAAGCAGTCAGGTTTTGATTTGTTTTATCTGTTGGTATTTGATAGAATCCATGATACCATGTATCTGAACAAGATGTCCAGGACCTCCAGCAGAAAAATAGGCCCACAACATTAAAGATCCAGCAGTATATTTAACCTTGGGTATGGGGTACTTTTTATCCATGTGTGAACCAAACCCATCTGGTGGGTTTGCTGCCAAAAAGCTATTTTTTAGTTTCATCTGACCATAGAAACCGGTCCCGTTTGAAGTTCCAGTCTGACAACTGAATATGCTGGAGATTGTTTCTGGATGAGAGCAGAGGATTTTTCTTGAAACCCTTCCAAACAACTTGTGGGGATGTAGGTGCCGTTTGATAATTTTTTAGGCTTTCTGAAATTCTCCAGCTGTGATCCTTAGAGAGTCTTTGTCCACTCAAAATTTCCTCCTCACCGCGCATTTGGACGATTTAGACACACGTCCTCTTCCAGGCAGATTTGAAACATCTTTAGTTGATTGGAACTTCTTAATTATTGCCCTGATAGTGGAAATGGTCATTTTCAATGCCATTTTCTTACAGCCACTTTCTATTTTGTGAAGCTCACCAATCTTTTGCTGCACATCAGTACTATATTCTTTGGTTTTACTCATTGTGATGAATGATTAAGGGAATTTGGCCTTTGTGTTTCCTCATGTTTATACTCCTGTGGAACAGGAAGTCGTGGCAGGACAATTTCATGTTCATGATCACCCTAAAAAAATGTAAATATGAATGGGAATATACTTCAGAGATATTTTACTCATAAAAAATTCTAGGGGTGCCAATAATTGTGGCCAATGTGTTTTGGAGAAAAACAGTTCAGACAGGACAACTTAGGCAAGTTACGTTGAGTTTATTGAAGAAAAAGTTATCTTTGGTGGTATGGTTCCTTATGGGGGTTCTTGCTCCGAAATTAATTGAACATACAAGAGCTTTAACATTAACCCCCATGGAACCATCAGCTTGGAAATACATAGATAATTAAAACACTTTAGTAATGTCTTTAAAAGCGAACAGTGGTAATCGTACTGTAGCTTAGTTATGAGGATGAGTGTCTCTCAGCAGAGAGGTCCATGTCAGCTAGGACTTGAAAGCCTTAGTAATCTGAAACAAAAGAAGACGACAACCAGAGAGAGCACAGTAATATGCTCATGCTTGTAATGGGGAGGGAGAGAGGGTTGCGAGCAGTTTGAGCATACTTACCGAGCAGTAATGCCATGTATATATGTCCCCGGTCTAATGGGAGAATGGTAGTGACTGGAGTGATTTGACAGCTGAGAGCATCAGCTGGTCGCAGCACTATGCCTATGTGGCCTGACTGAACTAACGCTGCACTCGATTTATTTCATAATGTGATCTTCTCCCCACTTTCAATTCTTTTCCTTCAATGAAGTTAGATTTTTGCTAATTTTACGAATGAAAAATCAAAAGGGTAAACAATGCAGATTTATTTTTACAGTCATCTTTGATCATATTTATCATTGGTACCAACAATTTTGTCCATGTCTGTATCTATTTGCAAATCAGGCATCAATAGATCTGATTCTAACAGTGCTAACGATGCCGACAGAAAATGCCAGACATTTGTAGTGAGGCTACTACTTAACACTGTACATGTACACAAGTGCATTGTATGTACTGTACATGTACATTTTTATAGGCCCAGTGGTAATGAGTACTTTGCTTTTTCATATCAATCAATTGATAATACACAATTTCTCAGATACATCAATGGGAAACCTAAACCTAATGGAAAAGTTTTGGTCCGTCATGTCATAACTGAACCAATGACATTGCTGCAACCCACCAGGCATGAATTATTTAGAGTGTCTGAATATGAGCTTTGTTTTAATTTCAGGTATTTTTTCTTTAGTTGCACATGTGAGTACATTAGTGTGCTAAAAGCAGTAATTGGCTGTGTGGGAGAGTCAGACAGGGACAGAGACTGTGGTTCTCATTGTGCTGCTCTCATGTTCAGTCATATGTTTGTTATTACATTTTTTTGTGTGTGTCTGTTTTTAGGGAGCAGGGAGGTGTAAAGAGGCGTGGGTATAACTCTAATCTCTCCTCCTTTTCTGAAATGGATGATAATGAAGATGACCACACTCGAAATGACATCACCCAGAGCAGCCTTAATACACTGGACGTCAATGAAACCACTCAGGTAGGCCTGAGGGAAATGGATAACTGGTTTTAAATCGCAAGTATTATGTGATGTCCACTACTGTTTAAAAGTTTGAGGTCAGTGAGATGTTTTAATGTTTTTAAAAGTGTTATGCTCACCAAAACTGCATTTATTTGATCAAAAATACAATAATAGTAATTTTTTGAAACATTATTCCAATTTAAAATTCAATTTTTTTGTATTAAAATTATTAATTTGTTTTAATTTTTTTTATTCCTGTCATTTTTAGCAGCCATTACTCAAGTTTTCAGTGTCACATGATCCTTTAGAAATCATTCTGATATGCTGATTTGGTGCTCAAGGAACATCTCTGATTATTATCAAGGTTAAAAACAGTTGTGCTGCTTAATATTGTTGTTGATATGTTTTTTGAGTTTTTTTGGCAGGCTTCTTCGATAAACAAAAAAAGCATTTATTTGAAATATAAACGTTTTGTAACATGTCTTTACTGTAATTTTTGATCAATTTAATGCATACTTGCTGATTTAACTATAAATGTCTTTCAAATCTTACTGACCCCAAACTTTTAAAAAGTAGTGTATGTCGTATGAATGGTGACTGGTCTCTCTGAACAGATTCAGTCGAGGGTTTGACTGTACTCCAGGGGTTGCACTCTTGATGCACAGCATTCTGGCAGTGTGTTTCAGTTTATGCCATCTGTACAAGCAGTGTGCATCAAAATGTTCTGCTCTCTGGCTATAGTGCGACTGGTGGCCGGGAGGCCGAGACAGGCTATGACATCCTCTAACGCCTCTCTTTTTCCAGCTCCAATGTCACTCTGCCTGTCTCCCTAATCAAGAGAGCGCCACTGGCAGATCCAGTATTAGAGAGATGGAGAAAGAGAGAGAATGGTAAAACATGCGTGCCTTGTTACATAAAAGGACAGGTCGTGTCCTCACAATGATATAAAAAGCAGCACAATTAGCCTGTCAGTCATCAGAGTGGATGTCTCAGAGGGGGGTCAGCTCAGAACGGACTGAGACCGATAGCTTCCGTGTAGTTTGTAAGATAATTGTCTAAGTGTGTGTGCCTGTGGGATCTAATAGGATTGCTGTAGCCTTACAGTAATAGTTCGCCCAAAAATAAAATCATCAGTGTCATTTTTTTTTTTTACTTACAGTCGTTTCAAATCCATGATTATTTATCCTGGCTGGTCTTTTCCATATAATGAAAGTGAATGAAAACTGGGGCTATCAAGCTGTAAAATCACAATAAAAACACCATGAAAGTATAATAAAAAGGTCCAAATGACTCACGTTCACTTATTCAAAGTCTTCTGATGCAGTTGAATAAATTTTGGTCCTTTTTTCACACAAAACATATAATGATTTTTAAAAAAATTTTATCATTTAACATTTTTATAGTTACCATTCATGGTGCGAACACATTGTGCCACACAAGTTCTGAAAACTGAAGCCAAAGCATTTCGATCGCCTCCTAGTGGCTGGCTGCAGTATAGACCTAACCCTAACCCCACCCTCTCAATGTAATGGAATGGGACACGAGCCAAACTAAAAAATCCAATTACATTTCAAATCTTTTTTTTTCCAAAGATGGTTTGTTATTTGATGTTGTTCTCATCAGGCAGATCAATGTTCAAGTGTTATTTCCCAATAAGTTTGGTTTTAGTAAGTTTTTTGATGCTATAAAAATGGGGTGTAACATCATGATTGACAGCTGTGCTTGCGATTTGAGTCTACAGGAGTGGGAGTGGGAGCGGGACCTTGATACCGTGGTTTCACCTCAGGACTACTAATGTGCAGACTCTGGCTCTAAACAATATAAATAAGCAATGACCTTTAATGGGATATTTTGGCTAGGTTTTTCTACAGTGGAAGGAAGTGGAAACGCGCTGTCCATCTTTTACAGTCTATAGTTTGAATGGGCCTTAGAGCGTTCATGAGAGAAGAACTGATTCATGAACAATATATGAGTCAGATTTTGCTCAATCACTCAGTTTGTCAAGTTCACAAGTTCCAGTCAGATTGATTTGATAATCTGTTAATGATGGCAATAAAGTTCATTAACTCACCCTCATGTTGTTCTAAAATTGTATGATTTTTGATTCAGAAGAACAGAAAAGATTATATTATTTGAGGAATGTTGGGTACCATTGATGTAGCATTGACATCCATTGTATGGACAAAAACACTGAGACATCTCTCAAATTATAATTTTCTATGTTCCACAGAAGTAGGGAAACATGAGAGTGAGAAAATTATGACTGAGTTTACATTTTTGAGTGAACTATCCCTTTAAAGGTATACTATGTAACTTTTGGCCCTCTAGTGTCTGATGCATAAAACTACAAATTACTTGCGGAGGAACATGGATTTGTGCTTCAGCTCCTCTATTTTGCTCAATAATCTGATGGTGCCTATGGCTACAGGTGATTGCCTTATCAGTGCCAATGACACTAGCAACATTAAAACTCCCCCAATAAAAAAAGTCTGATATCTGGATAATACTGTATGTCCTACGAGCAGGTAAGCAGCTTATATGCTGCTGTTGTTTTGACTCGTTGAAAACTGTTTTAAAACAATGTTATGAAAGTCTGGCAACATTGACCTTAGTCATAATGACTATTCATTTCAGATAATATATAGCTGTGTAAATTATTAAAACTTGGCTTGGCTATTCATAGGCAAATAGACCAAATCAGCAACCGGTTTAGAGATTGACTGTTTTATTAATATTTATTAGCATAATTGTTTTGTGAACTAAGCCAATGAACAGCAAATGTGATGCTATGCAAATATGTTGATGTGTGTTTTCATTTTTTGTGTTTAGCGCAGGTTCTACATCAGAATTATTGGCCGGCTTCTGTGTCATGCTGCTCACATGAACAGCCTTTGCCAATACTGAGCCAGCGTTCTGATGTAGATCCTTGAAGCGCTAAATGTAAACAACATATGAGAATGACACATAAGAGAAGATTTTGAATAAAGTCGTTATTTTTTGTTTTGTTTTTGTGCACAAAAAGTATTCTTGTCACTTCATAAAATTAAGGTTGAACCACTGCAGTCAGATCGTCTGTTTTAATGTTGTCTTCTTTAGTACCTTTCTGTACCTTGGTTAAATTGCTGTCGCTGAGTCATATGTTTCGCGGATTTTATCAAAAATATCTTAATTTGTGTTCAGAAGATGAACGAAGGCCTTAGGCGTGTGGAACGACATGAGGTTGAGTTTTTGGGTGAACTAACCCTTTAAGTAGCTATTGGATCATGCCCTGAGAAATGAGTAATGCGGTCACCTGATATGATTTAGACATATTATTGAGTTTTTGATAATGTTGTAAGCTAAATTAGGTATATAAACAGGAGCAGTTTTACCACAGTAATGTGTGGAATGCACCCTGAGATGTTTACTGCCATATTAAAAACAAACACAATTCGCTAGAGACTGTTGATTCTCTTCTCTTCTCTTCTCTTCTCTTCTCTTCTCTTCTCTTCTCTTCTCTTCTCTTCTCTTCTCTTCTCTTCTCTTCTCTTCTCTTCTCTTCTCTTCTCTTCTCTTCTCGCATTCCTCCGTTCCTTTCTCCCCCTTCTCCTCACCTCAGATCCGTGGTGAGTCACAGTCTATCTCTGAATCACTGGTGCTGTCGTTCGTTAGATGTGGCATAGAGAGAGCCCCTAATTGTCCTCCACATTTAAATTGCACAGTCGGACGACTCCTCAGGCTTTAAAAGGCTTTCTAAGTGACACGAGGTTGGGTTCAATCACGGAAAAAAAAGCATATTGGAGAAGTTTCTAAAACCTTCAGCTGGATTGTTTCCATGGCACCATGTTAGTTAAAGGGTAAAAAAAACCGAACATTTGAATAGTTTTACAAAAAGGTGTCTCAATTAGCCGGTGAAGACTGACATGCTAATCAAAACCGTGTCCCCTAATCCTGTCACCATCCTAGTGCCCTTAATGTTTATGGCACTCGCTCTCTTGTGAGCAGTTAATTGAAGGAGAAAACCCTCTCTGGTGCGAGTCCAGATGTCAGATTAGAGGATTTCTCATCGTGTTCTGGAAGCCAAACGGGCTCAGCACATGCTGACTGGATGAATGTGGACGTTCTCTGTCTCCCCTGCTTTCCTCTGCCCTCCTCTGCCATGTCTCTCCCTGCTCACCCTGTGCACTTTTTATCCTCCCATTTTCCCCCAGGTAACAGCAGAGGACAAGAAAAAGGACGACAGCATCGCCAACGGTAAGACGTGTCTCCATAAGCATTGCCACTGCACAGTCCATCCTGTCACTCGAACACTTATCGTAAACTGTAATGTGCCATATATGTAAATAATTGTATTTAAAGCTCATATTAGCCAGTTACATTTGGCAATATGTGTTACATATCTCAGTTAGCAGTTATGATGAAAATTTGAAGTTGAAAGCTGATCCAGAAATGCCTTGAGCGAAATATATATTTATTCACATAAACCATGCCATCATTTATAAGCTTTTTCACTTGAAAGATTGGGAAAGCATTACTCATTTTCAATTGAGCGCTTCTGTAACAGTGTGGAATAGAAATGAAAGTGAAGTGAAAGAATGAATTTGTAAAGGCAGACGATAATTCGCCTCACTTATATCCCTCCAGTCATTGTTTAGCCATCAGAGTAGTGAGGCTAATAGCTGCTGTAATGATATGATAGCTGGCTGCCTTCACAATTGCACTTTCTCGTTTATCCCACTCTTCCTCCATCCAATTCATCTTCTTTTCATCAGCACAAACACAGATGCACACACACACAGATGCATGGCATCTTCTTTATCTCTGTGATCATGATCGTGCGCTCGCCCCTCATCACGACAGGCCAATTATGTGCTTTCCCAGAGAGCCCAGTGTGTTGCTTAGTAACACCTGTGGATAAGTAAATGGAGTGAATGGCTTTGCTACGGCATCTATATTCTCATGGTTTAATATGTCAGAACATCACACTGAGCGTAATGAGTTAAAGCTGCAATATATAACAGTATTTCACTAAATTGCCATAATGAACTGAGTGACACCAATGAAAGAGCATAAATTCAATATGGTGCAACTGATTGGCTTAATGAGCTCTACTGATTGGCACCACTGAGATAATCATAGTATCCTTTTTCTTTTTTTTTTAATGACTCACATGTGCAATGTTGGAGAGTTACCGCTAACTTAACTTAATTTTTCAGTAGCGTAACAGTAGTTCAACTGTTTTAAAAATATTGTAAGTTTTTAAGCTACTTTTCTAATAAATAGCGGCTGAATGCTAATATGCTATTACTGGTTTATTGCTGGTAAAGTGATCAAATATAGTGCAAATTAGCCTATAGTGCACTGATTCATTTGATTCCCTGCACAGAAGTCCCTGTCAGCCTAGAGTTTAAAGTTTTAAAGCCTAAAGTTTATGTTTCAAAGAAAACCAGTCTATCCTAGAAAACTAGCTTAGGCTATTGTAGTTGTTCGATTGTTGTTTAATGTCTTTACTGCTATCAAGAAATGGAAATTCACCTATTCATTTATTTTCTAAATGCCTAATTGATTGTGAACAATTCCTCCATGTATACATTTCTTTATTTCTTTTTTTTTTTTGACCATTTAATTTTGAACTTTGGTAATTTTTGACTGAAAAATGTTACATTTTTTACTTTTATTTATTTATTTATTTATTTATTTATTTATTTAATTTTTACTTCATAAGAATGGTACATATCTTGGTAACAGTTTTGGCACTTGCTATGTGAACACACACACACACAAAAATCATGGACATGATTCGAAAAGGTTAAATGGTCCTGAAAAAAATAGTCACGCATGTACCGTTCACTGTCAAAAATTACTGCATTGGAAATTAATGGGAAACGAAGTTCTAGTGGAAACATTTGGTACTGCGCCAAAATAAAATCTTACTGAAAGCTCTTTTTAAAATATATAAATCTCAAATTTGGAACACAACTTGTTTAGATTTATGGCTTTGGTTTTCTCACAGTTTTAAAGTAAAACATGTTTTGGAAAATATACACTACCGCTCAAAAGTTTGGGATCGGTAAGATTTTAATGTTTTTAAAAGAAGTTTCATCTGCTCACCAAGGGTGCATTTACTTATTTAAAAATACAGTAAAAACAGTAATATTGTGAAATATTATTACAATTTAAAATGACTGTTTTCTATTTGAAAATATTTTAAAATGTAATTTATTCTTGTGTTGGCAAAGCTGAATTTTCAGCATCATTAATCCAGTCTTCGGTGTCACATGCACCTTCAGAAATGTCAATTTGCTGCTCAAGAAACATTTATTGATTATAATTGTACAAAATATTTGTGTACAATATTTTTTTTCAGGATTCTTTGATGAATAGAAAGTTCAAAAGAACAGTGTTTATCTGAAATCTAATCTTTTTTTAAAATTATAAATGTCTTTACTGTCACTTTTGATTGATTTAATGCATCTTTGCTGAATAAAAGTATTCATTTCTTTAATTTCTTAAAAAAAAAAATACAAATAAAAATTCTTACTGACCCAAAACTTTTGAACGGTAGTGTAAAATGTTACAAAAGCTTTGTATTTTAGATAAATGCTGTTCTTTTGAACTTTCTATTCATCAAGGAATCCTGAAAAACAAAGTACACAACTGTTTTCAACATTGATAATAATAACAAATATTTCTTGAGGAACTAATCATCATATTAGAATGATTTCTGAAGGATCATGTGACACTGAAGACTGGAGTATTGATGCTGAAAATTCAGCTTTGCCAACATGAGAATAAATTACTTTGTAAAATATATTCAAATAGAAAACAGTTATTTTAAATTGTAATATTTTTTCACAATATTACTGTTTTTACTGTATTTTTAATTAAATAAATTAAGCCTTGGTGAGCAGACAAAACTTCTTTAAAAAACATTAAAAATCTTACCGATCCCAAACTTTTGAGTGGTAGTGTATATTTCATATAAAATTTTAAAATTGTATTTTTATGCATTTTTCATAATAATAAACTTAAACTTCTATGACTTTTTTTGTTTCACATTTTTAACTTCAGCAACAATCTGCCAAGTGTCTTTAAAAAGAGACCAAACTTAAAGGGTTAGTTCACCCCAAAATGAAATTTCTGTCATTAAGCACTCACCATCATGTCGTCCCAAACCCGTAAGACCTTTGTTCATCTTCGGAACACAAATTAAGTTATTTTCTATGAAATCCGACGGTTTCTGATCTACACATTGGCAGCAACATTATTGCACATTTTGAGGTCCAGAAAGGTATAAAAGACAACTTTACTACAGTGGTTCAACCTTAATGTTATGAAGCGACGAGAAGAAAACTAACAACTTTATTTAACAATTTGAACTGTTGTCATACGCCGTTGGTGTAGTTAATGCACTGCAGGCTTAAATAAAAAAAACATTGTCGAACTAAAATATAATACATTAATTTCATTGAAATCAAATAAAAAATCTGTAATTTTTATAGCCACACAAGGAGCACCAGAGGGTTAATCAAATGATCATAAATCTAACTTATCTCTGGTAACGTATGACAATCAAAATACAAGCATAAATCCACTGCTTTCTTAAAATCAACGGTAAGCTCACATCCAGATCTGCCTATCCAATCAACAACCGATGGATAGAACCAAGTCCCCATCCCTTACTTTTTCTTTTAGATAGTCCGTTTAACTCGGATAACTTGAAAATATGTGTCACTACTTCCATTTCATCACAACTTGAAATTTTGAGTAGCTTCCTCAACGGTGCACATCTAAGTCCCATTATTAGGTCCTGTACAATGTTCAATATAGATTTGTCAATAAGATGTTATTTTTTAAAGATTTTTCTTGATTTATTTCCATAGATGTTTGAAAAGATTTGTAAAAAAAGTTACGCAAACAAAACAGCTTTTATTGTATGGATGTAGTAGCCATGCTAATATAGTATCTCTTTGTATTTATTCAGAGAATCTCATTACAAACGTCTGCGCAGGAAATTACAAATCACTTCAGGCCTTTGTTATTGCATATCATGTGTAATATAGCCTTACTGTTTTCGCATTGAAAAAGGCAAGGTCATGTGTATGTGTATTCTTGCCAGCATTTCATTGCTTACTTAGTTTGTAATAGACTGTTGTATAACATTTTTTTTTCTTCAATCTCCAAGATACAGAAGGAGTGGAGTCAACTCCAGGCCCTGACAAAGAGATAGATGGAAAAGATAAGGAGAGGGTGCAGACAGCCAAGGAGTCCAGTGCACCATTTTTTCAGTCCCAGGATGCATTAGCATCAGACAAACCTCTGCTTCTGGAGACCTGGGTGGACCTGCACAACTTCACTAAATGCTTCCAGTAAGGGTCGATCATTTCCAGCAGAAGTTTAAGCCATATTATGCTAATCCTTTTCTATTTTGTCACATTAACTCCTCATGTTCCTCAATTCCTATTAAGCTGCTGGCTGAAATATGCTAATAATCATGTGTTTTGTAGGACGTTACTGATTTTCCACAAGCCAAACACATATGCTCATCAATGCAAGACATCACACTTTAAGGTAGGGTTTTGAAGGAAAATACTGTAGCAACTTTTATATTTAGTGTGCCTGCAGTGCTTCCCACACATAGACTTTACTTGGGCGGGCCGCCCAGGTATAATAATGGCCGCCCAAGTATATTTGGAGACACATTTTTGCTTTTATTATTTTTATCATCTTATACTTTTATATCCGCACAAGATAATGAAACCATCCGCGTTTCGTACCTGCTTGTTACGTGTGCGTCAGAACTGTTTGCTCCCGCTAACATTCCCACGGGTGCTGCATTTTGCAAAGTCACAAGGCGGCGCTGTTGCATGTTCTACAAGCTCGCACAACAGTGCTTCAGACTGCTTCAAAGTGATTCTCAATCAATGAAAAGCGCAGATTTATTCCAAGAGATTGCTAATGAACTCAAGTTGATGAATTATTACAATGTGTACTTTATGGCCTTTATATAAAATGTTTTATACGGTTGTAAGAATCTGAAGGATCAGCCTGCAATAGTACAGACATTTCAAAATAAGAGTCCAGGTGTATTTCGGGCTTGTTTATAATTAAAAGTCACACGCTAAGTTTTTTTTCTTTCTTTTGGGCATTATTGGTATTTTGGTTACACAATAAATTGTATTTAATTTGATTTCCATTTAATTCATAGTAAATTGTTGTAGTTTCCCCCACTGGAAGAAAAGACTAAGAACATTATTTGACACATATATTATTCATTATATAAATTTTACTAGTAAAATCTGTCCCATTTACTGAGAGAGACACTATATGACAGCAAGGAGAACATAGGAAAAGGATAAGCATTTAAATGCTGTCATTTTGCATTATTTACAATGCATAATAGTGCATAATATTAGTATGTAAATAAATGTAATAGTATGCTATGTAATTCAAATTAATTTCAATAAATAAAAATACTGTTAAAAATCACATATTATTTGTTTGTCACATGTAGTAGACCATTTTTGTGCCATAGATAATAGGATTTTTCACCCGGCTACCACCGCAAGTATATTTCAAACCTGTGGGAAGCACTGGCCTGCATATTAATATTTGTACTACTTTACGCTAAAAATACAGTAATATTGTGAAATATTATTACAATTCAAAATTACAGTTTTATATTTTAATATATCTAATAATATATATTCAATTTATGCCTGTGATGGCGAAGCTGAATTTTCAGCAGCTATTTTTCCAGTCTTCAGTGCCACATGATCCTTCAGAAATCATTCTAATATGCTGATTTGGTTCTCAAGAAACATTTATTTTTATTATTTATTATTATCAATGTTGAAAACAGTTGTGCTGCTCTCACTGAGGATTGATGCATTCAGCAATGTACCATATACTGGGGGCAAAATTTAAGGTTAACCATACTTATTTTAGCTTTCTTTGTTCAGTGTACTGCCTAAAAAAAGGGCCACTTTAAACACACACATTTTATTTAATAAATAAATGTTAAAAATGTATCTAAATTTATTGGATAGTTCTCTATTACTCCTAATTTTCCCATAGGATTGAGTGCGTAGCTGTGATGACTAGAATTTGTTTTCCCATGCGGGTGGGCTGGGGCCCTTTGCTGGCTGTATCTGTGACATTCAGAATGCATTATCATAAAAACACCTAATGCAAGATTGAGCTAAACCTGTTATTGTGGCATTTGTAATGGCGCATGGTATAATTATGGTATCTGTAGTGGGAGGGATGTGTTGTGTTAAGAAAGGACATGAAAGTGACTCAATTCTCTGTTAGAACTCTGTCTCCTCTCGACTGTCTGCTGCTGCACTGTCCAACGCTGTGGCCTCCACCCACTCGGTGGCAGCTCCTGCTAGACAACCTGATTTGAATGGAATTGCTTACACACAGGTACAAACACACACAAACAATGTTTTTTTTTTTTTATTATTTTTTTTTTAACTATGCTGTTTCTGCTCTTCTCTCTCCATTGTGCTCTAATACTGGTGAGCTGGACTTTTTTTTTTAAACCTTATCCCATGAGAACATGTGGTTTGATTTAATATTTGGTAATTACTGTGGGTGTGAATTTATGTAATGTGTGTATTGTCTCCTGTCTTCCTTGTCTCAGTCTGCAGATGGAAGAGGTACCCACTTCCTGTTTGTAGATAACCTGTTACCCACAGAAATTGTCGTCGGTTTCTCAGCTATAGTACACTGGGGAGAGGGTGTGGAAGAGAGTAAGGACACATGGGCATACTGACACACTCAGTTTGTCTGTTCACAACAACAAGGATCCAGTGTAATGTGTGTGTCTATTGTGTGCTCAGAAAAGGAGTCATCAACCAGGCCTGGTTCTCTAACAGCTAAGCCTTTCTCGTGGAAGAGCATTGCCTCTGAACTCCCCGTGGCGCAGATCCAAACCACTGCTAGTAAAGCTGTGTTACTCTCACTTCCTCCTGGGTAACTAGGTCACCACCATTTTTTGAATTTTCAGCAGTCATTACTCTAGTCCAGTGTTTTCCAACCATGTTCCTGGAGGCACAGCAACAGTGCACATTTTGGAAGTCTCCCCTGTCTGACCCATCTATTTTTGGTCTTGGAGTCTCTGCTATTGAGCTGATGAGTTGAATCAGGTGTGTTTGATTAGGAAGAGTTGGAAAATGTGTCGTGTTGGTGTGCCTCCAGGAACAAGGTTGGGAAACACTACTCTAGTCTACAGAATAGAATAGAAATAGAAACTTCAAAAGAACAGCATTTATTTTAAATAGAAACATTATAAATAATTATCTTTACTGTCACTTTTGATCAAAAGTGACTTTTGATGTCACTTTTAATGCATCCTCATTGAATAAAAATGTTAAATTCTTTTAAAAAATACATGGGGAAATGGGGAATGGATGGCAATACCAGAAATCTTTGACCTTGTGGGGATATATATCCCCAAAAGGTCAAAGATTTCTGGTATTGTCATTCATTCCTCAACAATGTAGGGAATGCCTTAAAAAAAGGGGATGTTGAAAACTTTAAATAAAAAAAATGTTATGATTTAAAAAGAAAAAGAAATTATTTACGTTTTTAGATTTTCAAGGTGGTTGAAAATCCATATGTATATATACAGAGTCGTGCTCAAAAGTTTACATACCCCTTGCAGAATCTGCAAAATGTTAATTATTTTAACAAAATAATAGGGATCATGCAAAATGTGTGCTGAATAAGATATTTTGCATAAAAGATGTTTACATATAGTCAAAAAATAGCTGAATTTAAAAAAATGACCTGTTCAAAAATGTACATACCCTTGATTCTTAATACTGTGTGTGATTACCTGGATGATCCACGACTGTTTTTATGTTTTGTGATGGTTGTTCATGAGTCTCTTGTGTGTCCTGAACAGTTAAACTGCCCAATATTCTTCAGGTCCTGCAAATTCTTCAGTTTTCCAGCATCTTTTGCATGTTTGAACCCTTTCCAGCAGTGACTGTGTGGTTTTGAGATCCATCTTTTCACCCTGAGGACGACTGAGGGACTCAAACACAACTATTAAATAAGTTTCAAACATTCACTGATGTTCCAGTAGGAAACACGATGCATTAAAGGGATAGTTCACCCAAAAATGAAATTTTTATGTTTATCTGCTTACCCCCAGTGCATCCAAGATGTAGGTGACTTTTTTTCTTCAGTCGAATGCAAATTATGATTTTTAACTGCAACCGCTGCCGTCTGTCATTCAAATAATAGCAGTAGATGGGAACTTCAACTATAAAAGTATATAAAACTTGCTTAGACAAATCCAAATTAAACCCTGCGGCTTGTGACGACACATTAATGTCCTAAGACACGAAACGATCGGTTTGTGTGAGAAACCGAACATTATTTATATCATTTTTACCTCTAATACACCACTATGTCCAACTTCGTTCAGCTTCCTGTTAGTGAGGTCAAAAAACGCGTTCTGAAGACGGATGTGATGTCTCGCCCATATACTTCAATGAGAGCGAGACATCACTTCCGTTGTCAGAGCGCGATCAGACCTCACTAGCCGGAAGCTGAACGGAGTTGGACATAGTGCTGTATTAGAGGTAAAAAATTATATAAATACTGTTCGGTTTCTCGCACAAACCGATCGTTTCGTGTCTTAGGACATCAATGTGCCGTCACGAGCCGCAGGGTTTAATTTGGATTTGTCTATGGAAGTTTTTTCGACTCTTATTGTTCAAGTTCCCAATCACTGCTATTATTTGACTGACAGACGGCAGCGGTTGCAGTTAAAAATCATAATTTGCGTTTGACTGAAGAAAAAAAGTCATCTACATCTTGGATGCCCTGGGGGTAAGCAGATAAACATCAAATTTTCATTTTTGGGTGAACTATCCCTTTAAGAACTGAGGGGTGAAAACTTTTGAACAAGATGAAGATGTCCAAATTTGTCTTATTTTGTTTAAATATCTAATTTTTTAATTTAGTACTGCCCATCGGTAGCTACTATATAATATATATATGATGGATGTGTGTGTGTGTGTGTGTGTGTGTGTAAATATATATATATATATATATATATATATATATATATATATATATATATATATATATTTATTTATTTATTTATTTATACATACATACATATACTATGTCCCCACAAGGTCAAAGATTTGATGTGTTGGAAGTGTTTTCAGTAGTGGTCCAAGCCGTGAAATCAGTTCTGTGATAGTAGAGGAGAATGGAGGAGAGAGATAAGAAGATGGGTTAGGAAGATACCGAAAGAGAGAGATATGACCCAGTCTGCTATTTCTAGCAGTATAGTGGCCTAAAAGCAGAGAGCCTACATTCAGAGGTCACACTGAGCGAAAGGGAGGAGCTAGTGTAGGCACATATAATTTTGACGTTCATGCATTCAGAAAAACTAAAAATAAGATATTTAAGATGTATAATATTTTACTAAAATCCTTTCTGTACTTCTCATATGCTGTTTTTCTCTCTCGGTCTCAGTCTTCCTCCATCTCCAGCTAATACTTTTCTGTTAAACTCCTCTGTGATGAGAAATCCGGATTTCTTTAGATTTTCATCTGCACATTATATAAAGCTAATAAAGTAATGCAGAGCCGGCCCAGTTCTGTGGGTGTGTAGCCTATGAGGGTGCATAAAAAGGGTGCAAGAGCAACTTCGGTTGAAATTGTAATAATAGCGTTTATTGGCAGAGCAGATTTTGCTCACTGTAATCTGCTGTACTTGCACAAAATCCCTACATCATCACTTGTATAGTGCATGATCTTGCAAATCAGTCTTCTATTTCGCAGTTGATAATTAGGAGTATTCTGCCAAATTCAAACCTAAAAAAACAAAGCTGACTCTTGGTCAGTGGCTGCAGACAACTTTTTTGATAGCTCAGTCTCAGTGAGCCAAATATCCTTAATTCTTAGTCATATGATGATCACATGCTAAATATATGGTTTCTATTGCATCTGCAATAGTGCACCTGGCTGTAAGTGCTAAGAGATGACTACAAAAATAGTTCATATGGAAATCAAAATATTTGTTTTGTTTATTAGATTTAACTTTGGAACAACTGAAATTTTACAATGTAAGAGCAATGACAACATTTCTCCCTGTGCAACCATTTCTATTCATCACTGTTTCTTCTCATTAGGCGTCATGTTCTTCATGTGCACACAAGTGCTTCATTTTCAGTCCACCTACATCTCTGCAGTATGTCTCCTTTCGTATTTGGTGATGAGGAGACTGTTATGCCACACCTTGACAAGGCAAGTCCACATTACCACACAGACACATATACACTCTGAGGTTGCACCATCTAATAGTTGATTAGTTCTGCCACTAGTCAACATATCAGTACCACCTATTCTATACAGAGTATAATAATTCCTCTGTATGCAAACTTCAGGGTTTCATTGGCTTTACATGATATCCTCTAACAGCACATATATTTGGACTTGTGCAAAAATGAAATTGTCAGTTCTTGTGCCTTCCATTTCTCTTCTGCCCTTGTCTAGGAGAGTCTGAGGTTCTGTGAGCAGGCTGTAATGATCGCGAGAGCTCTGGGTCGAGTGATCAGCTGCTTTTC
Source organism: Chanodichthys erythropterus (assembly GCF_024489055.1). Taxonomy (NCBI): domain Eukaryota; kingdom Metazoa; phylum Chordata; class Actinopteri; order Cypriniformes; family Xenocyprididae; genus Chanodichthys; species Chanodichthys erythropterus. The sequence continues at coordinate 10,172,316 of NC_090224.1, read as the reverse complement.
GGATCCAGAGGAACTACCATCAACCACTAAAGAACTTGAGAAGACCCATGGTGTAGGCATACAGCAACAAGGGGTGGGTTATATACAGGGTCAGTGCTATGAGACGGTCCCCTGGGACCATGTACTCTCTGTCAGAACACTGTGTAACCAAAACTGTTTTGGATTTTCTTTCCATAAAATGCATCCACTGACATACAGTCAGTATTTAAATTAATAAAATGTGCTCTTTCAGTATTTGAAACTGAGCTCTTTATGACTCATCAGCAATGTTCACACCATTGTACCAGTGAGCAGCCGTGAAATGTCATAGCTAATCTTTTGTATTTATAGTTTAATTTAAAATGCATTTTTTTCTCCACATCTTTCATTCCTAATCTTTAATTAATATTTAACTATTAATTTTTACAATTAAAGTTACATTTTGTTTTGTTTCACTGAACAAATTAGTGCATCGTTCTGTACTTCAGACAGTGGACACTGAATAGAACACACAAAAAAAAAAAAATGTAGAAGTGACAAATGTGCCAAATGGCTGGTTAAATTTGCAGACAAACCAGGGTTCGTACAAGGTCCTTAAAGAGCTTGAAGTACTTGAATTTGACTTTTTGAAATTGAAATCCTGGAAAACCCTTGAAAACAGCCATATTTATGAAAAGATATTTGAAAAGTGCTATATTGAAAGACAATATATGTGAAATTAGAGTTTTTGTGTAATCTTTTCACACAAAATCAATGCTGCAGCTCATCTGATATAGATATAGAGCCATTTTGCATGGCTATGAATGTGATATTGCTCATAGAAATATCCAAGTATATGATACAGCTTTCATTCTTCAGATCAATCATATATTCATGGGAGAAAAAATCAGTTTGAATAAGTATCCTAGTATCCTTTCAATGGTTAACATTACCACAGTCATTGCTTGTGCTGCACTTTATTTGTACCATCTTGTTTTATTAGTTTATTTTTATTTATTTATTTCCCTTTTTTACATTTTGAAAGATATTGTCTGCCAAAAAGCAGTGCTTGATAAGTCCTTGAAAGGAATTTCATTTTACAGTATCTGTGCGAACCCTGACAAACACACTCACTAATAGATAAAATAGAGGTCAGTAGATTGTATATTGCTTTTATATATATTTTTTTATGCTCTGTATTGTTCTTATGTATTGTTTCTGTCTCATACAGGTGTTCAACGAGGCTGTGTATCATATGTTCTGCTCTGCTCTGGGGCGGAAACTGACCTCTGAGGAGCTGTTTGCTGTACAGACTCTGACGGGAGACCCATTGCCACATGGCAGCAATGATAAAGCCATGGATGCACGATCAGGTGAATTGTCTTTGACATGTGGGGCTAACAGAGTCTCTCTTTGGATTTGATCATGGCATGACTTCATGTACACATGTTTCTTCACCCTGTAATAGATGACACTCCAGAGCGCTGGAACGGCAGGCACGCCACAGACAAGGAAATGCAGGCAGCCACAGTCCTGCAGGCAGGTTGGAAGGGATACCTTGTCAGAGAGATCCTTACTGCAGCAAGACCAGGTAAAGCCCAGCTTCACCTGAAATGGATCTAATGATACCTAGTGTGAAAGGAAGAAAAGAGACAGTGGATTCAAGAATTTATACCAATTGTCTTTGCAATCTGATTCATACCCATTCTCTTGTGGTCAGTTATGTCTGACATCTGTTCTGTGGGTTTTTATGTTTTTGTGAGAGAGTGAGAGCTGCAAGGGCCTGGAGCTCATACTTATCAATGAAGCTGCCAGTCATTCTAAGCGAGTATGACAGCAGAGAGAATAACACACCTCTCCATCTCTCTCTCCATCTGGCTCCATACCTCCAAGCATCACTCCATCCCCAGCCTGACAGCATGAGTGACAGGGAGAGTGGCCGAGAGAAAGTGATAAAGAAAGAAAGATGTAGCAGTATCAGAAAGAATAAAGGGAAAGTGAGAAGAAGAATAAAAAGCATAAAGGATGTAGCAGAATCTCACTGAGCAAGATAATGTAAATGTATATTTCAAGAAGCAGTAGCATCTGGGAAGCTCAAATAACTTTTAAGTCTCCAAAGATCCTACTGTTGCTCATCAAGCTCTAGTTACATCAAAAAAAAAAAAAACAAAAAAAAAACATTCATTATGTGGAAATTACAGTGTGGATTCAGCAGTCACACCCACTTTGCCACTAAACCATGAATTTATGAAAATCCACAATATTATGAGCTGGTTGTGCAGGAAAGAAAGATGCAGTTGTTATCTTGTGTTCTTAATATTTATTTAATTAAATATTTAAAAAAATTTTGTTAATTGAAATGTTTAAATTTGAGTACTAAATTAACTAAAACTAAAATACAAATAAAAAAAAAAGCACATAAAAATTACTTAAACGTAAACTAAACTGAAAATATAAAAATGAAAGCTAATTCAAAATATGAATAAATATTATAATAGAACATACTGTTAATAATAATAAATTAACAGACCTTGAAGATAGAACACACTAATTTTAGAAGTGGTACATTTAGTCATTAAATTCAAAATTGGATTGGTTCCACATTTTTGAATGAATGTCATTCTCTGTAGTATTCTGAAAGAGTTTATGTCATTATGACATTCATTCACAAATGAGCCTCAGAATGGTTTGTCTCCTACCTGCCAGAATGAAATTAATTTCATTTTAGGGGCAGTTTTCGTTCTAGCTCTCCTTTAACAAGAGACAGGCAAATATAATAAATATCATTTTATGTGTCCTGGAGAGAGGATAGAAGAATATTTTAATGAACAAAGCCAGACCTGGCTGGTAAAATGACTGGCATTATAGAAGCAGAGGGATTGAGATTTGTTGGGTTCATTTATCTGTCACAGAGGCTTTTCTGCATCATCTTTTAATCGAAAACTGGGCAAAATCTAACCATGTTATTCAATCCAGTTTCACAGTTCCAAGGTGAACGTTGTGGGTTTTTATGAGTGCTTATTACGTACGGTGTGCTCGTGTTTGTTTGTGTGTTCTTAGGCACCAAGGAAAATTTGAGCGTCGCTAAGACTCTGCAAGAGATGTGGGCTCCTGTGGAATCAGAAATGGAGAAACATGCTGTATCTTTACTGAGGTGAATTATTCAATTTAAAGAAGCATTTTTTCTCCTCCATTGTGTCCCTCGGTGGTACCATCTGCTGTTTACTTTCTGTGCGCCTGGCTTTAGTTGCGGGGAGGGTCTGTAGAGAGTGACCTCTGGCCTGGGGGGGTGAATGTGGCATGTGTCTGGGCTCGGTGGGTGGGTGGGTGGGTGGTATCTTCTCTCAGCGCTTGTAGCCTAACCCAGCCAACTCTGACAATCTGGGTGTCATAGGTCGGTTTTTGTCTGCTTGAATCTTTATCCAGTACTAAGTGTGCATTTCTGGTAGACACATGGTTGTTAATGGTGAAGGAATAGCAGAGCTGTACCCCTGTAGAGAGGACGAGTACAACAGAATAACGTTCACTGACTATTCAGTGCCCATACCAGAGGCAGCAAACTCCTGGATTCTGATCTTCAGGTCAGGAACACTCATTTTGCATGTAAAGCAATGTAAAACAGTTATTTATTAAAACAAAAACACTTTTATTAAGAAATACATACAGTGAGCTCAGTGTTTCCTTGTGTTTTTCTTTGATTAAACATTTTATGTCAATTCTCATTTCCAGGGAGGTATTTCATGTTCCTAAGAACATGCTGCTTGTTCCTAAGATCTTCTCCCCTTTTCCTGTATGTATTGTGCATGTCATTAATAATGACACCTTAGAGGAGATCCCCAGAGTCTTTAACAGGGTGGAGCCATACATATACACACCAAACAAGGTTTGTCTTTGTCAGTAAGATAACTCTTCTCCATTTTTTTTTTTTTTTTTTTTTTGTACATACACATGTTGTTTTTTTATATTGTATGTCTTTTGTTTCACACTCTGTAGGGTGGTTATACATTTGTAGCTGAGGCACATACTGGAGACTCGCCTGTGTTTGGAGGACAATGGCGAATGCGTCTGATTGGCTCCCGAGAACCTCTACCACAGCTGGCCAGAGAAACACCAAGCAATATCTTTTCAGTGAAAGAGTTGAAAGGTTACTACATTCCTAATCAAAAGAACATCATCTGCAGGTTAGCACATGCATAAATCGTAGTATTAGCCTATATTCATATTTTTTGTTGCAGAGCTCCAAGTTACCATTTAGGTTTTACCTTTGCACAGCATTGCAATAAAATAGATTTTTTAAGTGGACAGTAATGTTGCATCAAGACTGATCTAAACTGTGTGTTTTTCTTACCAGACATGTGATAAAAGTCTCCAGTGATCACAGTGCTACTGTGCAGTTTCAGACCTCAAAATCAGACGTCTACATTAAACTCAGTATCCTAGACCATGAGAAAGAGGTCGCCAGCAGTCAGGGCAAAGGGCATGTCACCATCCCAGTCTACTGCTTCTTAGCCAGCAATGGTTTGTACACACACACACACACACACGTTTGTTTTTGAGTTTTTGTTTTTGTGGGGACATTCCATAGGTGTAATGTAGAAACTGGATTTTCTATCGCCCTACACTACCCTTACCCCTACACCTACCCATCACAGGAAACTGTACACTTTTTAACTTTCTCACAAAAACTCATTCTGTATGATTTATAAGCCTTTTGAAAAGTGGAGACATGGGGTAATGTCTTCATAAGTCACCCTCTCCTTGTAATACCTATGTCATACCTATGTCATTATACAAATTTGTGTCCTGAAATGTCACAAAAACGTGTGCGCACACACACACACACACACACACACACACACACATAAACTATATGCACTATGGGGTCAGTAAGATTTGTTGTTGTTGTTGTTTTTACGTTTTTTGAAAAGTCTTTTATGCTTACCAAAATTACATTTATTTGATCAAAAATACAATACATACAGTAATGTGATATAAAATAAAAAATAATTTTTTTAAAAAAAATTTAAAAATCTAATTATCTGAAAGCCTAATGTGCTGACTTGGTGCTCAGGTAACATCAAAGACTATAGATTAACACTATCTTAAAGGGACTTTGGTAACATTTCTTATTATTATCAATGTTTGCAAGAGGTGTGCTTAATATTTTTGTGGAAACTGTGATATATATTTTTCTCAGTACTCTGAAATTAATATAAAGTTCAAAAGAATAGCAGTTTTTGAACATTATAAATGTTTTTTGTAACATTATGTCTTTACTGCCATTTTTGATCAATTTGATGCATCCTTGCTGAGTAATTTTTTTTTTAAAATCTTACTGACCACAAACTTTGTGTATACAGAGTGGTCCCAGAAAAATAAAAGGACAATTTATTAAACAATAAAAATGTATGAATGTCATTGCATTGTAGAGATTAAAAATGCATTTATTAGATTAGTAAGGAATAATTGACTCCGGGCCGTTGAATTCTTAGAAAATAATGCACAATTGAGGTGGTTATTACATATCGGGTGTGCATTATTTCTAAGAATTCAATGGCCTGGAGTCAATTATTCCGCTTATACTACAGTTACAACACCTCAAGACACTGTTCCTATGTTGTATTTCAAGACATTTGTCAGGTTTTTGTCTTTAAAACACTCTTGTGTGTGGGACTAATTTCTTACACATCTCATCCCAAGCCTCTGTTGCTAATTCCAAAATGTCTTTTCAGAACTAGAAACGAAGGCTTGAGCCTTGATAGCAGAATAATACAGTTGATACAGTTATTAACAGAGTTAGAAAGAAAGAGAGAGAGAATAAGCAGCATATGTGAATTAGCCTACCTGATCTGTGCGTCTCTAACAGCAGCACTGTCTCTACTAATAGCGTAACTAAAAGTTTATCGCAAGAACCGCACAGTTATTACCTCACTGGTGAGTCATTTACCTTAAGTTGCTAAACTATTTTACTGATTCGTCAGAGCAGCGCTGACCAAACGTTCCTGTGCAAGTGTGTGTCTGTAAGATACAGTACGTGTGTATGTTTGAAAGAGAGAGAGAGACAGAGAGCGCGTGAGAGACTATGTGCTTTCAGGACACAATAAAACGTATTTTGTGGCAAAAAACCATGACAATAATTTGTCGTTTTCATCCTGTTTTTTAGTATATTTATTTGCTTGGTCGATGTCGTTGTGCGACTTGTTTCTTTTGTGGTTGTAGGATGTTGGACCTATTGAAATAACTGAAAACATCTGGCGAATTAATATGGAACTGTAATGCGGTCAAGACCTGCTAGAACTACTTTAGCCGTGCGTTTCCCTAAAAATAATAGCACACCTTAGAACATTGGTCAACCAATCAGATTCGAGAAGCCCCATAGTATAAGAAATAATTAATTATAACAAAAAAACAGGTAACAACAATCTATCTTAAGCTTAACATGACCTAAAATAGATCAAATTAAGAACAATATATGGACATTCACATATGCACATATTTCGACACATGAATAAACCACAGATGCAGTCTGTTACACACAGACTGTGATATCCCCATAGACTCACACAATCTAAGGTATAGTTTATACTCCTTTCTTTTCCTTTATTCCAAGACTTCTTGTCCACCCACTCCACATTTTGACTTAACACATATTCACTTTATAAAGTCACTGTCTCAGTTACTTAGCTACAGCCCAACTCTGCCAGCTCTAGAGTGTATTTATAGGGTGTTCATTTGTGTCTGCATGTGTGTGTGTATTGGTTGCAGGCGGTTCTGTGGCCCAGGCGGGGGCGAGGCAGGATCAGGGCAGCCTTACAGCAGAAGGGAGAGTGACAGGAGGGGGTGGAGGAAAGGAAGGGAGTGACCAGCACCCTAAAGACACACTGGTACCTGTCACCACAGACAGCTTCTGCTGTCACTTTTGTGTGTGTTTGTGTGTGTGTGGTGGCATCTAAACTTCTAGTTGCAAAGTTCTAAGAAAAAGTACTTTTTTTTTCAGATTATGTTTATTTATTGAAATCAGTCCTTTTTGCATGTAGATGGCTGATGGCTGTGGATTTATATTTTACATGTTCTTTTGTTTGTGCACTGACTTTTTTACATTCTGACTTTTTATGCTGTTCCGTGTTTGTGTCTTACAGTTTCATAAGTATTATATACAGGCAGAGGTGTTACAGGAGAGCTGGCCTTTAGATGAATCTCTCTCCTCCTTCATCCAGAAACTCAGAGACATAGAGCGCAGTGAAATGAGAGGTACGGCCAATCTTACACTAGATACTACTATCACTACTAAACAGCTGTTTTTTTTTCAGGCTGTTAGGGCCTGACACACCAAGCTGATGTTCGGTCGATGGTGAGCATCTGTCAGGCTAGTTTTTGAGGTGTGTTTCACACGTCGGCAGCAGTTTGAAGTTGTCAGTGTGAGAGATCACTCTGATTGGCTGTTCAATTTAACGAATGAGTCAGTGCACAAAAATATAAGCAAAAGTAATGAAAGTGAGCAAAGAAGTTAAGATGGCACAGACTGAGGGCTATAATTTTAAGATGAGCTTATAATTACTTCATACCTCCTGTGCATTCCAATATGCAAAATATTTCATAACAACATGAGCTGCCTGGAATGAAGAATGTAAACTGCTTGATTGATATTAAAAATGGTAAACAAGAATGATTAAGCAATCGACTTTTGTTCCGTTAGTTTTTTGACGTCGACTTGGTTTTTCACGGCCTTTAGACTTGTAACTGCGTTTACCCACTGAATAATGCAGTATGTTGGACAAATATACCATGCCTAATTGATGAAATGGAAGGTGCCATCAAGCGTTTTTTTACAAGATGTAATAAGTCTGATGTAGTAAGAATTTGTCTGTGAAGTTTCAGCTCAAAATACCCCATAGATTTTTTTTAATGAATTTTTTTAACTGCCTGTTTTGGGGCATAATTAGAAATGATTCAGGCTGCGGCCCCTTTAATTGCTCGCACTCTCCACCCCCTCCCGAGCTCTCGACTCTATCATTGCATAAACAAAGTTTACACAGCTAATATAACCCTCATAATGGATCTATACAAAGTGTTCGTCATGCATGCTGCATGCATACATCGGATTATGTGAGTATTGTATTTATTTGGATGTATTACATTTGATTCTGAATGAGTTTGAGGCTATGCTCCGTGGCTAACGGCTAATGCTACACTGTTGGAGAGATTTATAAAGAATGAAGTTGTGTTTATGAATTATACAGACTGCAAGTGTTTTAAAAATGAAAATAGCGACGGCTCTTGTCTCTGTGAATACAGTAAGAAACAATGGTAACTTTAAACACATTTAACAGTACATTAGCAACATGCTAATGAAACATTTAGAAAGACAGTTTACAAATATCACTAAAAATATCATGCTATCATGGATCATGTCGGTTATTATTGCTCTATCTACCATTTTTCGCTGTTGTTCTTGCTTGCTTACCTAGTCTGACGATTCAGCTGTGCAGATCCAGACGTTAATACTGGCTGCCCTTGTGTAATGTCTTGAACATGGGCTGGCATATGCAAATATGGGGGGCGTACATATTAATGATCCCGACTGTTACATGACAGTCGGTGTTATGTTGAGATTCGCCTGTTCTTCAGAGGTCTTTTAAACAAATGAGATTTATATAAGAAGGAGGAAACAATGGAGTTTGAGAATCACTGTATGTCATTTCCATGTACTGAACTCTTGTTATTCAACTATGCCAATGTAAATTCAATTTTTAATTCTAGGGCACCTATAAATTATACATACAGTAGTCAACATTTGAAGTGGATCAAAAAAGTTCATCACAATTGTCCTAAGAACTAAGTTGTCCTAAGAAGAAGGACAGCTTTGATGAAAGGTTTTGATGCACTTCAAATGTTGACTACTGTATATTGTATTTTAGAATATTTTATATATTTATTGACTTTTTTACATTTATTTTTTGTGTTTATCAGTTATAACAGCAAAATAAATTGCACCATCTGCCGATGATGATAGAAACGTGGCACTATACAAATGCATCAAATAATATCAAATTACCATAAAGATTCAACTCAAGCCAATCTCCTTTTGCCAAAGCACACCAACACAGGATACTGTGGTTTTTAACAGTGAAATGTGCTAAAATATGCCATTTCTGGTTGATCCAGCCCTGATGATTCAGAACGGATCCACTCATTTCAGAAAACAACTGCTTGCTGACATTTGCAAGGTTCATGCCATCGAATCTCACATGTTGTCTGAGGTTGTTTGTATCAGCTAAAGAAGATTCTAAATTCTTCAGGCTGCTGTCATCAATTTATGTAATGTTTGTTTTTGTTGTTTGTTTTTTTTTAAGTAGAAGCCAGGCTTGAGAAATTAAATGAAAAATACAACAAAATTACAAAAACTGTCGAAAAAAAGTCATCTGATCTGTTATTCCATTTAGTTTTGATTAGTATTGTACTGCACAATTAATGTAATTTAATGTTTTTTTAGTTATTTTGCAAACTCCTGTTTTTATTCTTTATTTTTAATGAACATGTTTTTCACTGCTTGTTTTCATCTTCATAATATTTACCTTGTCGTGGACTCATCTGGCTGTGTGTGATTTAAATCTCTGTTCATCTTTTCTCATTCAGTCTGAAGCGCTCTGAATAGTCTGACTCTCATCCCACCTGTGTTGTTTTGATTAACCAAGGGCTGGCTGTCAAAAATATAATGGAAGCCTACTAAATTCATCTGCTTGATGAAATGCGTTTTGCCTTGCCCTTGGATGGATGACATAAGGTCATTTGCTGTTGGTCAGCGCATAGATGGGCTGCAAACAGCCTTGATTTTACTGAGGAAAGATGAATAAGCAGGAAGCTCATAGAAATGGAAATTGGAAGAATTGAGATGGAGGGAAAGGAAAAGAGAGCACTACTCTATTGGATGTGCTTGTATTGTGAAGAGGTAGTGGAAATGAACTAGTTTGCATGATTGCCTGGCTCTAGTAATAATATTAAGATTCTTTTGTCCTCCTGGTCCCTTGATAATAAATGTATTCCTTGTTTGTTTTGTTTTTTTGTGCATCCATAATTTAGATTAATCTAGGTGGTTAAATGTCTCTGTTTGGGCTTTTATCAGTGATATGAGTGTGTGTACATCAGCATGTGCACTGTACTTTCACTAGCGTGTGTGACACACCACACGTGCCTGTCGTTTCATTTTCAGATAAGCTTGTGTAAATGGGTCAATGGGAAGTCAAATGAAGTTGGCTTTTGCCCTCTGGTGCTCTGGGAAGTATTTCTGGAGGAAAAAGAATTGAATTAACCCAGTTGAGTGGCTCTCAGTGGAGCAGGAGCCACCCTGAACAGTTACCACGCACACCAATCAATAAATGCACATGGGAGCCAGGCCCAGTGCACTGAACTCAACCTCATATGGAATACATACAGTATGGCTGGCCTTTAGGTTCTCGGCTGGAATGACTGCCATGCTTGCTTTCAATGCTGTCAGTGTCTGTGGTTTGTGCAGAATTTTGTTGTTTTCACATATATTTATATACAGTCAAACCAAAAATTATTCAGGCATAGTTGTAAGTGAGGATAGCAGAATAAAGTAAACGGTGACATATACCCGAAAATGATTCATACAGTGGACTACCAGTAAAATTGATAAATATTTGGAACCAAAAATTATTCAGACACTTTGACCTGACCTTTGTCTGACACAGTTTAACTCTGAGATCTTGTCCATTTTTTTAAACTATAGTGAATAAACTATATTAATGAATGAAATGTTCAAGGTGTGTATATATATATATATATATATATATATATATATATATATATATATATATATATATATATATATATATAATATGCACATATTTGTTAAAAAGAATAAATAAATTACGTACAGTATATTTTATTTAATTATAATTAATTAATAATAATTATATATATATATATATATATATATATATATATATATATATATATATATATATATATATATATATATATTATAGTGTATAGATTATTGTAATTAATGATATATAATATAATAATATTATATATTATGTATTAATATGTACAGTTTATTTATTTCATTTTAATTATAATTAATTAATAATAATAATTATGTGTATATATAATCCACATTCAAGACATCCAAAATAGCTCTCAGTTTTATTGGTTCAGTGATGTCATTATATGACTCTTGGTGAGTGGGGGTACACAGAGAGTAGTGATCTGACATGAGTAGAGAGTACTGACATGTTGGTAACACTATGCTGTCAGAGAGTACCATATGACTTCAGATTAAATTAGGGTTCTGTGATGGTGTCCTTATGGAGACTGTAGGTGCCCTAAGTAAACTGTCCAGTAGGATGTACCCTTACACTTAGAATAACTGAAGAAAGTAAAAGAGATTTAGAGTTCAGTTTTTAAATAGAGCAATACTGCCATCTAGCAGGATTTACATGTACATTTACATTTCTAAAAGCCTCAAGATGCTTTGTATCAAACACTATAATGTAAAAGTTTTTAAATTAATATTTTTGTGCGAATACATTCTAGTTTTTATAAATAATTACTATTTTCAAAATGCCAGTGGGTTGCACAGATTGTTCTGGAAATGGCTTACATAATAGTTGTTTCTGCACATATAGCTAAATAAATGTCAACAACATTTTTTTAGACCTCAATATTTTTGTCATTTTGTATTACCTTGTCTGTTTGATCTCTCTGTTTTACAATGGGCAGTGTTTGGAGATATTTTGGATGGCGCATCCACGTCCTTGGATACGGACCAACAAAACAAAGAAGGCCATAAATCTGCTCCCAAATCAACCCACAAAGCCAAGGAACGTGAAAAGGACAAACAAGCATCTAAGTCAAGCTTCATTATGGACCAAGTCAGTATAGTCACTGTGTGCTTGTGCATATATATTTCAATGTCAGTATCAAGTCCCGTCTTATATTTAAATCATTCGCCCCCATATTCTCTTGCAGAAAGAGATTTTCTCATGAATATTGTTCAATGTGCTACACAGAAATGCAAAGTTTTTTTTTTTTTTTTTTTACTTGGTAATATATCATGTTTGAATTTATACACTTGAGGTCTTTAAGGTTAAGCTCTGATACAGTGCATCTTTGTGGGAAAGTGATACTTTATATTTGCACATTTTAATAGGATGAGTTATAAGCATACACTTTTGAGCACCAAATCAGACTGATTTCTGAAGGATCATGTGACTGAACACTAATGGCTGCTGAAAATTATGCTTTGGCATCACAGGAATAAATTACATATTACATTGTTGAGTTTGAGAGACCTTTTTTCATAAACATTAAAAAAAAATCTCAATGACCTCTAACTTTTGAATGGTAGTGTATATATACCAACTTGCGTGTTTGTGCGTGCAGAGTTTGGATGTGAGTAAGCCCCACTGGATTCTGCGTGTGGTGAGTGACCACAGTGAGGCGGAAAGTATAGAAGTGAAGAAAGACACTGAGAGACTCGAGGAGATCAGAGCCATGAAACTGGCCTGGGAAGCAGCGGAGCCCGGCAGAGCAGCAAAGGTACTACATAACTGAAAAGGGAAGTAAATCAGCTCTGTGTGCTCAAACAGTTCTGCATGTGTAATTGATTGATTTGTTTTGAAGGCTCATCAGACCAGACTGCGCTATCTCAAAGAGCTGCAAGAACGTGCAGAGAGTACAGAACCTGCAGCAGAGACGGGTTACATACATTGATTGTGTTTAATACATTTTATATGGGCATGTTTAGTACATGGCATAATATGTTCATGTGTGTGTATTTCAATGTTTGGATTTTGTAGACACACAACCTCAGTCCCAACAGAGTGGAGAGTTCACACAGAACACTGGCAACAATTATATTGATTATACACCATTTATCAGGTACAAAATATTATATTATATTATATTATATTATATTATATTATATTATATTATATTATATTATATTATATTATATTATATTATATTATATTATATTATATTATATTATAATCGTTTAAAGGTTTGAGGTCGGTACAGATTTTTTTTTTTTTTAGTCTCATGATCATAAAGGCTGCCTTTTTTTATGAAAAAAAAAACAGTGAAAACATTAATATTGTGAAATATTACTACAATTTGAAATAACAGTTTTCTATTTGAATATATTTTAAAATGTAATTTTTTCCTGTTATAGCAAAGCGGATTTTTTACTTTAGTGTCACATGATCCTTCAGAAATCATTCTAATATGCTAATCTGGAAGAAACCAAAGAAATTCCTTATTATGCCATATTCCTTATTATTATTAGTATTGTTGCTATTTTATTCATTGTTGAAAACTGTGCTGCTTTATATCTTTGTGTAAACCGTGATACATTTTTTTCCAGCATTCTTAAATGAATAGAAAGTTCAAAAGATCTATAGGTATTTTTTTGTAACAATGTCTTTACTGACATTTTTGATTAATTTAATGCCTCCTTGCTGAATAAAAAAATAATTTATATAAAAAAAATATTCGCTGACCCCAAAGTTTCTCTCATTGTTTCACTGTCTTTTTGTTTAAAGGAAGTCTTTGCCGCAGCCTCGTCTAAAGGATGAAGAGGTGGAGGAGGAGCAGAGGAGGGAACGCTCTGAGAAGTTCCAAAGTTTCCGTCTGATCTGGGACAATATTCTGGAACAGCGTAAACAGGAAAAAATTGCACGTAAGGAAATGATGAAACGACAGCTGGAGACTTACATTGGCTTTCAGGTTTGTGTGTTAATACTTTAATTGCAGATTTACACCACATTAAACAAATGTTTTTAATGTATCTGTACCATAGTACTCTAGTCATGTTATTTTAAAAAAAATATGGTTCTGAAATAGTTGCATTTGTGTTCTTGTTATAGGACACGATGGATGCATATCGGCAAAAGATGCTGCAGGCTCGTGACGCATTCCGTTCTCGCACCCTCGAGGGGGTGTCACATAAGAAAATGGAGGAGCCACCTATTGAAACAGTCGAACAGGTTGAGCTAGAGAAAAACCCTATTGTGGTCCAGTCAAGTGGACGTGGGGGCAAAAAGAAGTGATATGATTGACCACAGCTTCATAGCAATAAAATAGTCAGTCAGTCTAATATTACATTTCTTTTTATTAAGAATATTATATTGTCTGTTCTTTTTGAATATATATTAATATAAAGATTCCTTTGTAGCAAGTGAATCCAGTTTGTAAGATTAGCATGCAGAATCACCTCTCACTGTCAGGTTATCTTACTCTGTGATTCTTTATTTAAATAGTTACTGTCAGGATTGATGTGAGTAGTTCTGAAGGATAGTCTGTCTTATAGTGGCTGATTTTGCTTCCCAGAAGACACGGCAAATGTAGTTCTAAAATATTATAGTTCCAACATTTATCATTGCTTATTGCTAAATGACAACGACAATGTAATGTGATTAAACAAAATAAATACTGTAAATAAACACTTGATGAATCTCCAAAAATGTAATTACTTTTAATATAGAAATAGATAACTATATTAAGCTGTTTATTTTATTGCTAATAGCCAGTGTTTAAGATATTTCAGGATCTGAATTCACTCCAATATAATAATTTCCATCTTCGCAGTATCAAGGCCATCTGCTGGTGGTTAGCTGCTTTTAGCCCTTGAAGTCCGCGAAAGTCAGCCCTAGCATTGTTAAATAGGACACTCTACCTTATTAAGGTTTGAAGATTTTTCTAAAGTTAATATAATGTTCTCATAACGTTATTCTAACGTTAATCTAACGTTCCCAGAACGTTATTCTAACATTTCCAGAACATTCGTTTTTGGTTCCCAGAATATTATTCTAACATTAATCTAATGTTCCCAAAATGTTAGTTTTTGGTTTGTATAATGTTATTCTAAAGTTAATCTAACATTCTCTTAACATTATTCCAACGTTAATCTAGCGTTCCCTGAATGTTAGTTTTTGGTTTGTATAACATTATTCAAACATTAATCTAACATTCCCAGAACGTTAGTTTTTGTTTTGTATAACGTTATTCTAAAGCTAATCTAACGTTCTCATAACATTATTCTAACGTTATTCTAACCTTTCCAGAACGTTAGTTTTTGGTTTGTATAACGTTATTCTAAAGTTAATCTAACATTGATCTAACGCTTCCAGAATGTTAGTTTTTGGTTCCCAGAACATTATTCTAACGTTAATCTAGCGTTCCCTGAATGTTAGTTTTTGGTTTGTATAACATTATTCAAACATTAATCTAACATTCCCAGAACGTTAGTTTTTGTTTTGTATAACGTTATTCTAAAGTTAATCTAACGTTCTCATAACATTATTCTAACGTTATTCTAACCTTTCCAGAACGTTAGTTTTTGGTTTGTATAACGTTATTCTAACGTTAATCTAACATTGATCTAACGCTCCCAGAATGTTAGTTTTTGGTTCCCAGAACATTATTCTAACGTTAATTTAACGTTTCCAAAATGTTAGTTTTTGGTTTGTATAATGTTATTTCTAAAGTTAATCTAACATTCTCATAACGTTATTCTAACGTTAAACTAACGTTCCCAGAACGTTAGTTTTTGTTTTGTATAACTTTATTCTAACATTAATCTAATGTCTCATAACGTTATTCTAATGTTAATCTAACGTTCCCAGAACGTTATTCTAACATTGATCTAAGGTTCCCAGAACGTTAGTTTTTGGTTTGTATTATGTTATTCTAACATTAATCTAACATTCCCAGAACGTTAGTTTTTGGTTCCCAGAACATTATTGTAATGTTAATCTAGCATTTCCAAAACATTAGTTTTTTGGTTTGTATAACGTTATTTCTAAAGTTAATCATCTTAGTGAGATGTAAGTCAATATTTAAACCACTTTAAAGTTTTTATTTTTAACGAAAGACACATTTCAAGACCACATTTGAAGGAGCCTTCGAATTAGGACAGCCTTAGTCACGCCACTGTGATGCAATCAGCCTTCGAAGGATACAGCCTCTGAATTGGGATGCAGTTTATGTTTCTGTGGTGTAAGATGTGTGTTAAGGACCCCATGGAATGACTTGATAAGCACATTTCTCTTCCTGTGTTGATATTTTCTATTAGAGCAGGGCATATTGAGAATCCCTTTTTATAAAAAGCTAATAGGCTTTAGTTATGTCACAGCCACAAACCACCATTTGTTACTTGCTAGTCAGTTTCAGGTGGTATTAGGGACCATTCTCAATGTAAAGATCATTTGATTTGACATAACTGCATATTGCAGTTTTTGGACCATTTTCCAGGAACAGAAAGCATATACAAAACAGAGCAAAACATCAATTTTGATTTTATGGGGTCCTCCTTAATTTGGTGAAGGACTGTTTTTTTCTTTATCAACATGTATAAATTCATGTCATTAATGCATTAGTTTCCACTTCATGTTGATGTGAAGATGTTCTAAATCAGAAAGAGCGAGTGCCCTTAGTTGTTGGTAGGATTGCAGTCCTTTGTATTTTCTGTTTTTGTAGGGGTTTTGGGAGGTCTGCTCCAGGAGATATTATTCCAATCCAGTTGACGTTTGAGCATTACTCACAGCTACTCGTAAGATGTCTATGCTCATAAGGATAATTGAGGTTAAATCTTTCTCTCTGTCCCTTTTCTCTCTCTCTGTTCTGTTGTTTTCTCATCCCTAAAACAAATACAGACACACAAATATGAGTTGGGTTGTTTTTCTCTCTATCTGTAAAGCAGAACATCTGAAGTAATGTAGGGTCAGGGAGATGTGTGTGTTTGTGTGTGTAAGTGTGTTCCCTGCTCTCCTCAGTCTGCAATCTGTTCTCTTCCAGCTATACCAACCCTCACATCCCCAGAAATCATACAAGGAAGCTAATCCACTAAACCACAGTCAGAATTTACACATGCAGTCAGAAAACATGACTTTTTTTTCTTGTATCACAGTCCAGTCAGCTCATTATAAGGTACAAGGAAGTACTTGGGCAAATGCACAAGATTTAAATCTATTACCCGAGTGCCACACACCACAATAAAAGAATCATTATTAGCCAGACGTAGCCTATTCAGGCTGATGACTCTGTGGAGATTAGACAGAGGACTCAAATATGTCTTTGTCTTCTCACACTATTATATTAACTGAAAAAGGGCAACAGTGACTGACATTTTATTGGTTTGTGTGTTAAGATAAGTATGGCTTTAAATCTTAAAGTCACCATGAAATCAAAATTGACAATTCTGTTTTTATGGAATATTTGAAGTATTTGTTATAAATGATTTATCCATGTACTTTTATTTTTGTTTGTGTGCCCTTGTAATTTTTTTTTTTTTATCAAAATAGCTTCCCCTCCCTTGTGCAATGACATCTCACAAAGTTCCAATCAATACCCAACAAAATCAAGTCCCACCCCACCTTTTTCTCAAATTTAATTTCATACCTCCTTTAATCCTGAGTTTAATATATATATATATATATATATATATATATATATATATATATATATATATATATATATATACCTTTTTCTCAAATTTAATTTCATACCTCCTTTAATCCTGAGTTTAATATATATATATATATATATATATATATATATATATATATATATATATATATATATATATATATATATATATATATTTAATTTAGACAATGAGGATACTTAAGGATAATACACCAGTAATATTTATGTATGTGGTGCACACTCTACAGACCCCCCCAAGCAGTAATATGACAGCTAAATATTCAGGTGAACCTATACCAGTATTAGTTTATGAGATAAATCCTTACTGTTTATGTAATGAGAAAATGATTGTATGCTGACAGCAATAAGACAGAAACCCCATCTGGAATCGTGCATCATCTGGGCACATGATGTGTTATGATGGGACTTTCTGTACAGACTCTGATAACACACTCTGAATGACGGCTCTTAATTGAGAAGGTTTCATAACTGCATTAGTAATAGCCCAAAGCAGAATTCTGCTGTTGTGATTTTGAAAGGGTGTTTTCCATTTAAATCTTGGGATATGAAACCATGTTCCAATTCCGAAGCGGGTTAGAACTGCATTTATGATAAAGATATACAGATAAGAATCGATGCAGGGTTAGAAATGAATGTTGTTACGCAACAAACAACCAATCATAAGCCAAACAGCATTTGCCTCATTTCAGGCTCTCAAACCGGTTCAGCGCAAACTCCGCCCTGCAGCTGATTCTAAAGATTTAATTGGTCATGTCAATCACATTGCTGATTGCTTATAGTAAACCAAAAACTAATCCCTAGCCCTACCCTTTACTATAGAAGTTTTTTAAAATGAAGAATCAAATTCTTAAATTGACAAAATAATAAATCAAACTCTCAAAACAGCTGCTCGAATAATAAACCAAATGCTTCCATACTTCACCCTAACCTAAACCAGTGAAATTAGCTGCAGTTTAGCCACATTTCCGCTGAAATGGTTTGGGAAAAAAGTTACGCTATTTCGTTTTGACATTTGAGGGGAAAACGTTTTTAAAAAGCCGTAGTATAGTTGCAGAAGGCACAACACACTAGAACAATGGTCAAACACGCATGTTTACATAGAAAAACAAGGGAAAAACAGCACAGTTGAATGGAAAAAAAGCATTCTGTTCGAACAGCGGCTTAGAACGTAACATCCAGTTGTCTAGCAGCAAACAAGCAATCTTAAACTTAACAGCATTTGCCTCAAAATATCCACCCAGTCACAGCAACTTTTTATCGCGTTGCTTCGTATTAGCGTTTGAAGGGATAATCGAAATGTCAAACAGTGATGGAAAACGCATTAATTGAAGTAAAGAAAGACAAAGCTTTATTCTTACATTTGATGGTCCGAAAATTCTACTCAGCAAATTAGATGCTACAGTCCGGAATATGTCCGGTTAATGACTCCTACTCTTCACTGTGATTCACAGATTCACCTCAGCTGAACTTAATGTCAGCTCTCTTACGTGTCTTATCACCCCTAGTTGAAGCATCTTACTAGCTCAGAGGGATAGTCAGATAATATTAGGCTAACCATAAGTGCACCTTAACCACAGAAACATAAGAAATGGGAAGATAGGTTGTCTCTCCCATCAGATTGAATGATTGATGGCTGTCATTTAAAGTTTTCTAAAACCAGGGAGCTGTTTGATCAGTCTGGTTGATGGCAATGATTTGTGTAGGTGTTAGAGAATGCCCTTATACACTGCCATTTGCCATCTTTATTGTGCTGAGATGCTATTGACAGGAAACCCTGAAATAGTTTTCTGACTTGGCCATGAATGAGGAGAGTTGAGAGAACAGAGGTCACGCTGGCTACCTTTATGCTGTAAGCAGAAACTGTAATAGTATTATTTTAAACCCTGACAACACACAAGACATGCCATTTAACCTTTGGCAATCACTTTTCTCCATCACTTTTGTGCTTGAGATATTGTGGGAGTTTTTAGAGTTATGTTTGAAAAGTGAAGACTCAGATACTGATTTCAGAGAAAATTTCTATATTGTAGGCCATAAGTTCTGTAATAGCTTTTGTCCTAAATGAGATCCTAACTTGAATTTTCACGTTTCAGTAATCCGTGCCCAAGAGGTCAAATTTAAAAGATCTTCCTCAGTTTAGGTCATATTAAGACAAATGCTCCAAAGTAGATATTCTAGGTATTCATATTCTCAAAAATGTAATGCTATAGCATATCTCAGACTCCATATTTGAACTTATCAGTTCAAAGTGACCCTTCAGTCAGTCACAGGATTTACAGTCCAGTGGAAATGGATGAACATTAGCTTATTGTATATGAATACTTAATTCATGTCCTTTGCAACTGTCTCCTTTAATTTGAGCTTAATTTCTCTGTCCTTCTGTATCTTATTGTGCTATTTATATTGCAGCTCCACCTCCAAAGCTCAAAGATGGGTGTTTTGTATCATTGCCAGCAGCCTGCAGTTTAGTCATCACAGCGAGTTCATCTGTATGTGTGTGTGAATGTGTCTGCTGAGAATTGTTGATGGGTGTCTTATCGCATCTGTTGATTATTCCTGCTGATAGCAGATGTGTTGCAATGAGTGCAAATGAGACAACCCCTCTCTCCCTCCTCTCTCTTAATGTTCTTCTTTGTAGCACTGACTTTTAGTTGTCAAGCCTGTACACCCACACACACATGTACCTATGTAAATGGGGACATATTGTAGTCTTATACAGTGTTGGGGAAAGTTACTTTTAAAAGTAATGCATTACAATATTGTGCTACTCCCTAAAAAAGTAACTAATTGCGTAACTTAGTTACTTTTCATGCAAAGTAATGCGTTATGTTACTTTTGCATTACTTTTTCTCTTCTCTTCTGGGCTGGTCTGTTTGTTTGTTTTTATAACAACAAAAAAGTTATAATTTTGGCAAATGTAATGGCCCTTTCACACCAAAGGTGAAATGAATAAGTCTCAGGCTCAAGGAAATGCAAATTCACACCAGTACAGTTGAAGGTGCAACTCTCGAACATGAAATACGTCACCTCCACTTGAATAATTTGTCGCCAGATGTCCCCAAATGATGTTGGATTTATCTCAAGGAAACTCACCAACCCAAACTTATACATGTGCAGATAAAAAATTAAATCACCCAAAACAAAAATTCCTTGCTTGAAGGAGAAATACAGTTTCTTAAGCCTTCAGTTCATGGGTTACCTAGTCTCAGCCTCAGACGTTACACCCACAGACCGTTGGCTGAATGTCTGATGCCTATAGCACTAAAATTGGAAAACACTTCAAGAGTTTGGAAGTTGCCATCTGATTGGTTGAATTCTACAGGATTACCGGGAGTGTGTGTTGTGTTCTTTAACAGTCCGCCTGGAAACAAAGCCATCATGATGCCAAACCCCCTCATGGAAAAAAGTCACTGGAGTCCTATGTTGTTTGAACCCCAACGATCTTCACTTATCTTTTGTTTCAGAGACAAAAGAAAGTCAGGTTTGTAATGACATGAGGTAGAATAAATGAAAAATAAAAAAAAGTTTTCATTTTTGGGTGAAACATCCCTTTAAACATTATTTTGTACATCAGGATGTATCTTTTAGCATTTGCGGCTGAAAATATCACTTTCTCAAAACTGAAAACTCAATGCCTTCTCAGT
This sequence comes from Chanodichthys erythropterus, assembly GCF_024489055.1. Classification (NCBI taxonomy): domain Eukaryota; kingdom Metazoa; phylum Chordata; class Actinopteri; order Cypriniformes; family Xenocyprididae; genus Chanodichthys; species Chanodichthys erythropterus. The sequence continues at coordinate 10,151,242 of NC_090224.1, read as the reverse complement.
TCATTAAGACACTGTTGATGCATTATTTAAGACAGTGATACAGAATCAACATCTGTTCATGAAATAGATGAAGTACACAGACTGAATTGGCATTGATAGACACGGATGAATAGAACCAAGGTGGCTCTTTTTGAAGATCTCTTTTGTAAGAACCATTTGCAAACCTGTAAATTAAGAATTTTACAAAATTAGGCAATGTGATCACATTCTGAATTCATGTTAGAAAGCTGTGCCTATTTGAAACGTAAATGAAGCTCGCGTAATGCATTTTGATAACGCTTTGTGTGTGTGTGTGTGTGTGTGTGTGTGTGTGTGTGAGTTTATTTGTTATTATAGTCATAATGATGTCCCTTTAAAGCCATGTCACATCCAGCTCTCTCCCTGTAGGATTAGGGCAGGATTAATTTGAATACACTGTTCCTTATAATACAGTTCAATATTAACCACACTTTACATTCCCCTCAGTTTAAACCCCTGTGTTCAATCACAGAAGACAGATATTTGCATATTGAAACACTTTATGAATTATTCATAACTTGTTAGAGGTCATCAAAACAAAATAATAATGACATGGCCCTTCTGATTATGAATTAAAGCACACAATCGCTGTGTAATCATCGTGAGCTTGAGTAAAATAGGTGCCCGGTTAAATGAAAGGGGTGGGGCTAAGCATGCCAAGGGGAAAGGGATGTCTAATTAGATTGGACAGGCAAATGACATTATGGGTCGTAATGAATGCAGTTTCTGTGGTAATTTCGAGAGAAAAAAAAAATACTGTTAATTTCTTATTTTTTAATAAAGTTTGTCAGTATGACAGTAGAAAGAAACAAGGATATGAATTGTTGTGTTTATGTGTTTTTCAAATTTTGTGAATCCTAAAAGATTCCTCGGATCCTAGGCCAAAAAAGTCTTTGATAGTTAGTATAAAGCTGCTGCCTGTAACTTTTTTTGGTTAAAAATGATCCAAAATCAAATTCTGAGCAAGTACTATTACTAAGTACTAAAACTATTATATAATTTACAAATCTCATAAACTTATATTTTATTCACAATAGAATATAGATAACATATCAAATGTTGAAAGTGAGACATTTTGAAATGTCATGCCAAATATTGGCTCATTTTGGATTTCATGAGAGCTACGCATTCCAAAAAAGTTGGGACAGGTAGCAATAAGAGGCCAGAAAAGTTAAATGTACATATAAGGAACAACTGGAGGAACAATTTGCAACTTATTGGGTCAATTGGCAACATGATTGGGTATAAAAAGAGCCTCTCAGAGTGGCAGTGTCTTTCAGAAGTCAAGATGGACAGAGGATCACCAATTCCCCCAATGCTGCCGCGAAAAATAGTGGAGCAATATCAGAAAGGATTTTCTCAGAGAAAAATTGTAAAGAGTTTGAAGTTATCATCATCTACAGTGCATAATATCATCCAAAGATTCAGAGAATCTGGAACAATCTCTGTGCGTAAGGGTCAAGGCCGGAAAACCATACTGGATTCCTGTGATCTTCAGTCCCTTAGACGGCACTGCATCACATACAGGAATGCTACTGTAATGGAAATCACAACATGGGCTCAGGAATACTTCCAGAAAACATTGTCGGTGAACACAATCCACCGTGCCATTCGCTGTTGCCGGCTAAAACTCTATAGGTCAAAAAAGAAGCCATATCTAAACATGATCCAGAAGCGCAGACATTTTCTCTGGGACAAGGCTCATTTAAAATGGACTGTGGCAAAGTGGAAAACTGTTCTGTGGTCAGACGAATCAAAATTTGAAGTTCTCTTTGGAAAACTGGGATGCCATGTCATCCAGACTAAAGAGGACAAGGACAACCCAAGTTGTTATCAGCGCTCAGTTCAGAAGCCTGCATCTCTGATGGTATGGGGTTGCATGAGTTCATGTGGCATGGGCAGCTTACACATCTGGAAAGGCACCATCAATGCTGAAAGGTATATCCAAGTTCTAGAACAACATATGCTCCCATCCAGACATCGTCTCTTTCAGGGAAGACCTTGCATTTTCCAACATGACAATGCCAGACCACATACTGCATCAATTACAACATCATGGCTGCATAGAAGAAGGATCCGGGTACTGAAATGGCCAGCCTGCAGTCCAGATCTTTCACCCATAGGAAACATTTGGCGCATCATAAAGAGGAAGATGCGACAAAGAAGACCTAAGACAGCTGAGCAACTAGAAGCCTGTATTAGACAAGATTGGGACAACATTCCTATTCCTAAACTTGAGCAACTTGTCTCCTCAGTCCCCAGACGTTTGCAGACTGTTATAAAAAGAAGAGGGGATGCCACACAGTGGTAAACATGGCCTTGTCCCAACTTTTTTGAGATGTGTTAATGCCATGAAATTTAAAATCAACTTATTTTTCCCTTAAAAGGATACATTTTCTCAGTTTAAACATTTGATATGTCATCTATGTTGTATTCTGAATAAAATATTGAAATTTGAATCTTCCACATCATTGCATTCTGTTTTTATTCACAATTTGTACAGTGTCCCAACTTTTTTGGAATCGGGTTTGTATTATTATATTTCTAATCTGTGTGTTAATAATCACCGAATGTGTCACAGATTGATGATGTAAAACTCCGGACGAGTCTTGTATGTGTCCGTTTTTAATGCGTCTTGACTGCCGTACAGTATGACATTAATGACTGAGAACCCACAGTGTGACATGGCTTACAGCAGGGATCATGTTCATACAGTCTGATAAGCAACAATCTTAAAGGACTATTATAAATCTTACAGTGTGCACCCAGCTTTAGTCATGCTTCTGTAAACTTTGGCCTATTCAAACATGAATCAATGGGAGGGACCTATCAAAGCCTACAAACACAGTCTTATACAGTCTTAATGCTGAAATGCCTTTCTTTCTCTTTATTTTTATGAATAATAAGGAGCAGAGTGATTGAGAAGCATGAAGTCATTGATGTTCCTGCCTGTGGTTTATGGAGTGCCTGTGCGTGTGCAGCGAGCAGGCGATTGGTCAGTTCCTCATACGTACACGAGGATGGCCCTTACCTTATAAGGGTCTCTTTGGCTTCTCCCAGGGCCTGATTAGGAAATGCATGTGGTGCTTATCTCCATCGTTACAGTATGAAAGGGTAGAGAATCAAAGGGATCTATTGCAAATCTCAGTGATGGTCTAGTGTTTATTTTTTACCGGTGTGGTTTTCACATGTGACTATATTTACATATACTGTGATTGTAACTTTTTACTTTAAGTATGGTTACTAATCAGTTCATAATATCCTAGTATTTTGTAATGATATCTGTAATCTAAATTACACAGTAATCCTAAATTGACATGTAGGCATGGCTTTTTATTCATGATTTTATTCTATGCAACTTACAAATTCATAACCTTTAAGTTGCTAGCATCATTCTGCTGAGCTACAAGAACCTTTCTTTATGTAAATCTTAAACTATAACAGGCCCATTCTTGATATTTGAAAAACACCTTTTCCAAAATGCTGTATATTATATACCTGTAAACAGTATAAACATTTATTTAGATTTATAGCAGTTATTTATCTGTTATTGAGTTATAACATCATTTGCTACAAGGTCCTGTAGGTTTTGAAGAGCTAACATTGGATGAATATGATATTCATTAATCACAATTAGTAATTTGTCCGACAGGTACTGTTGTTCTCATTAGCTGGTTTGATTAAATGGCATTAAGATTTTTTGATATTAAGAAATGAATATCATCTTATGGACAATGTCAAACTGGCCTCAACCAGACATGCTTTGCTGTCTGATTGCAAAGAGTAAACTTGGCCTTCATTAAACAAGGGCAGATGTCTGAGTCAATTAGGAGTGACAAACTCTTAAACGGCAGTGGCAAGACTGACGGTTGAGCCATTGTGACCTCTACTTTCTGACCCTCTCTATCTCACATCAGACATACAGAAAGCAAATACAGATTGAGATAGTTGGCAAACCTTTATAATGGTCTGTTTTCAGATTAAAGCTCTTGTTAAAAGTCCAGTTGCACAAATGATTGTTTTCTCTAGTGGTGGTTTTATGTTGATTTCAAACTTAAATGAGAAATATCCGTCAATTATATCATGCTAACATTCACATAGTTATAAATATAACTTGTTAAACAATTTAACAAAGTAAAGCCAAACAGATACATTCAGACAAGAGTGTTTTTTTTTATTTTTTAAATATATATATATATATATAAAATAAATTTACAATTGCATTTGTCCTTGACAAAAATAATTTAATATTATATTTTATCTGGAATGGTTCATGAATTATTTAATAATTGTTTTTCTGTTTAAATTTTTTTCTGAAAGACTATAATATTCGATTTGAGCTTATTTATATTGCACTTTTTACAATACAAATCATTTCAAAGCATCTTTACAGAAAATGCAGGTTTCAGTAAAAAATGTCAATAGTTAAATGCTGTTTAATATAATATGCTGTTTAATAGCAGGAGTGCAAACATCAAGAGTGCAAAACAGACACACACACAGGTTTGTTTTGCTATCAAAGTGAGGACATTCCATAGGCGTAATGGTTTTTATACTGTTCAAACTGTACATTCTGTCCCCTTTCACTACCCCTGCTCCTAAACCTACCCATCACAGAGAACATTCTGTATTTTTACATTTTTGATAAAACATTTAGCAGACATGGGCAGTATTTCAATTAAATGTATTTTAAATACGTATTTAATTACTTTAGTGTATTTTGTAATTTGTATTTTGCAGGTGTGGAAAAAATAAAATGTAGTTTGTAACAAAATATTTTGAGGGAGTGTATTTAGAGTATTTCAAATACTTAAATACTTAAGAAAAATCACCATATGCTTATCACCATAGTAAATGATTTTGCCATATTGTCGGTCTGATGTTGGCAATGGCAATGGCTGCGTCCGAAAACTGTAAAATGCTGCCTTCTGAGGACACATTTCAAGGTAGGAAGGCATCAAGGCACGTCCGAATCCAATGTTAGCCTCACTTCCTGTTTCCTGAGATACCTTCATCTGATCGATTTTTGAAGGAAGCATAGATGTGTCCTTCACTGCCTTTGATATCCCACAATCCTGTGCTTTCCATTCTGTGACAGTTGAGCTAGAAAAATAAAGATGGCGTCCGAAAGTTGCGTTTGCTGCTCAGTTTGTGTATAAATGTATGATTTTGACCAACATATTTCAATTTTGATATCATTTCTATCGAGAAATTACTACTGTAATAATTAAATATTTGTTTAGTTCTCACCACAGCTCACGCTATATTGCTGTAGATCATTAAACTGTTACGTTGCCTCAGAAGTCTGTCCGAAATCAATTTTGTGAGGTAACTTCATGTAAAAACGCTGCAGTACAAGTCATTCTCTTATAAGACAGCGAGGCAGCAAGACAGCTACCTAGGTTTTCGGACGCAGCCTGCGTCCAGGTTAGATGCATGAAAATCACGTGACACCCTTAACAGCTCTGGACCGGGCTCCCTCCAAGAAGTGAACGAGTATTGAACACAGGAGAAGAAGTGGCGCTGCCACGCTGCTCCTCTTAAAAACGGCATTAAGGTAAAGTGTTTTGTGAAAAATATACAGTCTACACACATATTGCACACTGAACGGCATTATAGAGAAAATTGTGCCTTATGAGATCGTCGTAAGCTCGTAACTCCACTGAAATCTCCATGCTAAGCAAGCGCTCACAATATAAAATCTATCTGCAGTTTTTACACGTTTTTAAACGTATTACATGTGAGAAATATTGATATTCCTTCGGATTTTGTGTAAAATAATCATCAATCCTATTGTTTTTCAATAATTGCGCACGCAGCGCGATTCTACTATGGAAAAGGCATACGCGGTCAGGGAGTGTCGTGTGTAAAACAAACCCACACATATTATGATGTGTACCTTGTAAAATTTTTTTTACAATGTTTTATCATTCATGTAAAATGTGTACCTTGAATGCAATGTAAGTCGCTTTGGATAAAAGCATCTGCCAAATGCATAAATGTAAATGATTAATCATATTTATTATGATTAAAATGGAATTTTGATTTTGTGACAAATTCTCAGTCAGTTATTTTTTTCCCCCTGGAGTACTAGCCTATCCCCAACATTTTCTGCAGTAATGTTAGTTCTCCACTGATCTGAGGTAATGAGCTGATTACCTAGTGAGGTAGGGGTCTTGGGAGAAATATATATATTTACCACTCTCAAAATCTATTTTAAAGGTCAGGCTATAGGCCTACTGAAGTAGGCTTAAAGACATTCATTTAATGTACATTCAGTAAAGCAATATGGTGTGTATTTTCCTGTATTCATTATGAAGAAGTAATTGATTTAAAGTGAATAGATTTCATTCTGGCTAAATGTTTTTGTGTTATTGCTACTATTTGTGTTATTGACCTTCCAGTAATAAAAAAAAGACTTAAAATTATTGTGCGAGTATTTTTGTATTTTCAAAATACGAATTACTTGTATTTTATTTAAATACATTTTTTCACATCAGTATTTTGTATTTTATTTTGTTACATTTCATGAGCCAGTATTTGTAGTTTGTAACAAAATCGTTTTTGATGTATTTGTGCCCACCTCTGACATTTAGTATGTTTTTAAAGCTATTTTAAATATGAGGACTCATGAAATGTCTTCATATTTCATGTTTACGTCGCAATACCAGTGTAATACCCATGTCATTATACAAATTTGTGTCCTCATGAATCACAAAAACGTGTGCGCCTACACACAGGTTTGTTTTTCTTAGTAAGGACATTCCATAGGCATAATGGTTTTATACTGTACAAACTGTACATTTTACTCCTAAACCTACCCATCCCAGAAAATATTTTGCATTTTTACATTTTTATTAAAGCATTGTTTGAGTTTGAGACCTTTTACTAGTAAACCAGAAGACTCAACTAAGAAGTTTAAATCAGATCCAAACAAGATTAATCGAGTTCTGATCAAGCATTCCTGTTCATTTTTGTTACTTTTTCGATTGAAATTTGATGTTTGAATTAGATTAGAATCTAACTTTTCTTTGATAATCTGCAAACATATATTTAAATGCAAAACCTAATAAAAGTAAGTAATTATGTCTGAAAACACTGTTCTAGGTAACTAAGGAATACATAGCACTTTATATTCATATATAGGGCTATACAGGCATCTAGTGGCTACACTATGGTATTACATATGATTTTTCTTTATTTTTTCCACTAGGTGGCACTAATCTGCCTCCATTCAATGGATTTTAAGTACTTTTGCTCCATTTTTAAAGGTGGGGTATCCATTTCTTCAACTACACTGTTTGGAACTTAGTCGGCCGATACCAACAACAAACGTCTGACGGTCATGACGGTCAAGGAGACAGAATGAGCAAGATTTGAAAAAAAGAAAAAAAAAAACACAGAAAGAGAAATGATGAGGCAATACAAAAGAGCTCAAAAGAATATCACTGGAATGAAGGCTTATGACTAGGCAAGTGTTTTAGGACCTGCGTTAATATTAGAAAAGCTTTCCATTGCTGGAAAGAGCTAAGCGGGAAGGCCTGAAAACAGATGTGGAGGCTGCTTTGAACCTGCTTTTCATGTGAGTAAAACTGGGTTTAAATGTCATGATTGTCTGGAGCTGCTGTGCTGTTGGCGATTAACGACAATCTCTTGTTTGTATTTACTCTTGTGTACTGTACGTTCATTTTTTGTGCTTCCTTGTCATTCGTTCTTCAACTGCGCATGTCAGCTGTGATACACAGATACCCACTCGTATGGCGAATCTGCTGTTCGGAGCACCAAAGTCATGTGATTTCAGAAGTTTGGCGGTTTGACACGCGATCCGAATCATGATTCGACAGAAGATTCATAACACTCCGAAGCTTAATGAAGCAGTGTTTTGAAATCAGCCATCACTATATAAGTCGTTATTTAATTTTTTTGCTGCACCAAAAATATTCTCGTCGCTTTATAACTCACATGAACTGATTTAAATATGTTTTAGTACCTTTATGGATCTCTAACCCTTTAAAAAAATTTAATTTATAAGAGCAATTTCAATCCAATTAAATGTTTTAGACCACACTATAACTTGAAACATATATTGTCTTTGTCTCAAGACTAGTTTTTAAATTCCCTGTTATTTCCAGGTTTTCCATGATTGCGGAGGCCCTGTTTCTTCATAGCTATATATATATATATATATATTACTTTATAATCTGCCTAGAAATGAACCTTCATAAATAGTCCTATCCTTAAAAAACTTCCCCTGTCAAATCCATTTTACAAAAGTGCAGGCAATCTGATGAATTGATATGACTGTTATGTGATGACTTGGAGAGGCTGATGCGCTTTCCATCCTGCATCCCTGCGGCTCCAGGTGCAGAGTCCCGCCCCTAATTTCTGCAATGTGACGCTAGGCTCACTCAGCGCTCCACAGTATTGCCTGGTCACCGGGAAAAGCGTTTGGAAGGCGGCTTCAGTAGTCATCCAGTCTGGAGTGCGCATGCGCGGCGCTGCAGCGGTGTTTCCGCGTTGAGTGGAGAGGAGAAGGGAGCGAGCGAGCGAGAGAGAGAGAGAGAGAGAGAGAGGATAGAGGGAATTTGAGACGCAGCGGGACGCCGAGTCAGAATAAACGGACACACCACAAGCGCTAATAATAAAAAAAAAAAAAAAATATATATATATATATATATATATATATATATATAAAAAAATCAGCGTTCACAACTCAAGCCTTTAGCCATGGAGGATACCATGAAAAACACTTTAAAATGTGAGGTTTAAAGAGAGGTGCTGCAGAAACGAGCGAGAGCGGCTTTCCCCCTCATCATCCACGGCTGATCTCGACTCATGTGCTCCCGTCCTCCTCCGTCACTCGCACCGGGGGGAAAAATGAAGAAGTTTAATATCCGTAAGGTGCTGGACGGCTTGACGGCCGTATCGTCCCCTTCTCCATCCCCGCAGCTCGGGTCCAAGGAAAACGAGCTCATCCCGGAGACGCTCCAGTCTGAACACTTCCAGCTCTGCAAGGTGGGGAAGCTTTTAAGTGAACGTGTAACATCACCTGATGTGCCTTTTTCTCTTAATAAACCTCATGCAAGTGCCTCTTAGTGCATGCCGTTTAACACTTTATCCACAGACTTATAGAATACAGGTAACGTCTGCCTTTTCTGTTTGGTAGATGTGATGTTTCATAACGTTGTAATGGAAAAAATCTTTTTATCTGTATGGGAGCGTTATGATATCAGTCGTATAATAACAAAGCATTGTAGTGTTCAATATTTTTGGTTGCGCAGCAATGGAAGGTTTTTTATTTCATTATTTTTTTTTACATTAAAGCGCTCCTATAGCTATGTTAGTCTATACACACTGTACTGTCATACTCTGCCCCCTCAAAACCAGACTAAATTATTTTTTTATTTCACAAGCTGTACGTGGAAAGAGCTGACTCTGTGTTTGGAAAATGCGCACAAATGCGTAAAATATTCATGCGTGACAGAGAGATTCTTTTATAACCACACGGCTGCTTTTGGCTGGCCATATCTTCCGTTTTTCTCTTTATAGTGTTCAGTGTTTAACATGCTACTTTATTAAAGCGTCCGAATCATGTGTGGTCATAGAATGAAGCTGTGATGTTTGAGTGGAGGGAGGGGGGATAAACAACCCATTTCTTGCATAATCTACTGTGCTGGGATTAACATTTCATTTGCAATGTTGAGTTTTTCTTTTAAACCCTAAACCATTTTTTATCTTGACTATTTTTTTTGTGAGAACACACACGATGTGTATCTAAAGAGTATTTTTGGCCATCGTAGGTGCCCAAAATGTTGTCTATGTTGGCAAATCACTTGGTTTTGAGACACGGGCTTGTGTGTCCAATTATGAATAGGCCTAGTTGAAGTGTTGGTGGGTTTAGCTGCACTCTGGCAGCACAATGGATGGAGTTAATAGTAGAAACGGGTTATCTGTGGAGGTTTCCTCACAATATTAGATTATGAACCCACACACGTGCGTGGAAACTGTAGGAGAATGACAGTATTGCAGATGTGATTGGCACAAATTCATCTCACTGATTCACTGTTCTTTAAACCGATTCGTTCAGTCAACCTTGTTATAGTTACCTCATTATGACAGTAGGTGGCAGCAAGTGCATTTTGTGTAATGACTGAGTCATTGAATCAGTTACTCAACCGATTTGTTTGAACACAGAGTCGTTCACAAATCTTATGATCCTATATTCAAATTTGTTTCTACAGATGCGCAACGTTTTGCTACGGTTTCCGGGTTGAACGACATGTTTCCTGGAAACAGTGTGCAGCGGGGTTTGAGATCAATTTTCTCTTGTTTGGTGGGTCTGTCAAAAATGTCAGCCCAATCAGCAGCAACATGTATATAAACCACGCAGTATTAAAGAGACAGCTCGCACAATGGGTTCAAGTAAAGTCGTTTACAAATGTGTCCGCTGCAGCTCGGTATACGCAACAATTGAAGATATTAGAAGACATGTTTGTCATAAGAGTTTTATAGTAAAAATATAGCATATGCACTTGTTTATATTTTCACTCGATTGGGATGTTCTCTTTTATTCTGGACGGCAAGGGCACGATCGTATTTTGCAGTATTAAACACGTATTACTGATTTCATCAGGCTCCGAAAATTCTTTAAAAAGAACACAAAGAATGGCCTTCTCAGCTGCCATAGTTGCAACTCTTGCATCATCAGAACAGTGTGTTCAACGCACCACTATTTCTGTTTAAAAAAATGTTCATTGACGGTGGTTTGTTCGTTCAGAGAGTCCAACCAATGTGCAGCTTCTTCACAGCCTGCACAAATGCTATTTGCTCGGGCTGTTGTCAGTTGGCTTGTTCGAGATGCATTGGGAGGTGGGTCTGGCTGCAGACCATGGGCGAGTGGAGCTCTCGAACAGGAAATACGTCACCTCCACTTGTGTTTTACTAACGTCTACACCTACCCAAACCCTAAACTTACCCTTACAATAATGCAAATACAGTAATTAAATGATGCAATATTGATGTGCATATGCCTAGTGGCCATAACTGTAGCTAGCTCCACTAGTGGAGGTGACGTATTTCCGCCCTTGAGTGGAGCTCTACTCATCCCTTAAAGACCCACTGAAGAGTGTTAGCATAATTTCAACTGAAAGAGGAAGACAGGGCGATATATCTAACAGCCCCACCCCTTTTTTAAAATAGCCAATAGCGTTTTGTTTATGTTACAGCTCACCAGAGCCGTTAGACTCAGTAAAACCGTTGTTTCCTTCTAATCTCTACCGTTTCTCTTCATAATGTCCTTTATATCGCTTATATACAGCATTCTATGCAGAATTCATGGGTCCGATACCTTTTGTGGTCTGTGCTGACTCATGCATATGATCCGCTCTATGCTCTCCTGTCTCTGGACCGGAGCAGACTGCTCGCGTTGCGGCAGTTCAGTTAATGAGATGCTAACATGAAAACGGACTTCATTCGCGTCAAAGGAAAGCATGTTTACACTGTCTGAATCGTTCCCTATTTTCTATATAGTGCACTATGTGCCATTCACCATGTAGAAACTAGTAAATGTGTGAGCAAATGACTGATTTCAGCCGATGCTTCAGCGTCTGTAAGAGTGTAGGAGGAGGCGGGACTTCAGACTCTGGAGAGCATTTGATTGGACCAAAGATTTGATGAGAAACTGAAGTGTGATGTGATGTCATGAAAATCCGTGATCCATTTTAGCGGAAGTGAGAGACTGTAAGATTTGAATGCTTATATCTCCTAAATGTGAATTTTGTCATTGTTTGGAACACACCATCTTAAGGCTAACATATTCACACTAAAAGCTAAAAAACTTAAATTTTGATTTCGGGGGGAATTTAAAGGAACACTCCACTTTTTTTGAAAATAGGCTCATTTTCCAACTCCCCTAGAGTTAAACAGTTGAGTTTCACCGTTTTCGAATCCATTCAGCTGATCTCCGGGTCTGGCGGTACCACTTTTAGCATAGCTTAGCATAGTTTATTGAATCTGATGAGACCAATAGCATCTCGCTCAAAAATGACCAAAGAGTTTCCATATTTTTCCAATTTAAAACTTGGCTCTCCTGTAGTTACATTGTGTACTAAGACCGAAGGAAAATGAAAATGATTGCGATTTTCTAGGCTGATATGGCTAGGAACTATACTCTCATTCCGGCGTAATAATCAAGGAACTTTGCTGCCGTACCATGGATGCAGCAGGCGTAATGATATTATGCCGCATCTCTCACAGATGTCTCCATGGTTGCAAGGCACGCTCCCTTTGCAAGCAGGGGCTCACAGGCGTTGCGTAATATCATTGCGCCTGCTGCACCCATGGTACGGCAGCAAAGTTCCTTGATTATTATGCTGGAATGAGAGTATAGTTCCCAGCCATATTGGCCTAGAAACTTTTCATTTTCCGTCGGTCTTAGTACAAGATGTAACTACAGAAGAGTCAAGTTTTAAATTGGAAAAATATGGAAACACTTTAGTTGTCTAAAGAGTGCGTCCCAAATGACGCACTATACACTATGCACTTATACACTATGTACTTGTGCACTATGCACTCATCCATGTAGTGCGTGAATTGTATAAGGTTATTTTGTCATTTAACAACGGAGTCCGATCCTCCTTTCCCCTCCACTACGTAAGTAAAGCGACAGTCCAGTGCACGAAGTGTCGAACATTCCACACTTAGTTTTTTCCGTTAATTTAGTGCATCATCCGGGTATTTAAAGTGTACTTTTTCTTTTTGGAATTTTCTGTGTGAACGCACTACTCACACTATTTATACTTATAGAATAGTTACTTATAGAATATTTATACGTCATAGAATAGTTCATAAGTACCCAAATTGGGACGCACCTTTTGGTCATTTTTGAGCAAGATGCTAACGGTCTAATCAGATTCAATGAACTATGCTAAGATATGCTAAAAGTGGAGATCGGCTGAATGGACTCGAAAATGGTAAAACTCAACTGTTTAACTCTAGGGGAGTTGGGAAATGAGCCTATTTTCAAAAAAGTGGAGTGTTCCTTTAAGTCTGCAGCCAGCCCCTATAGGCCAGAACACACCAAGCCGACGCTGACGAAATAGTGGCGACGAAAACAAACTGTGGGGTTGGCTCACGTCGACAGCTTCAGTGTCCAAAGTTGCCCTGCCACACCAAACCGACGCTAAACAGCCGACGGCCAAGCAGCACGTCAGTTTCTGCGCCTGCGTGAGATGAAATGCCTTTCTGAAACAGCAGGCAGCAGTAGCTGAGCAGCCAATCAGAATGATCAGATGGCCCGATGAACCGACGAGCTCCAACGCCGATTCAACATTTCGAATGAAAAAAGGCAGACGAGGACCAACTTCAGCCGACGGTGTGGAACACACTGAGAAAACTTAGTTGGCCGACGAAGAAAAACTGCCCGACGGCCAACCGTCGGCTTGGTGTGTTGCTGCTTTATAGAGTGCCCCAGGGATGACGCGTTTTTGTAGGCAAAACCCGGAAGCGAGTTAGCATTTTAGGACTTCCGGTTCCAACGCCGTAAAGTCTATGGGTTTTTTTAATGGGTTTTTGCTAAATTGCCTGAAATAAGGTCTGTGATAAACAAAGCCTCTAAATACTTTCACGTTTTGATCTATGACATAAAACACACCAGTTATAACCTGCTTGTGATTTTTTAAACTTTTACTGTGTCTTCAAATCGGCGGTTGCTAACAAATTGCTAAAAGGGACTACTTCCTTTGGCGGGGACTTTAGACGTCATCATTAAAAACGGGATATTTGGACAGCATTTCTCATGAAAAAGTGGATAAGTATTCATACACAGTGCATATCATAATCAGCGAGAATGTTTTTAAATAGAGTTGTTTTCTAAATAAAGTTTGAGGACGCTTGGTGGTGACGACGTTGATCCGCGACCATGGTGTGTTGTAGTCCGTTTATAGCTTACTGTTAGCCTTTTATATCTGACGACTTTATTTAGGCTTCAAAATCTATAAATGTTGTGTTAACTTGTAAAGATTATCTTGATAGGCAAAACGTGTAAGTGTCATAACCCTTTGTTAAACACAGAGCTTATTTTCTGCGATTTTCCAAAAGTCTATGGGAAAAATGAATAGGCTTTCAGTCGAGGGAACCTGTGCGCCGCTAACTTCCGGGTTGGCCTACAAAAACGCGTCATCCCTGGGGCACACCGATTGGCGTATGACATTAAAGTACCGCGAGAGCGATTGGAGAGCATACGATTTCTTATGCTTTTGAATCGCTCTCGCGATTTTAGTCAGGCAGCTGACTTTGAAGGCAGGAGAAAAACAATCACGCTCTTGTAATACGAATCATTTAGTTATTTTATGTAGTGTATTTTCGAATCCATTCCAAATGTATTTGGTTATATATATATCCAGTTATATTTAATTATGCTTTTATCCAGGACTAAATGATTTTTGAAGAGAGTTTTGGAGAATGTTGACGTAAGTAAGCATAGTTTTTAGAAAAATGGTGATGCGCTATGTCGATACAGTTGTTTACCGCTCTCTAGGCTAATTAATCATTTACATGAGTGCATTCACAATGGCGTTGGTCATTTTGTCAGGACTAAATTAAATAGACGTTTATGAACGCTGGATTAGTTTAATATTTAATTCATAATTAGTGAAAAGAGAAATGAGAGAGATGGGGAAGGATGAAGTGAAGCTTGTTGCTGCTGCACAGCTCACCGACAGGTACCCGTCCCCGCGAGCGCTGCTTACGTAACCCGCTTTAGCCACTAAACAAACATACAGAGACAAGAGAGGCTGTGTCTCAAAACCTAGTCAGCTGCCTGACTAGACAGCATTGTAGGTGCGCCTTTGATGCTCAGCAATGCTATCTATATAGGCACCCCTTAGGATTTAAAACATACACAACAGAGACAGCTGTTAAGCAGAGGCCAGTGCTATAAACCTGTATCCAACCATTGTTGTTCTCTGGATGCAATGCAGCAAGGTCTCTGTTCTCACTGCCTGTTGTCTATCTTTAGCACATCAGGGTTGTTCGAGCATTTCAAAGGGCTGGGCATTAAAATAGTTGGAAATATTCAGCTGAAACTGATATTGAATTGTGTTTGAAGGGAAGTTTGACTCCGTGGTGCTGCTGCACACATATGCAATGCTTTGTCACTCTCCTTCAAATCAGTATATAAATAAGAACGTAAATAATAATACCATGTAACTAGAGTTATTTTGAATTGCTTTTATTTTTTATGTTAAATTTTGTTTAGTTTTTAGTAAGTACTGTATGTACAGTATGTGCTCTTTTAAAAAAAAAATCTATTTAGCTTATATTTCAGTTACTGGAAATGAGTTTTTACAATTTTAGTCTTAGTTACCAGTAACAGTGTGTAAAACATCTTGTCACATGAAACGTTAATCATAAGCAAAAATAGATAATTAAAATAAATGCATTGTAAAATATAATTCAAATATCTTATAAAATACACTATAAAAGTTTAAATATTTTAATTGCTGATTTAAATGTTGAAGTTACTTTCTATAGTGGTTATGTCATTAAAATTCATATTATGAGCTTTTTTTTTTACTTTTTTCTTTTCTGATTTGATCCTCAGACTGTGCGCCATGGCTTCCCCTATCAGCCGTCCTCTATGGCATTCGACCCTGTCCAGAAAATCCTTGCCATTGGGACTCAGAGTGGAGCTTTGCGATTGTATCCTTTTTACAATAGAAATGAAATAGTGTGGGTGCTCTGTTTCAGGTGCACAGTGAACCTGTCAGTAAGTATTTCATTTCTTCATCAGTTGTGTTATCAGGTAAAGGCTGTTACTATTTGTGTGTTTATGTATTGTCATTATGAAGCTCATGAGGGACATGAATGACCCACTGTTAGTTTTGTTTTTCTGAAATGTGACTACATTATGCTGCACCACAACATAACAAGCTTCATCTGCTTTAAAATGATGCCAGTTGTTGTGCTTTACTGAGTTGATCCACTGTCATGGCTTGTCAGTCAGACCTGTCACAAGTCTTTTGTAAAAGGACGTTTATTGTTACTGGATTGGGATTTGGGATCAGTATGGCACATCACATTAGTTCAGTGACTCTCATCACCCTCATGATGGAATCCTAGTGCATAAAGTCAGTTATTAATTATACTGAACAAGTCACTAAAGTCTACTCCCACCGCAGAGACTGCAAAGAACTTCCTGTTAATCAAAATCTCCATTCACACTCTGTATTCATATAGATGGCCTTTGATTTTAAAATGAATTTCCACATTCCCCGATTCATTCGTATACACAGAGGCATGACATTACTTTTCACAGTCAATGCTGCTCTAATTGAAAATATTTCTTCTGCCGTCACCACAAGATAATTTGCTGTCAGTCATGTCGGAAGAAGAGCTTGCTTGACGCCGCCCTTTGTCAGATGTTGAATGATACTGGTGGAAGTTGATGCATGCGGCAGCTCTTCAGAGAACAGCCTCTTTAGAAACTGATCGTCTATGCTCTCGGAGGATATTGGTGTTACTTAGCCTCTTTGAGCGACTGTGATCAGATAAATGTTGGCTGCCTTGAGATGAGGGCAAATGAAAATCTCCCTAAGAGACTCCAAATTGTGATTAGTGCAACCGTCCTTTCTTTCTTTTGTCATGTCTCATTCCGTGCTATCGGCAATGTAAAAGGAATCTCAGGATTCAGTTGAATGGGTTGGTATGAATTAAGTCTTACCTTTGATTTTGTGAACAACTTAGGTCACTGTTATGCCATACTAAACTAGAGAGCATCTGAAGTCTGATTTTCTTAGTTGACAAATCTTGGCATGACTAGCAAAACTGTGACTGACTTTGGATATGCTAATATGTCAGATATGGTACAAATTGTATTTGGAATGTGATCTCATTCATATTTGTAAATATTTCTTTGTAAATCTACATGGACTTTCCATGTGTTTGGACACTGAAACGACACTGACAGCTTTCAGATTGTAAAGCCTTGGTACACTACTGTTTTGTTTTTTGTTTTTTTTTTATTCAGCAAGGATGCATTAAATTGGTGAAAACCACTCCCCAAATTTCCAAATGTGTGAAAATGTACATGTACTCAGGGCTCCAGACTAACATTTGAGAGCAGTGGCACTGGTGCCACTCAGTTCTATAGAAGGTGGCACCAGCACCTGATTTGGTGGCGCTGGATTTTTTTAATCATAAAGGTGAATACAGGTTAAAGGTGATACAGAGGATTCACAGCAGGTAACTCATAATCTGCAGTTGTTACTCCTGTCTCCTGACAAAAACATTGTATGCGACGCCTGTGGAGTGTGGAAAGTTACTGGAAAGCGCAGCCACACACTCCTCTCACAAGGAACATCACAGCAGTGATTGACAAGCCAGAGGGCCAATCTGGTCAATTGGCTGATGTTTTTAAGGCCCTACCTCTTGCACAGCTGATGTATATTAATATTATTTCTTTCAGTGCCCCTAATAAATAGTCTTTTAATCAGTTAGTAAAGACAGTTTCAAGTAATATTGCAAAAATGTATAAAACAAAACATCCTCTTTAGCACCTTTAATCATATTACTATTGTTTTGCATTGATAAGTCTAGTTACTAATAATATTACATGTTTATTTATTAGAAATTTGACAGTAAAGCACTGAGCTTGAATTGAGATGCAGATAAAATTAACCTATTAACAGTAATATGCTTAAACGTAATTTTTATAGGGAAAAATTTAAATTTTCTTTTGAAATGTACCATACTGAAATGACAGACCGCTTCAGTGATTATAAAAGGAGTGCTCTTTACTTGCTTTATGTGTAATTTAGTCACAATTTGAAGACGTTTTTGTTTTTCATGAGACTTTGTGGCTTTTTCTACTTTTCCATGTATTAGGGAGTCAATAATTGCTCCTCTGTTATTTGCTTAGAAGTTTTTGCCTTCATCTTTAAACATTTTTAGTTTTACAAATCATCACATTAAAAATAACATTAAAATTGGATAAAATTTAGAGCTTTGAAGTGCAGGAAAAAGTGTGAAGCACTTTAAAAAGTACTTGAAAAGTGCTCAAATTTCACTCTCAAATGTATGCATCAACCTTGAAATGAATAATGTAAAAGCATTCAATGATTTCTGCTACTACATTAAATCCATGGTGATTTGTGGACTGGAGAGCCTTAACTTGTTTGTTCATGGCACAATGTTTCTCCTGGTTTCCACCGTTGTGCTATTTGATCTGATATCTCTGGTTTAAAGGTGCACTAGATTAAAAAATTGAATTTACCTCGGCATAGTTAAATAACAAGAGTTCAGTACATGGAAAAGACATACAGTGAGTCTCAAACTCCATTGTTTCCTCCTTCTTATATAAATCTCATTTGTTTAAAAGACCTCTGAAGAACAGGCGAATCTCAACATAACACCGACTGTTACGTAACAGTCGGGGGTGTACGCCCCCAATATTTGCATATGACAGCCCATGATTGAGGCATTACACAAGGGCAGCCAGTATTAACGTCTGGATGAAAGGCATTAGACAAGGGCAGAACATCTGGATGTGCACAGCTGAATCATCAGACTAGGTAAGCAAGCAAGGACAATAGCAAAAAATGGCAGATGGAGCAATAATAACTGACATGATTCATAATAACATGATATTTTTAGTGATATATGTAAATTGTCTTTCTAAATGTTTCGTTAGCATGTTGCTAATGTACTGTTAAATGTGGTTAAAGTTACCATCGTTTCATACTGTATTCAGGGAGACAAGAGCCGTCGCTATTTTCATTTTTAAACACTTGTAGTCTGTATAATGCATAAACACAACTTCATTCTTTATAAATCTCTCCAACAGTGTAGCATTAGCCGTTAGCCACGGATCACAGCCTCAAACTCATTCAGAATCAATGTAAACATCAAAATAAACACTGTACTTACCCGATTAGACATGCTGCATGACGAACACTTTGTAAAGATCCATTTTGAGGGTTATATTAGCTGTTTGAACTTTTTTATGTTGTTTAAGGCAAGCGCGAGCTCTTGGGGCGTGGAGCACCAGATTTAAAGGGCCACACACCCTGAATCGGCTCATTTCTAATTATGCCCCAAAATAGGCAGTTAAAAAAATGAATTTAAAAAAAATCTATGTGGTATTTTGAGCACATTCAGGGGACACCTTAGACTTATATTACATCTTTTAAAAAAAAAGTTCTAGGGCACCTTTAAAGCACTGAATTTGAATGCTTTCCACTAGATCTCACAGCGATGTTAATTCTGCAGAAAATTCAAACACTGGATCTCCCTGATAAACCTGTTCTGAGCTCGCACCGCACTGTCTATTATTATTGCTGCGAGCTGATAAACGATCCGTGCTGCACAGCCCAAACGAGTAGCGCTGTTTCGTTTCAATTTCGTTTGCCGTTTGATGTCTCTCATATGTGACAGAAATGGCAACTCTTATCAGTTGTGCAATGTGGTAGTCTCACCAGTGCAACCTCTAACAAAAATTAGTCGCACCAGCAGGAAAAAAGGTCGCAAAATGTGACCATTTGGTTGCAGTCTGTAACTCTGGTGCTTGAAGCACAATTAAGATTTGAATGAATACCTATTCTAATTAGATCACATTTGTATGTAGCTTATGCTATGGCGTGTATTTGATGCTGTGAGCTGCGTAGCACTGTTCAGATCTGTTTTGCGCTTGTGTAAACTTCTCCTCAGTTGAGAATGACTGAAAGTGGCAGATCAAGAGACCAGAATGGCAGAATCCTGGCAAAATCGTCCTGAACATTAGAGCAGTGGGAGGGAGAGGAGAGTCTTCAGTCTCAGGCCAGCGGGCAAATGCGTTGCGATCCCAAAAGCATTCTGCTTTCCACAGCTTCAGACTGCAGAAAGTGACATGACAGTCAAGATGTTAAAAAAGACCAGAGACAGAGAGAGAATGTTCTTTTCAAGCTTATGCGGTAAAGGTGAAGTGTGTAATTTCTGCGCCACCACACAAAACACTCCCACTGTCTGCTATTGGTCGTCCAAATAGTCCCGCCCCCAAACTCACACCATTGGTCGAGCCAATGTTGCTGTATTGGGTTGTTTAACGATGTTTTGATACTGCCACAGATTTTTTGGTTATTGTTGAAAAAAGGACTTCTGCTTTAAAAAACCTTTCACAGGCTATGAAAAGCCAAATTGTTATCAGCGGTCTGACATTTGAATAATTAAATTGCGGGTGGTGAAGTGGTGATATTGTGTAGCAGACAGTTTTGGGTGGTTCCTGTCCTTTGAGAATTGTATTTTTAAGCGCAGAGGAGAGAGAATGGCAGACTCATAACTCAATTTGCCTTGTGGGCCCCAAGACTGCGCGATCTATTGATCAACCTTTCCGACACACACACACACACACAGACATACACAAAGTGGTGTGATGACCTCATGGTAAAGCAGATACATTTTAAATAGTCTCCAGAGTATTTGCACTTCCTCGGTTGCAGTAGACAGTCTGTGAGACTGTTGGCTGCTACGCACAAATATGTCTCCAACACTGATTGCTGACAGTCATAATCACTGTAATTTAGATTATAACCCACTATGATTCTGATCATTTTATTCACAATGATCATCTCTTCAGATTTAATGAAGGGTATTTATTTCTAAAGAAGACGTATGTCACAATGATCAAGCCCTCGTCCCTATTATAGGTTGCAGATTATTGAAGAGATCATGTTCAGGGCTTGAACAAATGAACACATTTGAATAAAATATCATACAAAGATACGAAGGCTGTATGCAAAACCTTGCAGCCTCGCCACCCAATCTGACAGTATTTTTATATGAAGATACCTTATCTCATCTTAATATCACATCTAATTATGTAGAACAAATTCAAGTGAGCTGTAGAGATAACCAAGCAAATATTTAAGGACTAAAACATTCATTACTCTGTAGAAATGAAGTCATAAAAATGACATTTCTAAATGAATTTACTCCTGTCGACTGTTCTTTCAGATACTAATCTTATGTTTTCTACCAATCACCAAACTGCAGGCACAGGATTGTGGTTTGTCATAAGCTGTGAAGGACACATCTATGCTTTCTTCAAAAACCAAACAGATGCTGCCATTTTTGGTTGGATGTTATGCAAAATACTATAGAAGCCCATTTCTATCTCAGAATGAAAATGGTAAAATAATAAAAATATGTTTCGTGACATATAAAGTCACAATAATGATAAATAAATGTATTAAAAAAAATTGAAAAAATCTATTTTTTGCCACCACAGGAATATTTCAGAAATAAATGCAGCCTTGGTGAGAATTAGAGACTTCTCTAAATAATAATAATAATAATAATAATAATAAAATCTTACTGTACAGACACTTTTTAACGGCAATATAAAGTTTCAGTTTGTACATATAAAGTTGCTTTTACAAGTCTCATTAAGTTTTTACTCTGAGGTGAAAAGTAACTTTGTAGTATACTGCCTGAGAAGGCAGCATTTTCAGTGATTGGACACAGCTGGAAACATCCATTGACCATTGGAAAATGGATATCGAGGAGTAAAACGCACACACACTAACACATAATCATCATCTACACATCAGCTTCGAAGGAACCTCATCTGGTCTCTAATAACCAATAGTGGTGATGGTACACTGTTGCTGAGGATAGTGAAACTGGTGAGATAAATGTGTTCCATAGTATGAAATATGAAATATACTAGTTGTGACATGGCTGTGGTGGTTATTTATGTGTTAGAGCTTGTGACTTGTTTTACTTTGTGTGTCAGGCATGTAGAGCTGAGCCTAACACACACACACATACACAGACATTGCCTGAGGAAGCCTATGCCACTGCTTACGTAATCCACAGGAGCGAGGCTCATCATCTGGAGAGCTTGGCA
Source organism: Chanodichthys erythropterus (assembly GCF_024489055.1). Lineage (NCBI taxonomy): Eukaryota > Metazoa > Chordata > Actinopteri > Cypriniformes > Xenocyprididae > Chanodichthys > Chanodichthys erythropterus. The sequence continues at coordinate 10,129,344 of NC_090224.1, read as the reverse complement.
GCAGTGTGTGTATGTGTGTGTGTGTGTGTGCACGTGTGTGCTGTGATCGGCTCAAGCAAAGGAGTTTAAGTCGGTCCTCTCTGCCATAATGGCACAGCAGCAGCCGTCTATGATTAAGTGTGTGACTGTATAACTTACTGTACTCTGTAGCTGCAGGAAGGCCCACCAATTCAGAACTGAACAAATCTGATCAGATTCACCAGGCACTCGAGCCTCAATGCATTAGGTATAGAACGGTACAGGGAAGAACACAGTGCCTGGTGCTTTTTGAGGAATTATTTTATATTCTTATTTTCCCACCATAACCATATTATGAATGTGCAAACATAAATATAGATTTAGAGTTACTAGTCAGAGTTAAGGTTAGTCCTGTAAAAATGTGCAAGTTATGTGGTTTATGTTGATCAGACATCATGAGACAGGTTTCTTAACACCTAGATGGAGTGCAACAGAACTGAACCCAGAGGTTTTGAGATAGATTTTTAAAAGTTTAAGTAAGTTTTTTTGACTTGACAAATCGTCTTAATTCGACGCTCGAAGCAAGAGACATGCATTTGTATTCTGACAGTAATTGTCTTGAAATTTATTGTTGAAGGCAGTGAATTTGTTGGATGTGTCTGCAGTGTTTTAAATGGGATGCATTTAGTGACGCAAGTACTCGGAGAGGGTTTTAGCATGTTGACAGTAACAGTTACCTTTAGATTTTTAGCATGGCATGCTGTCAGCATGCTAAAAGCTCTATCTAAAAGGAGCATCTTTGATTCCCCCCCCCCTTTAAAGCACCTGTTGCTACACTCTAAAAAATGCTGGGTTAAAAACAACCCAAGTTGGGTTGAAAATTAACCCAGCGACTGGGTTATTTTTTAAACCAGCGGTTGGGTTAAATGTTTGCTCAACGTGCTGGGCAGCTTTATTTAATTTAACTATTGTTTAAAAATTACTATATGGCTGGCTTAAAATGAACCCAATATAGTTTAGTACTAGAGGCAACAAAAATAATCAAAAGGTGAACATTTATTAATAGGCAATTTAATAAATGCTTATTGTCTAGTTATTATTCATTAAACTTATTAACAAATGTTCATTTATTAAACATATTAATAAATGTTAATTTCCAACATATTGGGCAAACATTTAACCCAACCGCTGGGTTAAAACAACCCAATTGTTGGGTTTGTCCATTTTCAACCCAACTTGGATTGTTTTTAACCCAGAGTGTAGTTTTATATTTTTATGTGACTTTTATATAATATTTTATAGGGCTGGATGATATGACCTAAAATAAAATCTCGATTAATTGAACATTTTAGCTTTATTACGATTAATTTTTTTTGGTTTGTTTTGCCCTCATAGTTCACTGACAAGGTTTTTACAGTAAATATGTTTTTATTATTAAAGGTGGGAAAGGTTATTTTTTCCTATTGAAAGAGTGATCTGACATAACAGCTTGCTATCAGCAGTTATTTTATCTATGGTTCGTAACATTTCTTACAGATTTCTGCTTATTGTAAATCAGATACAGATAAATGTATTTGAATGCATTAATGAGAGTGATTGCGTGTGTGAATTAGTCATACCGTCTCTATATTAATTGTGAAGCTGTGGGTTGTAAGTAGTTACTTCAAAAGTAGAAAAATATATGCTATAACTTTTTAGTTTCTAAGCTACTTTAGTGACAAATCGCAGGACAGCATTGACAACGAGTTTCTGCGCTCCTCTCTGTGTGCGTGACCTTCACGTGATGTGCAGCTACTGTCTGTATGAGTGTTCATGTGTCACAATGCATCAGCGCAGTAGCTCAGTATAATGATACACATCCAATGGTGTAAAATCGCTTGAACGTCCAAAATGGCAAGCCTTAAAACACATACAATTGACAAAGTTTAGTGAAGACGCAAGTGAAAGTGATCTCACTTCGGGGCTCACCGCTCACTCGCTGTCTGTGTGTGTTTGCCTCCGTGTTGCTTCCATGCCGCTGACTGGATGGGGCGGAGTCACGTGACTACACACACAGTAGTATGTTTTTAAGGGGAAAGCATTAACAGGATTACAAAAAACAAAATAACTGACATTGGAAAATTAGGTCAGTTAGAGGTTCTGAAATTTGGTTTCGATTACTTTGCGATTAAACCTCCAGCCCTAATATTTTATTATATTTGCTCTCTCACAAACTCCTCAGTGATTTTAGGGGAAGTGTGCTGGCTCTGCATTGTTTCGGGACATTGTTTGGACACAAGTTCTTCTCTAGCCCAAACTAATTATACCCTCACTCAGCTCTCAAGTTCCTCACATCACTATAATGCTACACCCGCAATAATCCGGCATTTCTGTATCTCAACGTGCCCTGTCTGCATTAGGTTCACTTCAGTTCGCCCTGTCATGGCCCTGGGAATTTCAAGTCTATCAGCTCATTTTTATGCTAACCTCTTCAAAAAAGCTCCCACAATACTTGTGCTTTTTGTTTTCTGTGCAGTAGAAACTGAATCGGCTCATCTGAAATGCTCCTCTTTTATTGTGCTTATCTAATATTGCAGTCCGAATCCCCCTGAGGCTCGCATGAGAAAACCTCCTAACGACAGATACATGAAAAAGGGCTTGCGTGTACTGGTACCTGGTCGTCATAGAAATATTGCCTTTGTGACGTTTGCAGAGAGGCTATTAAATAATTTACAGTAAATTACCTTCCTGGTACAGTCTAGGAGCATCGGCCCATCAGACAGGATGCAGGACAAAAAGAAGGGCTGAATTGGAGCAGGCTGACACCCTCATGTAAGGGCACTTGTGAGTCACCACTTTGAAGGAAAGGCTAATGGAAAAGTTGCTGAAAGATTCAATATTGTATTCACTTTCAGAAAACAATGCCTTTGTTTGTGATGTCTCTCAAAGTTCAGACACATTCCCTTTCCATTAAGTCAAAAAAAGACAATAGCAAATTGCCGAGACCTGACACCAGTTTAGCAAGATAAACAGTGCGGATCGTTCACAAAGAGACAAATATTCAGGTCTTGTCCATTGCTTTTGACTGTTTTGCACCTGCTTGCTCCTGTCTTCCTTCCATTCGCCGTCTGTTTCTCTCTTTTCTGTGTCTTTACCTCCTCCTCCTCCCCCCATCACTGCAGTGCATTTTTGTTTCTGTCTGTGCTAAGTGGTTGCTATGCAGTTTAGAAAGTGCGGTGCAGTTTATGGGATGCAGTTGCCAGGCGAGACAGACTCCCATTCTCTCACGGTAAACTTGGCAGAATTGTGAGTCTCTGGTGTCTTTGAGGTCACCTACCTGCTCTGTAATTACACACAAACGACAGAACACTGCGCTTCATTGGCTCTTTGGCAAACGCACAAATGTATTCCAACACTCAAGTGGACGCACAAGCTCAGCATTTCGTTTTCAGCGCGATAGACGCGTCCAAAGAAGTGGCGTCCGCCCGTCAGTCAGTCACAACACACGCGATCACACACCCCAGCTTACACTTCATCACACTAACGAGGCTTCGCCGAGCTGTCTGTCAGCTGATCTCTCTCACCATCAAAGTCTGTCTTTGGCTCATTGATCTGTTTCATCACTTCAAAGAGACTTCCAGTCCCAGAGCCCCCCCCCACCCCTTTCCTCTTCCCGTTCACCCCTCCATCACTCTGTGCTACTCCAGCCCCTTCAGCCGAGCTTATCCCCTGTCAAACATGCACACACACTTTTGCTCTGATTAGGTATTTTGTGTCTGGATCACAGCAAGTGTGTAAGTGTCGTGTAAGGATCATGTTTAGATAACTTCAGAAAATCATTAAAAGTGTTTGTGATTTTATCTGATAAGGTAAAAATGTAAAAACGCAGATTAAATTATTAAAATTAAATGTTAATCATCTTAATTGGTTACCTGTAAGTAACTGTAAGTTACCATACCATATATGGTGAAAAATTATATTAGATTTAATGGGAAAATACATGTAATTTATTGAAAATAATATAGGCCTTTGAAAGTAAAAGCACTAATTACCATGTATTGTACTGTGAACATTACATCGTCAACCAGTGTAATTTTATAGTGAAATATTGGTTCACTATAAGTTTGCCCTTCTGTCTCAATACAATTGTTTCACTCTTTCCCATCTTCCATCTATATATCCCATGTACATTAGACATCACAATTTCAATATAGTTGTTTTTCTAAGAAAAGAAAAGAATAATTTACAGTGAAAAGTCACTCTGTTGTAAATTACACACTGTAAACCCTAACAATCAAAAATAATTAATTGGTTTGAGTAGGACAAACTTAAATTAAATTAGTTCAGTCAAATGAACTTTTATGAGTCTTTAGCACTTTCTTTTTCTTTCAAGTTCACAGAACTGATATATTTTAAGTAAACTGAACTGTTTCATTGTTTTGAACTTATTTCTTTTAATTTAGACAAACTTAAGTTTAACTGAAACTGGGCTGGGATCTCTATTTCCCAGCATACTTTGCCCATGGCTAAAATTAGAGTAAATGCTAAAATTAAGTGTTATATAATGTTTTTGTTAAGTTTTTTTTAATGTTAAGTGGGAAATTTAGTAGTGATTAATGTTTTGTTATGCTAATTTCGAAGTTTCTGTTAATGTGGGTTTTTGGAGAGTTATGGTATCAGGTGGTATATGCGGCTTGGTTTGAGAGAAAGTATGTTAAATGCTTTATATTGCTGTATATTGTATAAAAATGTTTACATTAGGGTTACATGATGATTTTAAGGTTTAATGTATGTGTACTCAAACATTTCAAGTTAAGAACAATTAAAATGTATGAGTACAAAATAAAAATCTGCCAGTTCTGCTTACTTCTACTTTACTACTTGAAATTCTTACCTTAAACATTTTGAGGCAACTGATTGCCTCAAATTTTTAGAGTTTTGCCAACTTATTCGGGTTTACAGTACATTTGATTACATTTATTTGAAATATTTACATTTCTTAGATTATATATATTGGGGTGTTTTGTTACATTTTGTGATATGTTGTATACTGTAGATTGCTAATTACTGATATTCACACTTTTCAACTGTGTACATTTAAATTTGCAGCAGTTTGGATCACAGAAGAGCTTTGCATAAATATAAAGGCATAAATGGCAACAATAATAATCATTTTTAATAAAATGTTCATAGTGCATATTTTTATTGTTTTATTGTAACAAATTCTGAGCTAGTGTGTCAAAAACACTTTATTTGAACATGAAAAGTACCTCTATTGGTCATAAGGAGACCAATTGATCTCCAATAGTTTAGTGACTGTGTCAGCCAGTTGTTGTTGAAGTTGAAATTATATATATATATATATATATATATATATATATATATATATATATATATATATATATATATATATATATATAATTTATTTATTTATTTATTTATTTTTTTGAAACTGGCACCAAAATGTAAAAATGCCTGAAGCATCTTTGTATTTTTCACAATGAATTTCTGGAAACAGCTGCCACCATTTTTTTAACCATACATTTTTGGATAAGGTTCTGTCCAGGAATTCTGACTCATTTGGAGTTTGTCATTTAGCGTTATGCTGACAGATTGCCATCGGCCAGTTGCCAGGACAGCCCCACCTTTGAGAAAACGAGGGCTAATTGTCCTGCTGTTGGTTTAGCAGCTGGACTGTGATCCTGGTAACCCCATCAGCAATCGTGGGATTCGATGCACGTAACACCCATGAGATGGCCTTTGATCATTAAGTACTACCATCCAAGCCCCTGAATGGACCTCATGGCAAGAGTGGCTTTCAGCCAAACACGCACTGTACTGGAGTGTGCGGTAGCAGGTGTGACCTTGACAGGGAGTTAGTGTGGGTGTGCAGGTCAAACCACTCTGTATTTTTCTCTCTTTCTGCATTCATGCTTTCCTGTGGGCTGAGAACCGCTCACATCAAGCGCTAACAACAGAAATATCCTTCTCTTTCATGCTCTCTTTCTATGCCTGTTCCTCCCACTCATTGTTTTATCATTTCTGGCATTTCTTTCTCTCCTTTTCTTTATCTTAGCTTTCCATTACGTTACTCAGCAAAAGGAAGACCACAGTCAGCGTCATTGGGCTTTCGGAACAGCTAAATATATTTCATCTTTAATCATGCCCTTAACTGTGTTTGACTCCCTCCTGCCTTAGGAATTATAAGTTAGGATATTCACATAAAAAAAAATAATTTAAAAAAAATCTGAGTTTGTTCAGCAGCAATTCCTAAAAAAATGGAAAGTGTGTGCATACTAGCTCACTGGAAGTTTATGACCTTATTCCTCAAATATGTGTCAGTATTTTCTCTGCTATCAGAGCGAGTCATTTTCAATATGATCTGGGAGTCATCTAGCTTCCTCAACAATCAAATCCCCGCTTCTTGGGATTTGTTGCTCATATCCTAGTGGTTCTGCTCCAGATGTCTAATTGGATTTTTCTTTCACTTCATCTTCTTTCTGGATGTTGGTAGTATAGGTTAGCATTGGTTTATACAGGTACTGAGATAAATCTGTACAGGACCATATGACATGTTAGGGTGATTGCTAATTTCTTTTTTTATTTGCTTAATTGCTTTTGTTTTATGACAGTTGGACCTGGTGAACATTTCATTGGTTTTACCAGTCAGTGGCAAATGGGAAGCCACTGCAGTATGGTTCGGTACCTGTGACGTGCAAGATTTTATCCCCCCCGCAGATTCTTATCCCTTATTGGACCCAGGGGTGTCGCTAGACCCTTTTTACTGTGGCACGAAAGTGAAATACTGTAAAATACTGCTCTGCACTAGTAAAATATTACTGATGAATCCTTGTGTGGAGATTACTGACCAGATCATTTTTCTTGATAATTATATCTGTCAGCTGTTTAGAATCAGAATTGATGTCAGTTTCACAAATAATTCAATCTAATTGGTCAAATGGGTTTACAAATGGTTTAAAATTGTTCATGATTCAGATTGATTCATCCATACAGTTCACTCACATGCTGAATCATTTGCAGTGGTTTCTCACAATAAAATAGCAGCAAGATAATACAGACAACAAGAGCGCTGGATGGGATGAATATTTACCTACAATTCATTGTAGGAAATAAAACTGACAAATGTATTTTTTTGTCAGCAATGATGCAGCTCTTTATTGCACATGCTGCTTGTAAATGCCTCTGTGCTACAGATGCAGTATATCCATTTTATTCATATATCCAATATAAGAGGATGAAATATGGGGACACTTTGATGGGGGGATGTTGCTTTGGTATTAATGAAAAGCTTGAAATGCCCCTGTTTGGCTCTAAAGCATTTCAATTGGCTGACAGAATTTGGGTAAAAATTTTACAAAATCACTTTATGATTAACTATGCAAGTATTATTAATGTATTTGAAACTGTGTGTGTCATAATATTATGTAACTAACTTGAACACTTTGTGAAATCTGTGCATGGAAATATTTTGCCCTTACACAAAATTCCCAATCACATGGATTCCTATTGAAATGATTGGATTTTACCCACAAAAATATGCTGAACAATAGTAAATGTGACCACACCTTAACTAGTTAGTGTGCTAGCTTAGAATACTACAAACAGATACATTCTGCACGATTTATCACACAATACGAAAAATAACATTGAATTTAAGCACGATTATCACTTAAAGGTGCCCAAGAATTTCACAAGATGTAATATAAGTCTAAGGCAGGGGTCGGCAACCCAAAATGTTCAAAGAGCCATATTGGACCAAAAAAAAACAAAAAACAAATCTGTCTGTAGCTGCAAAAAAATAAAAGTCTTATAACGTTATAAGCCTTATATGAAGGCAGCACAATAGGCATTTTAAGCAGAGCACGTTTTCAGCTGGCTAAAAACGCTTTGGTGCACACACAGCCTAACGAGGCGCTGAGCGTCTTTCTCACGCTCAAGCGCTGAGAGCTCTGCGTTTTTTACCTGTCGCCTCGAGTTGAAGAATGTTCAACTTTGAGTAAAACGCTGCGCTCATCACTGTCACTTTTTAGTCACTTTCCAATCATAGTGGAGGAGGGGCGGGACAAATACAACACCAACCAACTGTCACAACATTCTTGCTGTACAACGACATTAACAAACAGAGAACGGAACAAAATGGATAAGAAATTAATATTGCTGCTCTCCGAAAATACATAGCAAAGTAATTTAACATTGTGTCAACATTTTAAGTCTGAAACAAATTACCTGCAAAATCAGTTATAAGTAACAGTGCCGCGGATATTCCGTATCATAGCAACAAAGCGTCTCAACGGAAAAAAATGCTGCGCAGCTGAAGCACTCTCATGGATTTGCAGTTATCATTTTGTGTCAAATTGTTGTATTTTGAGTTAAAAATCATTCCATATATATTGTATTGTTATATATTATGTTGTCAAATCATCAATTAAATATATTCCATCTTATATTCTGCATAATTGTGTGTTTTAAAATAAACTATACTATAAAACTATATATGTTTTAGGGCTGGACAATATGACAATATATATAACATTGATATAAGTGATTACGCGGATTTAAACCTACCTATATTGTAGTTATATAAAATATTCACATGCAGATTTGCTTTATGTATTTTCCCGGCGTCTAAATCAGGCACATAATGTCAGGAAACACAAATCTTGGCTACATGTCAATATCCATGGATTAGGTTTATTTGACAAGTTGTAAGAAACACTTTCGAGTCCAACCTTAAGTGTAATCGTTTATTTTACTCGCGTTTTCGCAGTTTCCCCTGTTAAATCCAGTCACGCAGCAGGTTCTTTTGCCACTCAGTCCAGCTGAGGGAGCGCGCTTTCGGCGGGAAAGTGGCGTTGATGCATACCCTTGCCGTGCTGAAATGTGTGTTGCAGGCTATGACGCAAATCTTCGTTGACAGAAATGTTGAAATGTAATATTTATTATACACATTTTTACAGCATTGGAAAACGTTAAGAATGTTTGTGTCATGTTTGTCCTCCTACAGAAACCATATGAAAACAAAAAATATATTCCCCCCCATTTTCATACATTTTTGAAAAAGCTCCAGGGAGCCACTAGGGGAGCGCTAAAGAGCCACATGCGGCTCTAGAGCCGCGGGTTGCCAACCTCCGGTCTAAGGTGTCTCCTGAATGTGTCTGTGAAGTTTCAGCTCAAAATACCACATAGATTTTTTTTTATTAATTTTTTTAACTGCCTATTTTGGGGCATCATTAACTATACACTGATTTTGGCAGCGCGCTGCCCCTTTAATTCGCCTGCTCCCTGCCACACGAGCTCTCGACTATATTACAGTGCATTTACAAAGTTCACACAGACTTTTGATGTTTACGTTTGATTCTGAATGAGTTTGAACTATGCTCTGTGGCTAACAGCTAATGCTACACTGTTGGAGAGATTTATAAAGAATGAAGTTGTGTTTATGCATTATACAGACTGGAAGTGTTTAAAAATGAAAATAGCGACGGCTCTTGTCTCAGTGAATACAGTAAGAAACGATGGTAACTTTAACTACATTTAACAGTATATTAGCAACATGCTAATGAAACATTTAGAAAGACAATTTACAAATATCACTAAAAATATCATGCTATCATGGATCATGTCAGTTATTATTGCTCCATCTGCCATTTTTCACTGTTGTTCTTGCTTGCTTACGTTGTCTGTGCACAGATCCAGACGTTAATACTGCCTTTCCTTGTCTAATGCCTTGAACATGGGCTGGCATATATGCAAATATTGGGGTCATACATATTAATGATCCCGACTGTTACGTAACAGTCTGTGTTATGTTGAGATCCGCGTGTTTTCCAGAAGTCTTTTAAACAAATGAGATTTACATAAGAAGGAGGAAGCAATGGGGTTTGAAGCTCAATGTATGTCATTTCCATGTACTGAACTCTATTCAACTATGCCGAGGTAAATTCAAATTTTAATTCTAGGGCACCTTTAAAGGCTATTCTTAGTGCCAGTATAAAATTGCAAAGGCTTTGTATTATTCATTAACATGGTAATTAAAACTCCTCATTGTATATCATGATATATTATGCATATTAGGCCTATATGAACAGAAAAATGACTTTATTTAAAAGTATTGTTGTTAAATACTGTAGACATCGATCCAATCAAAATCCATGTAAAAACAACTTATATTTAACAAAAGAAAATGACATGTATGGGTAGTGCAAATATGACTGTTTAAGCCCCGCCCCTCACTTCCGTTCTGTGGCTGCCGTTCTGAAACTGTGGTGCTTCGGGTCTGCAGCTGGATACTATTGGATAAGCAGCCTTTGCCAAATCGCATGCGGTTTAATCGTGATAAATCGTGCAGTCCTATACACTACCACTATGGATTTGTATTATTTGTTGTTTGTACTTACTGTTGGCTATTTTGATAATCAAAAAAAAAAAAGAAAAAAGATATTATATTATGATGCGTTTTTGAACCAGCATTGCAAACAGCTTTTTCTTGGGCTCCTTGAAAGTTAGTATTCTGCTGGTGTGTAAAATCTTATTAGGTATCCTGCCATATGAGCTAGCCCCCTCATGGCGTTAAGAACCAATGATATTTTTGTAAAATCTTCTTCTTTTTCACACTGCAAAGAAGACACCGGAGCTGTAGCAGTTTATTTATTACTGAATTTCTATATTAATTCACAATTGCATAATTGCTTGCTGTCTCACACACTTTAATTCCCCAGCGCTAACCCGTTTTACATTTGCTGTAGCCCATTAGATTAATACTTGACAGAAAATCCAGAAAGATGAACAGGAAAAAGCAAAATAAAGAGAAAATATTTGCTCAAATAACATAATTGGCTCCAACGACTGTTCTGTTTTACCACCAGTATAAATGATTTTGCATTTATTGCATAATTGTGACTGATATCTGTTGCTACAAACTATCTCTAGGATGTGATTTTGATCTGTTGTGCTGTTAGTCTCACAGAAGTACACAGCGCAATCAGTGCAGATGCAATGCCATAAATCCCTTCCCCCACGTCACACACACACATGCGCATTATGGATGCTAGTGACTGTGATATTAATTCCTGACCTATGCCAAGAGCACTGCTCTACTGCTGTCATCATTACATCATACAGAGACCCTATAGAGAGAGGAGAGAGATGTACACGTGTAACGTGTGGCATGATGAGTCACCATTTTCTTAATGCTTATTGAGGCACACGGCTGGCATATCTCTCTCAAATTTGCACTTACATGCACACTTATGCTGAACCTGTGTGATTTGGAACGTTTATGGCCACAGGGATGTTTGTGTGTATGTGTCTGATTAGTTCGGCATGCCTATTAGGCTGTAATGTCAAATGTACATGCAAGATTTAGATGGAAGATAGGAAAGAGTGAAACGTTGAATCGAGACAGAAGGGCAGTTATTTCAGTATTCAGAATCTTGTCACTTGTGATAGAAAGTGTAATGTGGGTGGCATTGTGTGTGTGTGTCACAGTTTAAACAGGGTTTCTGGTCCAAGTGTTGCTTTTTCTGCAACCTCCCACATGCTGCTTCTTTGGCCATGTTTGGCGAACAGCGGCCTCCTATGACAGGGCAAACACCCACACAAACAGACACACATAAACAAGGGCCAGCTCAACTGAACAGTTGTTTAAAGGGGCTATATGTAAGAATTTTCATGTATTAATCACTTATTTTATTGCCAATGTGTGAACAGCTTGTAAATCTATCTATCTATCTTTTTCTCTATCATTGTATCTGCCATTCTATCTGTCATTCTAATCTTTTTTTTTCTGCTGAAGGTTAATACTTTGGTTAAGGGGTCAAGTCTCTAACCCCTAAGTATAAGCAAAAGTAGTCTAATAGTGAAGCTTGCCTTGGGAGAATAATGAGAAGTGGCTAAAAAAAATCCCTTTCACTAACATATCTGGAAATTTATTCTGTAGTATTAAATATTTGAACTCGCTTTCATAGAATTGCTTTGTGTGCTCAGATCTCATTGTCCCCATTAGACGTACTTTCACCAGTGCGCAGACACCAAGAGAACACAGGAGTCTTCCTGTTAGTCTCTTCTGGCCTTTTACTCTATTACACAGTTGCTGCAGAACCATACATTTTTAATGCACTTCCCAAAGTTGCACACTGTGCTCTATGAGTATGTGTGTGTGTTTGAACAAAAGCTCATCTCACCCTTGTGCCCTCTGTATTGAAGTGTTGATGGTGCAGGTGTGTGTGAAAGCTTTGTGAGTAAATACTGCTTTTATAAACATTGTAAAATCAGCATGAGCAGAATTGTGTATTACAGTTTGTGAAGGCTATCGTGTCAGCTTCATTTAGCAGAAAATGTTGTAACTCTAGGATATTTACATAATGTCATTGTGTTTAAAAGATATTAAGTGGCATCTAAATAACTGAGACTAAATGCTTCTGTTTTGCATTTTTGTAATTAAAAATAAAGAAAAGTATTTGGGTAAAACCTTATGAACATCGTATCGTATATACAGGTGCTGGTCATATAATTAGAATATCATCAAAAAGTTGATTTATTTCACTAATTCCATTCAAAAAGTGAAACTTGTATATTATATTAATTCATTACACACAGATCGATATATTTCAAATGTTCATTTCTTTTCATTTTGATGATTATAACTGACAACTAAGGAAAATCCCAAATTCAGTATCTCAGAAAATTAGAATATTGTGAAAAGGTTCAATATTGAAGACACCTGCCACAACTCAAGCTCAAAACACCTGCAAAGGCCTTTAAATGGTCTCTCACTCTAGTTCTGTTGGCTACACAATCATGGGGAAGACTGCTGACTTGACAGTTGTCCAAAAGACGACCATTGACACCTTGCACAAGGAGGTCAAAACACAAAAGGTCATTGCAAAAGAGGCTGGCTGTTCACAGAGCTCTGTGTCCAAGCACATTAATAGAGAGGCGACGGGAAGGAAAAGATGTGGTAGGAAAAAGTGTACCAGCAATAGGGATAACCGCACACTGGAGAGGATTGTGAAACAAAACCCATTCAAAAATGTGGGGAGATTCACAAAGAGTGGACTGCAGCTGGAGTCAGTGCTTCAAGAACCACTACGCACAGACGTATGCAAGACATGGGTTTCAGCTGTCGCATTCCTTGTGTCAAGCCACTCTTGAACAACAGACAGCGTCAGAAGCATCTCGCCTGGGCTAAAGACAAAAAGGACTGGACTGTTGCTGAGTGGTCCAAAGTTATGTTCTCTGATGAAAGTAAATTTTGCATTTCCTTTGAAAATCAGGGTCCCAGAGTCTGGAGGAAGAGAGGAGAGGTGTGAATATATGACCAGCACCTGTAATTTGAGAATGTTACATAGCATTTTGAGCTTCATTTCGGAGAAATAGTAGAGAATTGTTAGTATTTCTTATTCGGGTCATGCCGTAATGTTTCTTTGTTTTATATCCTGCAACTTTGTTTATTTCCAGGTTTGAATAAGATTTTGAATCAGAGCTTTTCAATTTGGTCTCAGATTTTTGAACTGCACCATATGTCTGTGCAAGTCTTTGTTCACTGTGTCACTGTTTATTGGATGTAATTATGTGTGTGTGATTTTAACAGTGGTAGATGCATACCCAAATCATTAAAAAGATTCCAGATTCTCTCTATCCGATTTTAACTTTGTGTCCTGTGGGTGTAGTAAACAGCTGTGTTTTGTATCGCCAATCAAACTGTCATGCTGAGGTTTTAGAACAAAGCCTGGAGGAGCTTTGGGAAGGCAGAGCACTGAAGGGGTGTGGCAGTGCTTTTAAAGCCAGGATACACATTGCTCTGGAGAACAGCGACTGTATGTGTGTGTCTCAGATGTCTCAGAGTCAAAAAGCTGATATCCTTGGAGGACATGCATTGAGGACAAAGGTCAGAGCATTAAAGGGGGACATGCTACACATGTATTCAAGAGAACAGAATGAATGTATTGCAGGAGGAAGTGACAGCATGCAACGAAGAGAGAGATAATGAGAGAAAAAAGGGAAAAGAAGAGGAGGCTGGTGGGGGTTGTGCACCCTTCTCTTTCTTCTTCTCTTGTTCTCTAACCCGTCAGCTTTAGCTCAAAGCTCTTGTGACATCGTCCACCACAACACAACAGCATTTACATAATACGCACATCCATGCAGACTTGGATATCAGAAAGAGAGATTGGAAGGTTTTCATTGACGCCAAAGCTGGATCCAGTCAGTCGGATGGGGACAGAATTCAGGCTGACTGTTTAGGATTCAACATGAACAATCGGGGCTTAACAATAAGGATGACCTGCTGGCTTGGGGCCAGTGTGAGAGTGTTTCAGGACAGTTGGCGGAATAATCACTTGCCCTTTTGGGCTATTGCTGCTTTATTTAATATTCATTGATCTTGTATGTCCAAATGGTTTTCTGTGATGTATTCTACACTGAAAAAAAAAAAAAATCTGTAGTTTTTACAAAATAATTTTGGCAGCTGTGGTAGCCAGAATAATTTTGTAAAAAAATACAGAAAAACTGTAAACACATTTACTGGACAAACTGTAAATTTTACAGTATAAAACTGTAATTTACAAACAAGAAAATTTGAATGTAAACTAGTAAATTCAACAATGCATACTACTACTAAAACCTGTTTTGTACCTTTAACATATACTGACAACTACCATAATAATGCAGGTGGTAAAAGAGAAAGCCACATGAAGAATCAGAGATCATCACAAGTAGCTTTTTCACGAGCTGAAGCATATACTAATATAAAGGAGGTGCACAGAGTCATTCACGCAAACACAAAACACCATCATGGTAACCCACAACACTTACACAATGCAATAAACATTCATTAAACAACAGATGTAAACCAATTATGTACATAGCTGATAACAAAAACTATTAAGAAACATGATTATTTAAACAAAATACTTTCAAATGTGAAGTGTCACATAATATTATATCAGTTTACAGTTTTTGACTGTAAATTATACATTGATTTGTTCTTTTTTACTTCTAAAAATTTTAACATTTACAGCATTTTACTGTGAAAATTACATAAAATGTCTGGTTAGAGCTTTTACAGTTTTTCCCTGTAGGGGAACTTACTGTTAACCTATTAACATTTTTTATGTAGCAGTTTTACAATATTTTACAGTTAAAATCACGTTAATTTTTTTATAGTGTATGTTGTTGCAAGTTCTCCTTATTTGATAATGATAATCTAGGTGGCTACCAGATATTTGTATAAAAATGACTTCTAATAATCTTGGAATACACAGAATGTGTTGAAAATTTCTAGCAAATATAAAAATACACATGGCAAAAAATAAAATTAGTGGAGCCAGTAAAAAATATTTCAGCCAAAAAAAAATCTATATCGTTAAGTTCTGAAAATGTGTGTAGATGCAATGTCCTTTTCAAGAAAAGTCAGTTCACCTGATGGCCATATTTGCAACACCTCCAGACATCAATTTTGGGTATGCAAGACCAACTATCTATCTGAATGGGTAAATACTACAATCTTAAAAACTGCTGGCCAAAATCTCCTTTAAATAACATATTTTAAATCAGCAATAGAATGAACTGTCGCATAAATTATGTTTCTTGTGTTAAATTAGCATAAAACAAAAAAACATTTTTCTGGTTGGTCCCGCCAGTGCAGTCCTAAGTACGAGACATGAGTTTCTCTGTAGCTTCTAATGACATCTGCAATGACACAATGATTTTACTAATTGGTGATTGGCTCTTTTATTTAGAAGGCGGGACTTTACTAGACATTATTAGAGCCACGCAAATGTTACAGTAATCTTACATACTTCAATCAGGTGTTTTTTTGCTAATTCCTCTGATGTACATATGTCCGCAAGTAAATAGGCTTGTTCGAGATACATTGGCCCTGCCCAGATCAATCGGTGTACGACATCAAAGTACAGTGAGAGCAATTCAAAAGAATAAGGAGTCGTATGCTCTCCAGTTGCTCTCGCGGTACTTTGATGTCATACGCCGATCAGTTAGCACAGCGCCGATTCATCTCGAACAAGCCTATTGTTATCCAGCTCTCTTGCATAGATGAGATCTTGTAGATTGTAAAAAATTGCGAGTGGCTTGTGAAAGTTTTGGTGAAAGCACCAGTTAGAACAGGCTTAAAACTGTAAACTAATCAGTGTCTTTTTCCCTATCTGCATTACTGGCTGCTATATAAACTGCATAGTGTTACTCCTCCTCTCATTTTCCCATCCTCATCTCATTCGTCTCCATTAGTCCTTCACGTGGTGTGCGTATGAGGTGTTAGTGGACCGTCAATGTGGTCTGATGGAGATGGTAATGATATTATACACAGCGGTGTCCATATGTTCCACCCCACGTACGCTCTGATGCAGACACGCCGTCTAATGCAATATGGCAGGAGGACAAGCACAGTAAAGGTCAAGACAATCAGGAGACTGTCATTCACGGTAATTTGCGTTGGCTGAAATGCCATATAAGTAGTGTGCGAGGGTATCGTATCATCAGGTGGCATTAAGTCTGAGCGTGTTTTTTGGAGGTGTTTGGTGCTAAAATCTCACCGCTTAACCGTGGAAGAATTCCTGTCCCACTGGGGCACGTCATGTATCTAGGAGCGATAGTCATGTCCTTGAAATACGCTCTTAACCCCTGTCTGCTGCAGGCGAGACGCAGTACATCTCAGGGGAGGGTTGTTAGATTCATGCAGCCTTTGGTTGTGCCTAACTGTTCTTTTCCAGAGGCGGAAAACTCATTTTGTTTTCTCTTTCTGGTTTATTTTGTTGCTAATGGGGTGCAGTTGAAGAGATCACAGCTGGAGGAGATTATAAAAATGCTTATAAAAGAGATTATAAAAAAAAAAAAAAAAAAAAAAGGTGGTATGTATGTTTAACGCAATTTAACCAACAAGCAGCAGCTTATCAACAGATTGTTTACAGCATTACAGCTGGTTGTGTTCTTTTATTTAGTTTGTCTTTTTTTTTTTTTTTTTTTTTTACAGTTCAAACCAAAAATAAATGATGTTCCAAATCAGTGTGAACTTCTTTTCACTATGGAACACAAAAAGAGTTATTTATTGCATGATGTGAAAGCTGCTTTTGTCTATACAGTGAAAGTAAATGGTGGTCACAGATGTCAAGCAAGATTTTCTGTGAATCATAAGTTTAATTTCATTCTGTTCCTCACACCATATGGCCTAAAGTTGCAATATAATGCCTAAGTCATTTAGTGATGCTTTTATTGTGCATTTTTGTCCTTTTTTGAGCTTAATAGACTTTTGTCCTCATCCACTTTTATTATATGAAAAAAAGCAGTTTAGAGATTCTGCTAAGCATCTTTTTTTGTGTTTCAAAATCATGCTAGTTCAGAATGACACGAGGGTGAGTAAATAATGACAAAATTTGGGGGTGGACTATCCCTTTAATACAAACCAAAAGAAATAAAGGGGCATTAGGAGTTTGGAGAAAATAGAACAGAATAAAGGAAAGAACATATACTGCAGCAAGTTGGCATTTCTTAGATAGTGTTGAAGGATGTTTCTTGTCCAGGCAGCATGCTGACTCATGGGTAGAGGGAAGAGCTGAATAGTGCTGCTGGCTTCACACAGAAGCTTTGTCCTTGATGGAATTCTCTAGAATCTGGAAGAGACTGAGGTATTATGGGTCAGTGCACAGGCTCGCTAATGTTCTGGCTTTTGATTCACCCTCAAGCTCGTTGAGAGGGGTCAGCAACAATTTGTAAGCACTCAAAAGTGACATGACTTCTTTTTTCTCTCTTTCTCTGTCTTGCTCTTTCACGTTTCAGTGCTTGTACGTTTTATTATTCACATTCATCATACTTAATTTTAATTTTCCTTTTCACCAGTTGATGGAGCTGGTTAAGACCAACGTTCATTAACTTGGCCTGCTGCCCACGGACAACTCTTCAACTTATTCACAAGTTGTTGATGCTAATTGAAAATAGCTAATCATTTTCTTCTATGCCCAATCTGAAAAACAGAGAGGCAAATTCAAAACTCAGTTAAATCATCAGCGGCCAGAACAGAATGTTTTCCCTGCCAACACTTTAGGACATTCTGTTCTTATACCTGCTTCTCTATCTTCTGTTATCGTTTCTTCATTTGTTCCCTTTCCTCTTTCTCCCTCTCTTTTACCCCTCCCTCCATCACTATTTCCATCTATCTCTTCCATCTCCCCACTTGTCTCTCCCTCTGTCTCTTGTACTCACCTTTTCTTCTTTTTTCCTCCTCCTTCTTTTCCATCCTTTTAATGACTGACTTATCGGTACTTTGCCCTGGGAATTGCTCCAGTGTTGGAATTCTTGACTGTGTGTGCTATATGGTGTCCTTGGACAGATAAGATAGTGAAAGAGCAGTTGATTTTGCTGTACCCTTAAAAGGAAATGCAGGAGAGAAGACAGTAAAGTCTCTCAGTGTGAGCTGGCTCTCCATTTCTTAAATCAAAAGCTAAATATTACCCATCTTTATTGCGAGAGCATTGCATGCGCCATGACCTTGTTGAAGTCAGAGTAGACCGCCTTGCCAAAAAGCATGACGTTTTTGCTTGTGTGCGTTCCAGTGCTGAGGAGAAACTTACCAATGGAAGCAATGCTACAAACTGTATTTTTTAATAGCATGACGGTGTGATTTCAAAATAGTGTAGCTTTTCTACAAAAAGTTTTTTTTGTACCCCTGATCCGATCCCAGTCATTGAATATTAAGTATGTGCCGATACGGAATCCAGATCCGATACTTGTATTTTCCTAGTGCTTGGTGCACATTTCGTGTATGTTAATGCATTGCAGTTACCAGTCTAACCTTCCCTCATGGGGCAATGCATTTTAATAGGACACCTTGTATCAAAACATTTATTCAACAGCCATAATGACTTGTGAATTTGAGACTTCTCACAGGGTATCAGATACAGCATCATACACGGTTCACAGCCTCACCTTATGTTGAAATGTTGATTGATTTGGTGTTTGGAATGTCTTTTGTTGCTTCCCATGGGTAGCAATATCCTATTTCATTCACAATACCCAGTGTCCTTCTCTCTCTTTCAGCCATCGATTATGTCTTGATCTATTTATCTATTCATCTTAAACGCAAAGCATATTTGATATGAGAGATACAGTCAGAAGACATTTCACAGACTCATACGAATGAGATAAAGCACTGTGAGCTGTATCAATGTCCTGTAGCAAAGTCCTAAAGCTGTATATCCTAGTTGTAATCTTTGATTTGAGCTAATGGGCCCTACACTGTAAAAAATTACCGTGATTTTAACAGTAAAAGACTGTAAAAATGCTGCGGTGAAAAACTGTTAATTGGTTTACAGAAAGTTTCCGTACTATATACGGTGAATAACTGTAATAGATCTAACGGTACATTTAATGTAATTTTACGGTAAAATACCGTTAAATTCACAGTTTTTGGAAGTGAAAAATAACAATTCATTGTAAAATTTACAGTGAAAAAACGTAAATTGACATTCCCACAATTCCCTGCGTGACACTTCACATTTGATATATTTTTGTTGAAGTAACTCTGTTTCTTCTTAGTTTTTCTAATTTTTTTCTAATCAGTTATGTACATTAGGTTTTTATGTTACATCTAATGTTGTTAAATTAATGTTGATTGCATTTTTAAAATTTCATGCATGTTACCATGATGGTGTTTAGTGTGTGTGTGAATGACACTGTATGCACCTTCTATATATTATTATTGTCCTCCTCAGCTTGTGGAAAAGCTGCTTGTGATGAACAACGGGATTTTTTTTACAGTGTATAATACACCCGGCGCAATGCGATGCAAGGCGCAGCGCAAGTGTGTTTGCTAGTTTGCGTCCGGCGCCATTTGCGTTTTCCCGTTCAGCAACGTCCTTAAATTAGTAAATGCATTAGCGCCAGTTAGTGCGCCCTTGGGCATGCTGGTCTAAAAAAGAGGTGTGTTCAGGCGCATTGGCGGCGCATTGCTATTTTAAGGAGCTGAAAATAGACTGCGCCATAGACCAACTCAAACCTGGTCTAAAGTCAATGGCGCAATATTTTTTTCTTAGAGCGCGTTGATAGAAACTGTGCGCGTTGACTTTGCTTATTACACACAGGGATGCGCATCACACAAACATGCCAAATATTAAAAACAAAAGGATTACAGTGTAAAAGAATATTATTGTGTAGGCTACATAAATATAAAAATGTAATGATGAATAGTCTTTGCGTGTATTAGAATTAGGCTACCTATTTTCAATTCAGCCTATTACTACTTATGATGATGAACGAAATTGTCTAATTAATGGAACAATCGTGCCAATACACACACATATATATTAACTGACTCATCGCCAACAAATTCCGCCATGTAAATAGCAATCCGCCATGGCACGAGCGCATCTCGCTCTTAAAGGGAATGGGAGATGACACTCTGATTGGTTTATTGAACGTTACGCCCATTACTCATTAAGAGAATAGGGACAACCCATTTCAAAAATGCGCCCCGGCGCACGGACCGTTTTTCCGTCGTTAAAATAGCAAAAGTGGATTTAGACACGCCCTGAGTGCACCTGCGCCGTGCGCTTTACACTTTGCGTTTAGATCTTTGCAATTGAATGTTAATATGATTTGTTTAAAAAACACAAATTTAGTTTTATTAGAAACTTTAATTAACTAATTCAGCTTATATAACTCATTAACAACTGAGAAGGTCCCACTTTCAAATTTGGCAAGCCCTTGAAAATGTTTAAAGACTGTAGTGCTTCTACTTTGCACTATATATTTTGTCTGTTGGCCTCTTGCTACAGAAGAATCTACTAGCTTTTCAGTTCAGTTCCCCTGTCCCTCTATTGCCTGTTTTTTTGCCTTTGCAGGCTTCTAAGCTCTTGTATTTGTGCGTGTGTGTTTTAGAGGGTCTACATCATCCTCTGTGAGTGGTGAACGCTAGATCTAAATTTAGCCTGAAGAACAGGGTCATTAATACTCTCTGGCCAATCTCCAGAAATCAATCACACCCACCTACAGGGAGAGAGGCTTTTAATGATGCACACAGCACTTTCTTTCATTTGAGTCCTCCTGTATACTTCTTACAGTTTGTCTTTCTTCCTGAGATGACCACATAAACAAGAATATCTATCTATCTATCTATCTATCTATCTATCTATCTATCTATCTATCTATCTATCTATCTATCTATCTATCTATCTATCTATCTATCTATCTATCTATCTATCTATCTATCTATCTATCTATCTATCTATCTATCTATCTATCTGTCTATCTGTCTATCTGTCTGTCTGTCTGTCTGTCTATCTGTACCTATTACATTACTTGCCCACTGCAGCATTGCCCCCACTGTCATTTTGCTTTTTTATAGAAATAAAAACCATTTAGTTCAGTTGGATAACAGACGTTCTGCTTTGCAAACTATATTTTTAAGGGATGAATAAACTGAACTGAACTAAGTCGCAGCACAGTGCAGCAGCAGTCAGATTTCACTTATCATGTGATAGGGGTAAGGAGAGATGACTGACAAGACGATGGTGGAGGATTTAATGCTTTTGAAATAGCCACACACAGAGTACGCGTGATCGCGAATTTGAAAGCGAAAGTGAAAAGCGAGCACACATTCAAAAGCGATTTCAGTACCCCACATATTGATAGCGGCTCCCTGATACCTGCAAATGATATACAATATTGGTAATACTTGAATTGTCGGAGGTTTCTATCTACCTATCCATCTTCCTATCTATTATTTTTGTATTTGTGTCTATTTGTCATTAATTCGTTTTATCCCTTTGTCTATTGCATAGACAAAAATGTTTGATTGACAGTTGAGTTTAATATCCAACCAGTTTATTTTTCTGCCACATAGTTTTCAGCATCTTTTCCAGCAAAGTTAAAATGTTGTGTGAAAATCATATCTGTAAAGCACAAGCTATCATACTTAATTCAACACATAAAAACTTCTATAAGATATCACATGGAAGGAAGCCAAGACTGTGGAGAAAAGAAAAATGTCCATGTATGCAAAATTCCCAAGACAGGAAAGCTCTGGAAAAACAGCAAAACATTAGTAAATGTATTAAAATGAATCATCCCTGGTTGCATGTTAGCTGATTACGGTGTTGCTGAGTCCAGGATGTTTTAATAGAGCATGCTGTGTGTCAAGTGTATCTGCAGAGTGGCTAGTTTGAGAGCGTATGAGCACTGAAGCATGCTCAAGGTGAAGTCAGTTTGTTGCAGCGACAGCCACAGTGCTTGCAACTTTAATTGTTTGGGTCCCCAATAAATCAAACGTGCCTCTGGAGTTTATTTATTTAGAAAGCGTATTAGACAAATTAATCATTCCCAGGAGCATGGGAAAGAAGCAGAGAGTAAGCTTGTGTTTCACACTCAGTTGTCAGCTTCACTGGAACTCACTCTAACATGTTAGCTCTCGGTGTGCATATTCATGTGTTTGTGTGTTGCCTTGTCTCTCTTAGGGTAAAGCATGACTTGACACTCCTGACGTCAGAGCAGAATAAACGTCACTATTGACCCCCTAGGCTGCTTTCTGTTTCTTCTTGCTTTTTTCTCTGTCCCTCCTTTAGCCTACTTTTGACTGTCTTAATGCTTTTGATATAACCGCAAACTCATGAATATCACACTTTAGCTCTGTTCCAAAATATGTCTGTTTGTCGTTCATTCATTTTATCTCATTCAAATGTTTTAATTGACAGTTGTTTAATATTTAACCAGTCAGGTTTTTTTTTTTTTTGCCACATAGTGTCTTTTCCTGCCATGTTAAAATGTTGTAAAGCGCAAGCTATACAACACACAAGACCTTAGCTATCACATGGAAGATATATCCAAGAATGTGGAGAAAAGAAAAATGTCCATGTATGCAAATTTTGAAAGACAGCTCTGGAAAAAAACAGCAAAACATTAGTTAGTATTTTAAAAATGAATCATCCACGGTTGCAAAATGTGGTTCAACTCACAATTGATTTCAAAAGAGTTTGAGGTTAGCATGTTAGTAAGATAAATACAAAGCAATTATTTAATTACACTAAACTGTTTATGGTAGCACTTTATTTTACAGACCTTTTCTGCATGTACATATGTACTTATTATAGCAATTACAACAACTGGGTTATAACTAGGTACTAACCCTGAACCTACCCCTAAACCTAACCTTAACCCATGTAGTTACCTCATATTACCAGCGCTTTACCAGTACATGTACTGTAAAATAAAGTGTAGCCTTTTTATCATTGCTTGCCAGCGTCAAATGAAATATAAGTCTATAATCAATGTTCCTCTCACCTCATCTGCCATTTTGGATTTACTTATTTCACTAAGCATTATAAAAGATATATGCCAAGCCTTTTGAATTTATGTATAATTTAGTTGCCTACATTGTGGAACAGCATTTGTGTTTATGATGCCTTAAAATGCGGCCTCTGTAGACAGCTCACTAGGTTTTGGAACAGAGCCATAATGAATACATTTAATGCATGGTTACTGTCTAGTAATGGATGGCAACATCTTATAGTGCTCACTGCTGTTTATGAAAAGATTTAAAAGGTGTTTTCTTTATAGCCTTGAACAGCCCACTGGACTTTATTGCGTGTGGGCATAGAGTCAGCAATGTCTTTCTCTTTCTAGCATTCCCTTTACATTCTGTCTTCTGCTTTGCCCTCTTGTCCACATGTTTGTGATGTTAGGAAGTTTTTGAAATTTTTTCAGATCTGTGCTGTCATTCATTCAGCGATATACTTCTCCTCTCTCTTGCAATAGCATTTTTTGCCAGTATTTCTTGTCTCTCTCTCTCTTTTCATTATTTTTTGACCTTGATTGCCCCTGACCTCACCATATCATCTGATCACTGTGTGTGTGTGTGTGTTTCCTCATTACATGATGGGGGTCCAATGCAGACGGCTACAGGTGGTCGGAGGGATGTATGAGGATTCAAGGCGTGCCGTTATCGGCACACAAAATTTCCTCCGGTATCTTCCAGCCCTGTCACTTCAAAGTGTCTGTGATGGATGGACGGGATGAGCCACTGAATGACTGTATTGGCTTCCTCTTGGTGATTGATGAAGGCTGCTCCGTCTGCACTCTACAGTGCAACTTTAAAATGCAGTTTAAAAAGTGTCATTTCAGAGCAACAGTGTAGATCCCTGTGCAGTACTGTTTTCTTAATCCTGCTCCCGCTGAATTTCTGACCATTAACGCCTGCTCCCGCCATTGTTTGTTGCACTCCCGCCCGCACCCGCAATGTTTGTATCTACTCCCGCCCGCACCCACAAACATTCTGTTACAGCTTGTAGAAATTGTGAAAAAATGACACAAACATTAGGGCTATGCAAAATGTTCAGAATAATAGATATCAGTTTAATTTAAAGGTGCTAAAGAGAATGTTTTGTTTTATACATTTTTGCAATATTACTTGAAACTGTCTTTACTAACTGATAAAAGACTATTTATTAGGTGCACTGAAAGGAATAATATTAATATAAATCATCTGTGCACGAGGTAGGGCCTTAAAAACATCAGCCAATCTTTTACGCGATCATCTGCCATGACGATTCATGTGAGAGACGTGCTCGGATTGGCCCTCTGGCTTGTCAATCACTGCCACGACGATCCGTGTGAGAAACGCACGGCTGCGCGCTCCAGTAACTTTCCACACACCACAGGCGCCGCATGCAATGTTTTTGTCAGGAGACAGGAGTAACTTATGACTGATCGCGCTCAAATGCGTCCAGTCAGAGCCAGTTGCGTTCAGTCTGCGAATACAGTCGGTGTTCAAATTTCGTGTGAAAGTATATAAATCTGCTTCAGGAGCAGGAAACAATCGCTGTATGTTGAGCATAGTCAGAATGTTTTAGCTAGTCGTTAAATGTGTGCCCGGCTTAATAACACAGCGAATGCCGATGGTAAACACTCGATACTCGTGCACGAGTTTTGTGAGGCATTCCCTCTAAATGAGCTGTAAAGGAGGGGGGTTGTTCTTACCCATGCGCTCATATCAAAAACTCAGTCGACAAAAAGAACCTCTTTAGCACCTTTAATTAAACTGACCAAAGTAATTCTAGCACCTCAAATGCTACAATTGATGTACACTTAAATGTACATGTCCTCATGAAATCAATTTTTTTTTTTTGGCTTTTAGTATGAATCTATCTTTCTATATATCTAAATATAATTACCTCATAGAATTAATTCTATGAATGGGATCGGATCGAGGGCACATAAAACTCGATCGAAACATTCCTGTAATGAACATTTCTCTCTCATAATACTCGCACAAACATCAGACATTTGTGTGTCTATGTCTGTAATCCTTCCGAGTGTGAGACGCCATTACACGCCATTGTTTTTTTATGCATGCTTGTACATTGCTGTCTGCTTCGTGTCTCTGTACCAACAGTTTGAGCTCTAGTGATCACTGTTAATCTGTTTTAATTGTTATTTTGCACCACCATGATTGCATATGCATATATGCATTTTGCTCTTGCCTCCTTCCTTTTCTCTTTCTGTCTCTCCTTGCTGTGTAAATATGAATGTGTGCAGTTCCCAGGTTCCCAGTAGAGGTTATCATCAAATTATATCTCTACAGCACAAACACAGACACGCACATTCACACACCACGTGCCAGGCACCCAATGAGCCTGCTGAGAAATTAGTGTTCACTAACTATTTGGCAGTTGGCATTAATACAAAATGCTTTTTTCTGATGCAAGTTTTTATTAATAATGATGGACGATGTTAGCGCTAACTTTTAGAACAAATAGTTTTAAATTACCTTTCTGTGAGCATTTTTTAAAAAATAAATAAATATGTGGCTTTGTGAGTTAAATTCCCTCTTTATAACTATTAACAGCATTTGTTCAAATTTAAAATACACAGCATTCAGTGGCTCAAAGGTTTTTTTTTTATTTTTGTTTTTTATTTGTTTTATCAAGTTCTGCACCTCTCATACACTTTCTGAAAGATTTGATTGACCTGGTTGTAGAGGTATTCACAGGTCCACTTGAATCCGGAAACCCGAGGTCTGACCCGAGCGGGTTCGGGTTAAAAACTTTGACAAGTGCCTCGGTCATGGGTCAAGACTGATATTAGTAGCCTCAGGTCTCGGGTAATTTAAAATAAATGTGCTTTTACTAAACAGACCTGAGAAAACCTGTTCCACTATATGTTTCAGGTGTTTAACAATATTGTATTATTAAAAACAAATACATATGACAACATTATTATCCCCCTTCTTCTCTGTCAATATGTGCTTCTATGTTTATATTACCAAACCCTCCAGGATAGGCTACTGGTGCATGCAGCAGCGGCGCATGCTCAACATAAACCCTGACCATTCAAGAGAATGAGTGTGGGGATTTGCTTCTTAATATTAACATAAATATAAATTTCCTGTCATTTGAGGTGGAACATAACACTTATGAGCAGTTTTTCTACTTGGAGGTGCTCGGCCAAGCGGAAAAACAATCTGCTGTTGCCAGATCGATTACAGAAAACCATCTAAATGCAGTCGAGGCCAAACTAATCAACTAATTCAAATTAACAAAAATGAAACCATAACTGTATATTTTCATGTTTTTCCTCAAACAAAACAATTTGTGAAAATTCATGGAAAACATATTCTCCTACATGTTTGACATACAATAAGTAAGCTATAGGCTACATTATTTGGCAACATGGGTTAAAAACGTAGCTAATGTAAATGTTACAAAGAAGTATCGGAAAATGAATTTTTCACAAATAAGGTAAGAAAATGGGTATTATTTGTTCTTATTTGTCGTCTCTGATTTTGGTCTGTGTCATCCACGGTTGAAAAAGTCCCCGCTACAGGCCCGCCGTCTGACGCCCCCCTGCAATGATCTGAAGGACCCACCGCGCCATCCTCAGAATGCGATTTAAATGCGGAAAGCGATCTAAACTGAATGTGATTTCAACTGAGAAGGACTCCGCAGATCTGACTTATGCCACCTCAGATTCAATTTGACCCCCTTCACCACTTTCAACACATATAGTTAACAAGTTTGTAAATATTTTGGATAAAACATGGAAAAATAAAATAAAAGTGATAGGCTAGATATATCATACAGCATTACTGCGCCTGCATGACACGTCACTGTGGAAATAGGTTCATTCAGGCTCAGCTAGAACACATCCCCACAGAACTCCATCCCCCACCCTGTTAGTCCCCCTTAGATTTATAAAAGCCTCCAAAGTCATCTTGCACCCGCTCTCCACTGGCATGCAGGGCTGCAGGCTGTGCAGACATTGCAGCTTTTTACATTCTGGTCCAGTTGGGTTCTAAAAAAATGTAATCGGGTCAGACTCGGGTCTAATTTTATTTAGTTTGTCTCAGGTCATTTTTCTTTTTGAAAAAACAAATATGCACGTCGGATTCGGGTAAGAAGTGATTCGGGTCAGTTAGGTTCGGGTACAGATTTTATAAAATACATTAATTGTTATACTTTAATTTTCTTGTATTTAGCCACAATGAAGATGAAGATGAGGAGATATGGATCTAATTGCATCATATAACTTTACTGATCAAAAGAAAACAAAAAACGCAGTCCAACAATAAAAGAACGTGACAGCTTTACATAAACATGCAATGTAAAGACAATACCGAACACTGGGCAGAATAAACTGAAGGCATGTATACACATGAAAACTAGAATTAAAATAGAAACAGATGTACAACATAATCAATAACTAAGGTAACAATCTAGTGACGATAACACAGGAAACTCAGGGAAACAGGAAGGAAACACAGGAAAACCAGGAATATACAAACTAAATGTCCATGGAACACAAACATTTCAGTACTATTACCGCACAGAAAAACATATTTTAAAGATGGATGTGTTATTTGGGTTCTGGTAAATTGGGACCTTTGTGTTTTTGACAGGGAGAGCCTATGACTTTGGAAAATGTTGTCAAAACAACAGAAATTCTTATAAAGTGGTCTGCTATGTTTTATTGTCGACTTTCAGAGAGAAGATTTGACAGTGACTGACAGACTTCATTGCTAGCAGCAATGCCAGAGAGACTGGCAGAGGTAATTAACTTGTATGTCCACAGAGGGTGAACAATGACTGACATGCATTTAACTGGAACAGTGCCTTTAATTAAAAAAATTAGAATAAAATGCAGAAACAATAAGTGGCATGTTCAGATTTTGACCCAAAACTGTCACTATCTTGTTAGCCTCGATTTCCTGACTCTCTCCTTGACTCAGAACCCTTTCAGATTCGGCCGACCCGGTGTGGAGTGTTACTGTCAGCACGAGAGTGGAGCAGCCGTCATCCAGCTACAGTTTCTCATAAATGAAGTGAGTGTTTCACATTTTTCCCCGTCTTTCTGTGTTCTGCTCAACCTCATGTTGAGAGCCTATTCCCATGGAGCTTCAAGTGGCAGTTTGAATAATCCAGGATGAAGCCTCAAGAGGCTTAGATGATCCCTTAACCCAGAGCCTTTGCTGCCACAAACCCTCTTGTCCTCCAGAGTGGGCCTGGAGGGATCCTACAGAGGAAGCTGATATTACCATTTTCTCCCTAGAGTGTTGCCCACAGTCAAGACCACAGGGATCTCTTACATTAAGCTGTCTTGTAGATTGTGCTCCTTAGTGTCAAAACGATTAGTTCACTGTACTGTTTTTGAGGATATAACAGCACTTTGCTCTGTGCATTTGCCATCAGCATATTTCAATAGTGCACTACAAAAAAGATATTAGATGTTAGAAAATAATAAATATTTTTTTTAATGCATAAATATTTTTTTAAAATCGTATATATGTTTAAATAGATTTTGTTTATATTTTGTTTATTCTTAAAATATGTGAAAGGAAAAAACCTTGGAACAAGGCAAAATACAGTACACCTGGTAAGATTAAAACATAGATTTACACACAGTATTTAATCCTTAATAAGAATAAACATCTTGAAATTAGTTGGTAATTTTGAACAGACTTCTCAGCAGTCATAAGCAAGTTATTTGACACACTGTAAACATGATGGGGCAGTTTCCCAGACAGAGATTAAGCCTAGTCCTAGAATAAAATGGGCCTTTAAACCAGATTAACAGAAATCTGCTTTCTCTTTCATGGTTTAAAATAGTCCTAGACTTAGTCTAGTCCAGAGTTTAATAAGCTGATTTCCTGGAGGAAGACTAGAGCTACTCCAGGACTAAATTGAGGCTTAATATATATATAATATATATATATATTATAATTTTATAATATATATATATATTATAAATAATATATATATATATAATTTTTTTTTTGATGCTGTTCACTTTATTTACAGTTTATTTTGATTTAACACCATTGTTTTTCATTCAAATGTGATTGCTTTATGTTAAATTGACTTGAAATGGTTATTAGAATTCACTTGATGTTTTCATTTTGAAATAACATGTTTCAGTCAAGTAACCCAATCAAACAGGACTTTCACTTCCCATCATGCTTTGCACCGGGCTGAATTGGGAGAGTAAATGTTAAAAAAGAGTTATTTTATGCATTTTTTAGAAAGATGGAGAGACTTCTTACTGTTTATTGTTCTATTATGTCAAAGTTTTTGTAATGTTAGTTTTTTTTTTTGGGAGATTACACAATCTCCAGAGTTAATTCAGCTCTGCTCAGAGTACATATGGTCCCTCTCTAAATAGTGTTAAAATAACACTGAAGAAGAGTTAAAGTTAATGAGATAATTAAGCAGTTAATTAAGTGATGATTGTGCATTAGTGATGAACACCTGCTGTTAACAAGCAGAATAACTGAAGAAAAGAGAAACACAAGAACTACAACTGACTTCAGTCACAGCCTTATTAATTGCTTAATTATCTCATTAACTTTTATCCTGCTTCAGTGTTACTTTAACACTACTTAGAGAGGGACCATATGAGCAGAGTTGATTTAACTCTGGAGATTTTACTATGTACCATTGTGGTGAAGTATTGAGCTTGTGCTTGGGTTGAAGACCTGCTAACAAGATTTGCCTTTTTTATATAATGAAACAACCACTATGATAGTGCTTTGGATCAAACCAGTATCATTTCTAGACTTCCATCATTGATTATCACATGTATAAATAGTTATGTTTAGTTTGTTGCTATGTAAAGGACAAAACAAAAGCATTAATAAACATAGGATTATATATATATATTCTATTTAAATAGAATTCATTACAAACAGATTTCCAGGCATTACTTTTTTTTCACAGCTGATGTATTTTGCTTGCTTTTTTTTTTTTTTTGGACTGCAGTCTTTTTCTGCTGCCATTATTTTCCTTGGATTTGCTTCTCAGTTCCATGCAATTTTAAGCTTTTCTTGGTTTATTCCATGCTTTCTAGGCAACCTCTCTCATGCTAATTCAGATGAGCACAGTTGGTTTTAAATTAATCTAGTTTATTTTAATTCAGGACTCCATAGTCCAGGTTTTAGCAATCTGTACTTTTTTAGCCAGAAAGCCATTTTTTAAGCCATGATTAACTATTCTAGATTAAGGCCTATCCTGGCTAAACCCTGTCCGGGAAACCGCCCTGATATCTATTTTTAGACCATTTGGATGGCAGTTGCTTTTATCCAAAGTGACTTGAAAATGCATTCAAAATGTGCTTTTTCTGTAACTTTTTTTTTTTTGCTCTCTCAGTTAACCTACAGGAAAGCTTGAATTAACACAAATAATAATATAAAACTATTCAGGATGAAGAATAATGCATTGCTTGACATTAGACCCCAACAAATTGTTTTTGGGAAAATGATTATACATAAAACACATAAAACTGTCATTTGTTTTAGCTATTTACTAAAAGCAGTGTGAATGAAATGATTCAATCACATTTTATTAGTTTATGATAAAAAGTATGCAATTGTTCATTTTATCATGTCGAGATGAATTGAAATATTGTATACTTTTTTTATTTGAAATGATTATGTAAATAAAATGCCTTTCTGGTCTAAGAATGAATAACAAATGTAATGATTAAAAATAGTTTAGATTTTTTTGCTGTATGAAAGTCCTGTTTTTGGTGAGAGATGTGGTTGAAATGGTTGGGCTTCATTGGGTTACATCACATATTCATTAGTGCATTAGTACACATTTTGTGTATATATTTTCAGTTATTGTTTGTTTGTGGCTCAGCAGACCAAGCAGAGCCAGTACAGACAGACAGACACACACACACACCTGGGAAAAAGCACAGACTCTTGTCTGTTTTATATTCAGCCTCTATAACCAGAGAAAAGGCAGTGTCTGTGTGTATTTGGTCTGAATATGCCAGTGCCTAGATGGAAAGGAGATATTTTGTGGTAGCATTCCTCCTCCTTCCCCTCTGTCTGTCCCACCCACACTGTCTCTCTTTCGATTTATTTTTCCACTCAGTTCTGTCTCTCTCACACACACATATATTCACCTCCCACCACTGTATCTCGAATCTTCCAGCCCTCCAGAAATGTTGCAGAATGAATAGGTTATCTCTTTCAAAGTATGGTATGTGTCAGGGGCATTTTTCTCCAAGCAGACAAGACAGGTAGGGCCTCTGATGAAAATCTGGATGTTAATGAACAACACAAAAATGTAAAGCAAATATAAGCTAGAATGGTGGAAAAAAACACTACTTTTTAAAATAACACTGTCAACCAGCAACATCAGCTAATAAAGTTTCAAAGGGAGGTAGTTTTTTGTGTTTTCAATGAGATCCTGTTGCATTCATATGAGAAGGGTAATGGGCATTGCTGTGTTTGACTGATTACCCTGCCAGTACAAAAAAGCAATGCAAAAAATGTTTTGTGTGTGTTTGTGTGTATATATATATGTACACCACTAAGGAACCACTTGGAACCACTAAGATTTTTTATGTTTTTAAAAGAAGTTTTGTATGCTCACCAAGGCTACATTTATTTAATTAAAAATACAGTAAAAACAGTAATATTGTGAAATATTATTACAATTTAACTGTGTACTATTTAAATATATTTGACAATGTAATTTATTCCTGTGATGCAAAGCTGAATTTTCAGCATCGTTACTCCAGTCTTCAGTGTCACATGATCCTTCAGAAATCATTCTAATATGCTGATTTGCTGCTCAATAAACATTTATGATTATTTTCAGTGTTGAAAACAGTTGTGTACTTTTTTTTTTCAGGATTCCTTGATGAATAGAAAGTAGCATTTATCTGAAATACAAAGCTTCTGTAGCATTATACACTACCGTTCAAAAGTTTGGGCTCAGTAAGAATTTTTATTTTTATTTTGTTGAAAAGAAATTAAAGAAATTAATACTTTTATTCAGCAAGGATGCATTTAATCAATCAAAAGTGGCAGTAAAGACATTTATAATGTTACAAAAGATTAGATTTCAGATAAACACTGTTCTTTTGAACTTTCTATTCATCAAATAATCCTGAAAAAAAAATATTGTACACAAATATTTTGTACAATTGTACACATTAAATGTTTCTTGAGCAGCAGATCAGCATATTAGAATGATTTCTGAAGGATCATGTGACACTGAAGACTGGAGTAATGATGCTGAAAATTCAGCTTTGCCAACACAGGAATAAATTACTTTGTGAAATATATTCAAATAGAAAACAGTTATTTTAAATTGTAATAATATTTCAAAATATTACTGTTTTTACTGTATTTTTAATTAAATAAATGTAGCCTTGGTGAGCAGACAAAACTTCTTTTAAAAACATTAAAAATCTTAGTGGTTCCAAACTTTTGGACTGTACTGTATATAAAATTTTACTTGTGTCAAAGTAAAATGTGAGTTGTGTCTTGGTTTTGATAATGTAAACATAACATTCAAAAGTTTTTAGTTTTTTTGATAAAAACAAAGTTTACCAAGGCTAAAAACAGTAATATTGTCAAATATTATCACAAATATAATTACAATTTAAAGATGATTACAAGTTAAAATAATTATTTTTATTATATTTTAGACTGTAATTGATTCCAGTGATGGCAAATCTGAATTTTCAGCATCATTACTCCAGTCTTCAGTGTCACATGATCCTTCAGAAATCATTCTAATATGATGATTTTGTGCTCAAGAAACAGTTGTGCTGATTATTATTTTTTTTTTTTTTTGTGTGTGTGTGTGTGTGTGGATTTTCAGGATTCTTTGATGAACAGACAGTTCAAAAGAACAACATTTATTTGAAATAGAAATCTTTTGTAACATACATGTATTTATTGGCACTTCTGATCAATTAAAAACTTACTGACCTCAAACTTTTAAATGATTGTGTATATATACTAAAATATCACAAAAAATGTAAATGTTAATAGCTTTTTGATAGTGTAAGTTACAGAATACTTCATAAGGACTGTTTAAATAGTGTGTAGACATTAGTCAGGGTAGCGCCATATTATTTTTTTGACAGGAAAGAAACCGAGTTTGTGAGGGATAGAAGTACAGTGTGTTCAATGGATTGTACTGTTTGTTTAACAACAATCCGATTGTTCAGTCTTTACAAAAAAATATTCAAAAACACTTTTAGTTGTCAAATGTAAAAATTACATGATGATCCAGCGTGTGCCATTGTAAAGACTGTACATCTATCCCTCACAGCCTCGTTTTCATCTGCATTAAATTCATTATGCTGTCTAAACGGACTATTTAAGGTCTATTTGTAACGCTCTCTTTCTCTGTCTTTTTTTCTTTCTGTCATGTAGGGGGCGCTGGTTAGTGCTTTGGCCGATGACAGTATTCACTTGTGGAACCTGCGACAGAAGAGACCAGCTGTGCTGCACTCACTCAAGTTCAACAAGGAGAGGTCAGCCACGGTCACTTAATCTACACTTGCTCTGAGCGTGTGTGTGCATGTTGACTGCTGATCAGTGTTAGCGATACATGACTGTGTGTGTGGCAGAGCTGGTGTTATGGAGTCTGTGGGCCCACACTCACATCTGATACCTCTGTTTCTCTCTTTCACTCTCTTATTATTCCAGTTGACTTCCACTTGCTCTCTCACTGTTGGCACCCAGGTGCAGCCCAGAACACAACAGTCATTTCTCTGTTGGTCGCACAGGGAGGCGAGACAACATGTGTAGTCATGTTTTCAAACAGTAGTGGGAAAAGAGCAAATTTTAACTAATCCAGACAGAAACCTTATTTGACTCTTTTGAGGCATTTTTTAATCGAATTATAATGTTAGCCAAGGTTTCCTGCAAAGTTAGCAATTTAGTTTTAGAGGAATATTTTTTGAAGAGAGCAAATTTTGAAGGTATGTTTATATTGCACATCAATTTTTTTATTTCATCCCGTTTTCAATGACACATTCCCTTTAAAAGCATAAAAAGGCGCTTATTTCAAACAGTGTCCTCAACAGAGACATGTGTTCATACTAAGGACACTTCAATCAGTGTGGCAAGTATTGAAGAATGTGTGAGACCTTTAATCACACTCATAGCTATAGATCAGTGCAGGAAGGTTGTAACCTTCTGATTCGGTTTGGACAGCTGTTGACTCTGATAAGAGATGAGCCAGCCTTTCACTTATAATCTGCACTGCTTCTCTTGATGAGAGTGACAACTCGCCAACAGCGGCTTTCAGGGTCGAACAAATTTTTACCACATAACTGCATGTGTGTGTGTGTGTGCAGGTCTGTCTGCACGTGTGTCTGCCTCAGAAAATACAGGCAGGGGTCATAGGTATAGAACTGATGTGTCTGTGCGCTTGACATTTAGAAAGTGTTTCCTTCTGCGACCTGCCTCATCCCTGAGGCTACAATGGGGCGGCTGTGCCCCTGAGTGCAAACAAAATGTCTCTGTGTTGAGCTATAAAGTTAATTTGAATTGGCGTTCAGAACCCATTTTGCTTGTGTAATGCGACACATTTCTGAGTTATTTAATTTTATACAAGTATGTATAATTAATTTATATAATTAATTGTACTTTTAATTATTAAAAGTATAATTTACTTTTAAATGTTAATTAAATTTTGTTATTATATAAAATATTATTATAAATTTATAAAAAAAATTCTTTAAAAAAAGAGACAAATTGTTCTTAATGGTATAAATAAAAATGAAAAAAATATTAATGATTATTTAAATGTAACAAATTCATAATAGTGATATTTAGTGATATCTTATGAAAAAAATATTTATTGATAAAATATGACAAGATCTCAGAGTTAAACTGTCTGAGAAAAAATGAATCTTGATTACTTAAGCAAATCATGGTCAGGTCAAAATGTCTTAATATTTTTGGTTCCAAATTTTTATCAATTTTACTGGTAGTCCACTGTATGAAGAATTTTTGGGTATAATGTCAGTTTACTTTATTTTGCTATCCTCACTTACATAAATGAACTATAGTCTCCTGCACCCACTAGTAAAAATATATCAAAAATATCAAAAATGTCTGAATTATTTTTGGTTTGACATTAGTAATAATGTGTTTATTAAAGTTTTTTTTTTTTTTTTTTGAACAACATGAATTGTTCACAATATAGGATTGCTTTCAATTAAGTGAATGAAAAAGAATTCTATACTCAAAAAAATAACTCTTTGAACTAACATAAAAAGTCATGGAAAGGATTTCCACATGATTAAGTTGCTTTATTTCAGCATTATGCACTTTTGTTATTCCAATTTAATGTACTTACGTTGGGTCAACTTAATTTATTAAGGTTGATTCAACTTATTTACTATGGTTTGGCACAGCTTGACAAAACAACTGACTAAGGAAGAATCTATGTAAAATAGTTATGTCCAACTTACACAATTCAATCATGGACAGTGGTTCCACATGATTGAGACAAGTAAAATCCAATAGAATCAACCATGTTAACTTAACTAGAATCGATTGTCTTCATTTAAAATAAAATAAATAAAAAGCAATAAATAAATAGTTTTCATGTACATTGATTTTTACAATTAATTCGTCTTGTTTAATTTTGTGATTTACATAACGTTTGTGCTGTTCTGTGTTAGAAATCTAGATGTGATACTGGATTCATCCTAAATTGCCTTAACCAAAAACATTGTTCAGCCTAAATTGATCATAAGTCCATTGGTGGCAATGGTTTTACAATCAATATAGGCTTACAATGCTTTTGGGAAATGCAACCCAGAGCACTACCACAGTGATTACTTTCTTATTAAAGTAATTTGAAAGTTTATTAGCAGGTCCTCAACCCAAGCACAAGTGCAACAATTCACCACAATGGTAACCCTAAAACTATTAATTAACAGAAACTTTTAAATACCAACATAATAGAACAGTAAACATTAAAAGTCTTTACATTTTCTCATCTTCCTAAAAACTGCTTAAAATAACACTTTATTTCAACATTTACACTCCTATTCAGCCCCTTTGCAAAGCATGATGGGAAGTGAAAATCCTGTTTGATTGAGTCCTGGTTGGGTTTACTTGATTGAAACATGTTATTTCAACATGAAAACATCAAGTTAAGTCAAAGATTAATAGTTTCAAGTCAATTTAACATGAATCAATCACATTTAAACCAGAAGCCTGATACAATGGTGTTGAATCAAAATACATTGTTTAAATAAAGTGAACAGCATCAAAATCATCATCTTTTTTTTTTTTTTTTGAGTGTAAAGGAAAAAATGCAAAATGTTAATGTAAATATTCTACATACAGCATAAACAACCCCTTCAGGAACAAGCATCAGCTTTTCTTGTTGTTGAAGGATGCTTCTTTCAGAAAGTATATTTTTGGGAGGACCTACTGTCAGGACACTGAGGGCATCACACAAGCTGACGTTCTGACTGGAAGCTGTCGGAAGATGTTACAACAACCAGAGAGGGATGAGAGAGGAACAGCCTGTTAAAAAACTCTTTTCTGGGCTAGACATGAAAGTGCTTCCTGAAAATGCTCTCTAGATTGCACATTAAAGCATTCTGGAGGAAACAGATATTAGGCTGTGTTCTCTTAAAGGTCCAGTTTTTCGTGTTTTTTTAAGCTTTGATTGTGTTTATAGTGTGCAATATAACATGCGTTCATGTTTCGCTTGTAAAAAAACAGTATTTTTCACATAATTTACTTATCTGTATACCGCTGTTTCCACTGTCATAAAAACGGGCTGATGACTTCCTTGTTCTATGAAGTCCCTCCTTCAGAAATACATAACGAGTTCTGATTGTGCCAGCGGTTCCTGTGTTGTGATTCGACAGCAGCTTATTAGTGCTCCTTGCCCGTAAATGTCACGCCTCTTACCATAACGTGTGCTGCACATACTTTTACATGTGGATTATTGTGGTGTTGTGCCGAATGAACACAAAAGACAATAATTCCCGAGAGACTGAACTCTTTAATCTCCACAAGCAGCGACAGAAAATGTACAACGTTAGCACTCACTCAGAAGAGTACCTCATACGGAAAACAGCCATATACATAAACATAGTCCCCTCTTGTGGCCATTATGTGCACTGCAGTCCAACATTAACTATTGCAGTAAGGATACCACAATTATAATTTTCAGGAACCGAGTTAAACATAAATTGTAACCATTGATCTCTAAGTACAGCGTCCCTGGGAAGGCCAAACAAAGGTGATTGGACTGCGGGATGAAAATAACACCGTTTCGACGACATGGCGACAAACACACTCTACAAACGCAACTCTTGCTCTTCTCCGTGGGAGCGCAACAAGGCCACGCCCCCTTTTTGTGTATTCCTGTGGGCGGAGTTTAGTCAAAAAACTGTTTTAGTGACGTCATTAAAGAAGGAAGTAGAGGGATGTAGTCCAAACTGGCCGTTCGATGTAGGCGACTTCTGTTAAATAAAATATCTCGCTTGACATTGAACTTTGAGATTTAAAATTTTACAGATTTTATTTATACTCTAACAACAACATTACACACTAACTAAAGTTTGAAACATGGGATCATGAAGAACGGGACCTTTAAAATGTTTTTGCTGTGCTCAAGACATTCTTATTTGAAAAATTCAACTGATTTAAACATTGCACATTTGTCCTTGTAAACGGTTACAGGAGGAAAGCTCATTCCAAGCAGATTCTCTTCGCTCATGTTGTACATGTGCAGCTGGTCAGTTATGTGTTTTCTATGTTTGGCTTGCCTGAAGCAACATGTTGTTGTTGATTTTGAAGCCTCTTGTTTTTGTTTAGTAAACCCGGTGTCTTGAGCATTCAGAGCTGTAAAATGAATTTTCCCAAAAGAATCCAATAAAAAGTCATTGTTTACATTTCTGGAGGTGTTTTGATCTTACAGATACACTGTTTTAGAGATGAAAGAACTCCATCCTGGTGCTGTAACAATGAATGATCAGGGAGGTTGGCAGTTTTTTAAGGTTGTTCCTGAATGGATTTGGACTTTGCGTGGGTGTGTGTGTGTCCCTGCAGGACGAAGGCTCAGTAAAGAGCAAGCCAAATGTCAGGAGTGCAGGGCATCCGTCTGTCATGCTAATACACTCATTTAGCTCATTATCACACCAGCGCAGAAGCCATCTGAACACAAACGCACCTCACTTTCACACATGGAAGGCTGTTGATATTTGTGAATGTGGTTTGTCTGGTTGAGAAAAAAGTGGGAGAAAAGCAGTGAGTGTGTGGTTTTTGTCTGGGTCAGGTTTTGCCGAATTTGAGGGGACCAGAGTTGCATAATAGGACAAAACTACCTGCCTCCATTTGCCAAATGTCCCTATGAGGATAATAGTGTAATAAAAATACTGAATCATTTCTTAATGAAATAAAATACAGCAAGGTTTTTTAGAGGATAGAAAATAGCATTAGCTCAGTATAAAACAATACAAGTCGATGGAGTGCCCCAACCATGATAGAAAAACAAAAACAAATATATGTTTATGTGTATTTTGATGTGGCAGATACATTTTGCCTAGTCATCTGGGAATAGACGTGTGGATGTAGACTTGTTGATGTCATGCTAAATTCTCTTTACATGACATACTCTCAATGTGTCACTCGCTGGCTTGACTTGATTATCCACAACAATGAGGCTTGACATTTAATAAACACTAGGAACCAAACAGAGATACATACCAGCAGGAAAGCTTAACACAAGATGAAGAACAGATGAAGATTGAGAATTTAAATACACAAGATGACCAGGGGCTAAATGAAGGACAGGTGTAGGTGATTAGTTGACATAGTAACAAACAAAGGCAACTATGGAAGCAAACAAGATGACAATGAAAACAGGAACTAAATCACAGGAAATGAAACCAGAAACATCAAGACAAAAGAACATCAAAACAAAAGTTCTTGAACACAGAGACACAGGGAATCGTGACACAGAGTGATGTGGTAGATGTCATATTTTTTTCCTGTGCTAATTAATGAATTAATTAAAGAAGAAGGATCATCATCTAATTATGGAAATAGTAACAGGAATGGATAAAGAAATGGATAGTACTTTTGACAAAATGTTTATGTTCACTTACCCAAAATGTCGACATAATTTTTTACATATATTTTAGGAAATGTATATTGTAAATAAATCACAATTTATCTCAAATTATTAAATTTGTTCATTTATATTTTATTATATTATATTATATTATATCATATTATATTATATTATATTATATTATATTATTTATATATATATATATATATTATACAGCTATGGTAAAAAAATAAGAGACCACTTAACATTGATTTCTGAACTGAATTTATATATATAGTATGATT
The DNA here is from genome assembly GCF_024489055.1 of Chanodichthys erythropterus. Taxonomy (NCBI): domain Eukaryota; kingdom Metazoa; phylum Chordata; class Actinopteri; order Cypriniformes; family Xenocyprididae; genus Chanodichthys; species Chanodichthys erythropterus. The sequence continues at coordinate 10,089,749 of NC_090224.1, read as the reverse complement.
ACATTAACAATCAATCAGAATCCATCCTGCTGTAATGAGCTGAAGTACTTAAAGTGACAGACAAGCATGCACTTAGAATAAACAGAAAGATATTGTCTGCTGTTGTGGATGCTAATATAGTTATCTTTATAGTTATCATTCTTGCGTGAATGGGCCTTAAAGAGCTTAAACATACTGGTGTCACCAATACTGTTAGTTTATGCTGTATTATACTATTAGCTTATGCTGTTAGTACACTGTTACTGTTAGTTTATATATATATATATATATATATATATATAAGTTGTATGTTATCATTACATATATTTCATAATGGGTGCTCCAGATATGATAGGGCAGTGGAGAGGCTAATGCTGCAGTTGTCCATATCTTATATTTTCTCTTACATTTTTCTTTTCTTTTTGTTTTTGCCCTTTCTCAAGGGAGAGAAAAATAGAGAGCAGTCAGCAGTCCAACTAGTGTTGTCTTTCAACGTCTTCTCCAAGCTGGTGTTTGTGTGTGTGTGTGTGCATGTGTCTGTCTGTCTGAAAGACAGAGGAAAGAAATGTGTTGAGTTTGATGCATGGTATTTCTTTCAACACTCTTCCACTCATGAATATATTCATGATGCTGCAAGGTGCTGGCGTGAAGTGTTGGGGGCAGGTGTGTGTGTGCACTTGTGTTGCTGGGAAAAAGGAGTGTGAAAGGGGTGAGAGGCAAGCCGTTTGCACAGCTCTAAAACAAACAAGCCTTTTGTCCATAAAATGATACCATGTGCTCTACCTTTTCTGAAAATATACTTGTTCTTCAGGATGCATACAAGCTTTGGAAACCAAATGTATTGGTTTCTTAAACTCACACACATCTGTGTTTATATTTAGATAGACCTAGGACTGAATAATATGTCTGTTTTAGTGGTGATTAAACAGAAGCCCAGCCCTTGACTCCAGTAACTCAACTTCCCACAGTTTTGACCCTCTACGTTGTACAGCAAGCAAAACTTTAGCAGCTCAGCTAAAAGAAGCTTTTTTATGCTCAGTAATGACAACTAACATGCAAACGTTTGCAAATATTTGGTTGAAAGAAAATTGTGTGGTTTTATATGCTCTAGCTTTTGGTGCAGCTTATCGCACCTCCAGTTCCCACATGAAAAAAGTACAGTGGCATGAAAAAGTATGTGAACCCCTTGCAGAATCTGTGAAAATGAGAATTATTTTAATAAAATAAGAGGGATAATAAAAATGCATGTTATTTTTTGTTTAGTACTGTCCTGGGTAAGATATTTTACATAAAAGATGTTTGCATTTAGTTCACAAAACAATAGCTGAATTTATTAAAATAACCCCATTCATAAGTATGTGAACCATTGATTCTCATTACTGTGTGTGGTTACCTGATGATCCACGACTGTTTTTATGTTTTGTGATGGTTGTTCATGAGTCTCTTGTTTGTCCTGAGCAGTTAAACTGAGCTCTGTTCTTCAGAAAAATCCTCCAGCTCCTGCAGATTCATCAGTTTTCAAGCATTTTTGCATATTTGAACCCTTTCCAGCAGTGACTGTATGATTTTGAGATTCATCTTTTCACACTGAGGAGAATTGAGGGACTCAAACTCAACTATTAAAAAAGGTTCAAACATTCACTGATGCTCCAGAAGGAAACACGATGCATTAAGAGTTGGGTGTGAAAACTTTTGAATTCAAATATCAAGGTAAATTGTACTTAATTTTTCTGCCGGGAAACATGCAGGTATCTTCTGTTGGTTCCGAAGGGCCGTACTAAATGAAAAACAATGATATTTAAACAACATAAGAAAAATTGTGACATCTTCATCCTATTCAAAAGTTTTAAAAACCCCGACTCTTAATGCATCGTGTTTCCTTCTGGAGCATCAGTGAATGTTTGAACCTTCTTTAATAGTTGACTTTGAGTCCCTCAATTGTCCTCAGTATGAAAACACAGATCTCAAAATCCTACTCACTGCTGGAAAGGGTTCAAATATGCAAAAATGCTTGAAAACTGATGAATCTGCAGGAGCTGGAGGATTTTTCTGAAGAACAGAGCTCAGTTTAACTACTCTGGACAAACAAGAGACTCATGAAAAACCATCACAAAAACAAACAAACAGTCGTGGATCATCAGGTAACCACACACAGTATTGAGAATCAGTGGTTCACATACTTATGAATGGGGTTATTTTAATAAATTCAGCTATTGTTTTGTCTTGTGAACTAAATGCAAACATCTTTAATGTAAAATATCTTACTCAGGACAGTACTAAACAAAAAATACCATGCATTTTTTATTATCCCTCTTATTTTATTAAAATAATTCTCATTTTCACAGATTCTGCAAGGGGTTCACATACTTTTTCAGGACACTGTATTTCTCAAAAGTTGCTCTTTCATAGCTAAGGAGACATGATAGAGCTGGAAATTATTCCATGGCAGTTATGAAATGTGTCTCCTAATTTGCTTAAACAAAATAAACAAATTAATCAGTTGTTGACATGCAGTCTATAAAATTTGACTGAATTGCATATCTCAGGTAAATTGGTCTTGAACTAAGTGGGGGTAATGTATATGAGTTTTATTTATATTTTATTGAAATGTCAGCATGAATGCAGACTTTGATATCTTGGCAAATCTCTAAAAACAGACACTTGAGATTACTGGGATTTTATTTTAAGCAAAAAAAAAAAAATCTGAAAAGGATATTTAAGCAAGTCTCCATTTTATATCTTTGCTGTACTTTAAAACATTTAAATATCAAAGATTTGACTTAATAAAAATATTAATGTTTGTCAAAAATATTAATGTTTATTATATATATATATATATATATATATATATATATATATATATATATATATATATATATATATATATTTTTTTTTTTTTTTTTTTTTTTTTTTTTTACAACTGTTGTTAAAGATCTTTACAATCAGTTAAAAAAAGACCATCATAAGTTAATACAGATCCTCCAACATCCCCATTTCAAATAAGTCTATGCATGACCACAGAGTCCTTCCTTCTACATCAAATTACATTTCCACATAGGAGAGAAAAGTGTCCCAAATTTTATGGAACTGAAATAGTTTTGTTATTCCAGAAGAAACTTCCAAGGGCATAGGTTCCAGTGTATCTAATCCATTGTGATTTTATATGAGGTTGCTCAAATATCCATTTTGCAGCAGCATGCTAAGTCTTGCAGTGAATTTTGAGCTGCTGAGAATTTAGCTAGAAGATAGAATTTAAAGTACGATGTATGAGAATCCCTGCTGGATCAAGGACAAAATTAACCTAATATAACACCTGAGAATACAATGAAAATATGTTGTTGGGAATCTATCTTACAAATTCAAATAAAGATAATTAAGATAAGAAATAGTATTACGATTTCAATGGAGACCTATGAGGCCTTTGTGGGTGAAGTGTTTTGCATGTGAGCGGTTCTGTTAATTTATACATTTGATATATTGGAAATAATAATACCTTTACTCTTTCTTCATCCCTCTTTTTTAGGATAACGTTCTGTCATCTGCCCTTCCAAAGTAAATGGTTGTACATTGGCTCGGAACGAGGAAACATCCACCTTGTGAATGTGGAGTCCTTTACCCTCTCAGGATACACCATCATGTGGAACAAAGCCATTGAACTGTGAGTGCCACACACATTTGAAATGAAATGCAATCTCACTGAGTCCTGAAATATGATTTGTAATATATCATATGTGTCACATCTGTCATTGTGTCTGTAGCCTTATGTTTTATTTGTAACTAAGCGATCATTTCAATCAAGTGCCATTTTAAATTGTCAATTCACCTGCTCTCCCTCCATCGCTCTTCTCAGTAGATACTTAGAGTTCTTCAATTATTCATTTTAACATTTTGTCAGCAGTTTTGTTTTCCTCCCTGACCCGTTGAAAAGGCTGCAGTGCCTTTGAGACCCAGTGTAGACACACGCGCACACACAGACACACATGCATTTACAGGTGTCGGATCGGATCAGTGTAAGTATAGACAGATGTCCTGTCTTACCTCCTGCTTTAGTACTTAAGCATACGAACACTCGCAGACAGACACGTTGTGTCCCTTGCGACAGGAAGGGCAATTGTTGAAAGAGCTGCTCCGCCCTTTGCTGTTGTACCTGTAGTGACAGACTAAAGGGGCAAGTCAACATGGCTTTACTCGCATGTCACTAAGCAGAGCATTTTCTCCACTCTCTCTGACGCACAAACCCACACACACATACATGTTTTATGTCGCATATAACATGTATGTGCAAGTACCTTCCGGTGTGGTGAGAAATCGAGTCCCCCCAGGATTCGGGTCTCTTTTAGGACCCCGAGTGATCCCATTGGTTAAACGGACTTTTAATGGGTAGTATTTTTAGCGCCTTATTACAATTCCTGCAAAATCACATTATGATTTATATAGTTTAAAATGTGTTATGATGACCATTAATGTCTTTTAAAATACTTGGTTCATATACTATAACTGAAGCTATAGGTTGTGAAATTAAGCATTTTCTCATTCTTACTGTTTTTTTTAGTTAGCTTACGTAGCAGCATAGCATACATCTACCCAGTTAGCCTGTTAGCTTAGCTTATATTATATTAGGTATGTTTTCTGGTTTCAATATAGTTCCCAATTACATGTTTCAAATTAATGTGTACTTAGCATGACAATATATAACCAAGGCTACATTTATTTAATTAAAAATACAGTAAAAAACAGTAAAATTGTGAAAAATTATTACAATTTAAAATAACTGTGTACTATTTAAATATATTTGACAAAGTAATTTATTCCTGTGATGCAAAGCTGAATTTTAAGCATCGTTACTCCAGTCTTCAGTGTCACATGATCCTTCAGAAATCATTCTAATATGCTGATTAGCTGCTCAAGAAACATTTATGATTATTTTCAATGTTGAAAACAGTTGTGTACTTTTTTTTTTCAGGATTCCTTGATGAATAGAAAGTTCAAAAGAACAGCATTTATCTGAAATACAAAGCTTCTGTAGCATTATACACTACCGTTCAAAAGTTTGGGCTCAGTAAGAATTTTTATTTTTATTTTTTTGAAAAGAAATTAAAGAAATGAATACTTTTATTCAGCAAGGATGCATTAAATCAATCAAAATTGGCAGTAAAGACATTTATAATGTTACAAAAGATTAGATTTCAGATAAACACTGTTCTTTTGAACTTTCTATTTATCAAATAATAAATATTTTTTACAATTGTACACATTAAATGTTTCTTGAGCAGCAGATCAGCATATTAGAATGATTTCTGAAGGATCTTGTGACACTGAAGACTGGAGTAATGATGTTGGAAATTCAGCTTTGCCATCACAGGAATAAATTACTTCGTCAAATATATTTAAATAGAAAACAGTTATTTTAAATTGTAATAATATTTCACAATATTACTGTTTTTAACTGTATTTTTAATTAAATAAATGTAGCCTTGGTGAGCAGACAAAACTTCTTTTAAAAACATTAAAAATCTTAGTAGTTCCAAACTTTTGGACTGTACTGTATCATACTGTATTATTACTATATATATATATTATTACTATTATTTTTGTGAAAATAGCATAATAGTGGGTACTATAATAGTTAATACTATAATAGTATTTATTATAGTATTTTTATAGCCTGTACTGTACCACATTTGTTTGGCTATCACCAGACCAAGCTCAATTTAAATTTGAACATTGGTCTGGGGAGTCTGTATGTATTTTCTACTGTACAAGAGGTGTGATCAACAAGCATCATTCATGCAATTGGATAGTCCTTCAACCAATCTGATCAACGATCCAGGTGACGTACTTTGCAGAGCAACGCGAAAATGGTTTGCAGAAGCAGAAATGGCATCGAGCGATTTTTGCAGGTTGTGCAAAAAAAAAAAAAAAAGTGAAAAAGTGAGTGGTATTTACACCTACTCGAGCGATTTGTTTGCTAAACTAAAGAAGTCATTCAGCATCGTCGAGAGGTTAAAAGGAATTGGATTGACGGTCGTGCTTGCCGTCGCTTCTCTATCGTCATCGTGTTATACCCGCCAGTAGCGAGCAAGGTGGATAAGCCAGTCTGTGATTGGTTCCCGCAAAAGTTTAACAGAAGCAGTAGAAATGAATGTACGGGTTTCCAGACTGAGTTGCCGGGCGAAATCGAATCGCCTAGTACCACATTACTATTATTGTGTAAAATTAATATTAAATTACTTAGTATGTTCAACATAGTATGTAACATAGTATATTGCAACAATCCTTATAAAAAATACATTGTTAGGCATGGTTAGTTTGTTTTATTATGCAATACATAGGCATTCATTTTATATTTCAAGCATGTTGTTTGTGCACTAAATGTAGTAAACATCACACAATAGTTAAATAAGTTATAATTAGTCAAGACATTGTGATAACAACTTTTGATCAGGCATTACTGCCTGGGTCCTAAAGGAGACCCGAATCCTCGGGGACTCGATTTCTCATGACAAGAAGTTGAGCTCGTGACACGTTGTCAAAAGAGCTCACTGCAGCCATTGATTATATATTGTTTTTCCAAAGCATCTCTGAAATATGTAAATTTTTTGCTTATTTAAATTAAAAGTTATGTATCTATTATTCTCTCTTACTGTTATATTTTTCAGTGATTCAACTACATTACAAAGTGAAACTATTGCTGGTGTTTTTGATTTCACATTTTTTAAACAAATAATAAAAAAAAAACCTTCCATTTTTACCATTTTTAGGCAGATTTTTTAAAGGTTCAAAGGGGGGTGTGACCAAAAAAGTTAGATTATTGCTTTACAATGAGGTCTCATTTGTTAACATAAGTTAATGTATTAACTAACATGAACTAACAATGAGCAATACATTTGTTACAATATTTATTCATCTTTGTTAATATTAGTTAATAAAATCTCGCTGTTTATGTTAGTTCACAGTGCATTAACTAATGTTAACAAATACAAATTTTGATTTTAATAATGTATTAGTAAATGTTGAAATTAACATTAACTAAGATTAATAAATGCTGTGTTAGTATTGTTTATTCTTAGTTCATGTTAACTAATGAAACCTTACTGTAAAGTGATACCATATAATTTATAATCCCAATAATGGGAATTTATATATATATATATATATATATATATATATATATATATATATATATATATATATATATAAATATTTTTTGTAAATGATCAAATTTATTATAATTTTGAAATTTATGACAGTTGAGAAGGTTAAACTCATCAGCTGTGTTTAAAATAAGCTACTTTTCATGCTAGATTAATTTCAAATCATAATTAATCAAACATATATAACACTCCGCACATTAAAAAATATGCTAACGTGGAAAGTATCTTAAAATCAGGTGTGTATGTAAATATCCTTTCTATAAATACTCTAAAAAGGCACTTCACAGTAGCAGCTATGCCACAGCAGCTAACCAAGATGGTCTGTGCCTGTTTGAGAGGGAGAAATCTGGCATGCCACTCTGCTGTAGGGATGATAATATGGTGGTGGGTGATGTGGGCATGATGCCAGGCATTGAGAAAAACAGTTTGTTGCTGCAGGTGTCAGTAGCGGCGAGTTGTTTTAGAGTACGGGGGCATGTAGTTTGGCACTTGAGTGTGTGGGCTGTCGGGGGATTAAGGGTGGGCATAATGGAGTGGCGTGATGCCACACTGACAAGGGGACTCTGAGGCATGTTAGGTGGTTTAATTTTTAAGCTGTTCCCAGGTGCACAGACTACAGCATAGGCTATCATCTCAAGTCAGGCACAAAGAATCGCCACCGTGCCTTCCGGAAAAGCAGATTGTGTCCGCATTTCGAAACGAGTCAGTGCATGTCTGTATGTGTGACAGCGCTGTCATAAATCCAGATCTCCGCCAACAAAGACAGTGATGTATGGATCTCTCCTTGGCCAAGGTTGAGAAGACAGCAGTAGGTCTTGAAGCATGCTGCAATTGTGTACATACGTGTACAGTCACTAAAACAGTATATACCAGATACCTTTATGATGTTTATAGAAGGTCTATTAACCGTCTGACATCCATTTCAGATACTCAGTTTGCACAACAGGTGTTGCTGCTTAAAGTAAATCAGTTCAGTGGCTTAAAATGTGAGCAAATTGCATCCTGGATTTCCTACGTTTATACGTGCACACGCACAGCTGGTACGGATTGAAGTGGATGCTGTGCTGTGGTTTTTCCTAATGACAGGAAATTAAACTTCATGTCAACATGCGTTCCTTACAATCAGAGAGAATTCGTGAGAATAGGAGGTTCATACGTTTGGTATAGTAATTATTTTGGACCTCAGAAAAGGATTGTGGGTAAGAGGGTGTATGTAGGTGAAACGGGTGAAATTATGTAATCATAAGGTGTCTTGAGTGAATGAGACGGTGTGGAGTGAGGGCGGCAGTTACAGAATGAGATTTTGCCCGTCCTATTCTTGTTGCCATGGTGATCAGCTCTCTAAATCCAGCCTGCTCCTCCTAAAGTAAGGGCTGAGAGATAGGAGGGAACTGTGGGGACATAAATTAGGAATCTTGAGGTCTAAGGAACAGAGTAGTTAACAATCCGTCACCTTCTCAATGTGATCGCCACCTTGACCTTTCTGTGTGGGTGCTGCTCTAATTCTTTTTCCCTCTTTTTTTTCTCGCTCACTCTATGTCTCTTAACTCTACACACATGCACAAACAGGGCTTAATTTGTGCCAATTGTATTCGTTGACCTCGTGAACTAAATTTGGTTTCTGTCGGGTGAAGTTAGGTTCATTTCTCGATGGAATATACCGTAATACATCATCAACGCATGCCACAGATGAAAATGGTGGGATAGTTTTATCTCTCAACAAGATTACCTGGCATTTTATGACATCAGACAGAGGATGAATTATACTACTTACAAATGTTTTTTTTTTTTGAAAATGGATTTTTGTTAAAATGTTTTATATCTCAACTGAACATTGTGGTTACATGTTATTTTAAATAATTATTATGTGTATTTTTTAGGGCTGTCATAAACACGCATTCCACCCTGAATTTTGTAATTAGGAATTTTCCTATTCTAGGAGGAATTTTTTTGTGAATGTGTCCTGTGTGAACAGCTCTTTGTTTACCTCAGAGACTAACAGATTGACAAAAGATTGTTTTATCTATTTAATACTTTAACTGCCGCAATAATACATTTCAGTAATCTTTATGTGAAGGATTTAGCAGCAAATATTGATTCAAGTTCAAGTTCAGGTGAGCTTAATTCCATTCTTTATGAACGTCATGCTTCAAAGGGCCACATGCTACATATAAACATATAAAACAAAGACATATATAAACAAATATAAACTATATAAATTTACACATATCTAACTTATTTATAAAGAGTAATATAACTATACAAATACTTTACATAAAACTGTAGACACTTGAATTTACACATGAAACAACACAGTGCAGTGATACAGAGAAGTGCAGTCATGCAAAGAGAGATACGAGGCAAAAACAGTGCAAACAGGGTCAGTACATGAAAGAAAGATGAAAGAGAAATGTAATTAAAGTGATCAGTGCACAACAGGGTGAGACCAGAGTATTACTGAAGGTTGATGGTTTGTAAGGCCCACTCAAGCTATGAGTAGTTTATTTGCTCACATAGTATGGCACATGAGAACTGTAAAGGTTTTCTGAAATGAACTGTCCTTGGGGGACACTAGCAGCAAGATGTTAAGTGTGTGGTGGGAGTGTTAATGTTTCTGGTTCAGGATGTAGGGGTTTGAACAGGGTTCAGAGGGGAGCGAGGGGATTTTAGTTGAGGGTTCTTACAGCCTGGGGAAAGAAGCTGTTGAGCAGAACGGACTCTGGCAGAGTGGGCCCTGGTCTTCCTGATGGCAGGAGCTGGAAGAGACTGTGGGAGGGATGGATGGGGTTCTTCACAATGCTGGTGACTTTGCTGGAAAGGGGAGAGGGACACAGATGATCCTTGGAGCTGTGTTCACAGTCTGCCGTATGGTCTGCAGCACTGCAGTTCCCATATCAGACAGGTGATGCAGCTGATCAGCACACTCTCAATAGTGCCCCAGTAGAATGTGGTGAGGATGGGTGGAGGGAGACGTGCTCTCAGATGGTGTAGAAAGTGGAGGCACTGTTGGGCCTTTTTGGAGAGTGATGTAGTGTTAGTGGTCAAGGTGAGATCTTCTGTGATGTGCACCCCCAGGAATTTAATGCTGCTGACTCTCTCCTCAGTCGAGCTGCCGATAGTCAGTGGGAGGTGGTCAACAGAGTCCGTCCTAAAGTCCATCACAACCTCCTTTGTCTTCCCCACATTGAGGGACAGGTAGTTTGTGCCATACTATTCAGCCAGTTGTGCCACTTCTTCACTGTAGAGCGTTTCAAAAAGCAGCGGGCTGGGGCCCCTATTTTATTCTATACAGTACTATTGGCCGATGTCCAATAAAAGTAATTTATTGGACATCGGCCAATAGTATTGTATACAATAAAACAATATAGAATTATACTATATACTATTTTGAATAAATAAATTCAGTAATTTTCAAACTAATCGAAGGTAAAATCAAGTGTTTTAAATGCTATGCTAATGTTAAAGGTGCCCTAGAATTAAAAATTGAATTTATCTTGGCATAGTTAAATAACAAGAGTTCAGTACATGGAAATGACATACAGTGAGTCTCAAACTCCATTGCTTCCTCCTTCTTATATAAATCTCATTTGTTTAAAAGACCTCTGAAGAACAGGCGAATCTCAACATAACACCGACTGTTACGTAACAGTCGGGCTCATTAATATGTACGCCCCCAATATTTGCATATGCCAGCTCATGTTCAAAGCATTACACAAGGGCAGGCAGTATTAACGTCTGGATCTGCACAGCTGAATCATCAGACTAGGTAAACAAGTAAGGACAACAGAGAAAAATGGCAGATGGAGCAATAATAACTGACATGATCAATGATAACATGATATTTTTAGTGATATTTGTAAACTGTCTTTCTAAATGTTTCGTTAGCATGTTGCTAATGTACTGTTAAATGTGGTTAACATTACCATTGTTTCTTACTGTATTCACAGAGACAAGATCTGTCGCTATTTTCATTTTTAAACACTTGCAGTCTGTATAATTCATAAACACAACTTCATTCTTTATAAATCTCTCCAACAGTGTAGCATTAGCCGTTATCCACAGAGCACAGCTTCAAACTCATTCAGAGTCAAATGTAAACATCCAAATAAATACAATACTCACATAATCCTATGTATGCATGCTGCATGCAGGACAAGCACTTTGTAAAGATCCATTTTGAGGGTTATATTAGCTGTGTGAACTTTGTTTATGCAATGATAGAGTCGAGAGCTCGGGAGGGGGCGGAGAGCGTGAGCAATTAAAGGGGCCGCAGCCTGGGGGCACCTTAGACTTATATTACATCTTGTAAAAAAATGTTCGATGGCACCTTTAAGTTAATTTAAGGGTCTTTCGCACCAGGTAGTTCTAGGAACTAGCCACCAGGGTGGTTTTCCGAGAGCTAATGTTCCCCTAGGGCCATTTTCCGGTTGCATTCGCACCACCAGTTGGAACTCTGAAGTGATGTAAGGCGCGCTTGTTGTTGTGACTTTTTTTGACGGCGTGGCAGACAGCTATTTTTATGGCGCTGAGAATGCCAGACCCTAAGCACACAGCTCTCACATTCTCCGTCTTCATTATTTGACTATCTGTATAACAGTCTGTCTAATATGTTATTAGATAGAACAGTTATACAAAGAAAGAAGACAGTATATGAAAAAGTATTAGCGTTTGCTGTGTGTTTGATGTCCAATGTCACAAGCTGAGCAGAAATACATAATCATGTTTCGCATGGTCCGCTCAAAGTTGCATTGGATTTTCTCCTTAGCATAAAGGTTGAGAGGTCCATCTATCACTGTTTTCCATGTTCGTAGAGTTAGTTTGTGGAGTAAATATATAGGATATAAACTGTGTGTACACTTTTTTTTTTTTTTTTAAATGGCGGGTGCTGGTGTTTCGCGTGCATTCGGCCAATCAGCGTACATTTACGTCACTGGTCATTCCTATTGTGCTGGGTTAGACCCTACTTTGAAGTAGAATTTTTCTTTTAAGACTCCTCTTATGATGTCATTTTGTAAAAATGAGGGGTCCCGTGTTACAGATTTTTATTCCCGCTGTATCTGTCAGTCACATTTCAGACACCCAACAAACTCTAGAGGAGAAAGATGCAGATCAGGACCCTGTCTGTCGAACCTCCATCACCATAACAGACGTATACTGCTCTGTCTCTCCTCATCATGCTGTAGCTCAACAGAATGTAGCTGGAGGGGAGAGAAGGACCCCTGTCTATGCCACGGCTGTCACCACTATAGGCGTCTAAGCCTGTGCCTGAGAGCCGTCAACAGCACAGTTGGCCTGCTGGGTAGTCAGAGAGTACAAAGGAATAAGACTCCTGCCAGTACAGTCAATGCCTTATGGGTGTCCACAGTATAGTCCACGCTAAAGTAACACCTACTGATGGCAAGGCAGCTTGTTTTGTAATGTTTAGAGAGAAAGATACTGTAGCCGAGTGTATCAGAACAGCAGATACACTGCCTTTTTACACTGCCGTATTTTGCTCTCTTTCTTAACTAAAGTAATGAGGGTATATTATTCATTGGCTGTAAATTAGTGGGCAGTAGTGGTCTTGTAAAATTTCTTGCTTACAACATTGTGTCCCAGGGAGATCTCAAAGCTTCTTTTATGTATTTAATGAAATTTTAGCTTTGAATAATCTTGAGGTTGAAACTGACTGTCTGAATGTCAGTGGAGACTTATATATTTCATATTTCAAAACCCTAATGGAGTTAAGTATATGAACGGAAAAATTCAGATTAGGTTGGTTTCAGTTGGACAACATTAAATATAAGATACCTCTATAGGGACTTGTCATGAATTATTCAATGCACTATATAAAACCCTGTCGTTTTGAACAACTTTGCATGGCAAGAATCCCACTCTTGGATTTTGTAATGTATTGTTAAAGAGGATATTTTCAAGATGAAAACCCTATTTCAGTGGTGATAAAACTAGGATCCCAGCCAGTGCTGGACTTCTCAGGCCATCAAATCTTTTGGGGATTTGAATCATTATGAAACACTGTCCAGATTGAATATATCATAGTTTTGTTTGTTCTGTCAAATGTTTTGTTCTTTTGTTAAGGATTTTTGGGTTTGTTATATGTGGGTTATCAGTGTCTTAGGAATATGTATCAGTATGTATTTGAGAGTTGGTTTGTGTTGAACTGATTTATTCATTCTAGGTGCATTTTGGGAAAATAATCACACTCATAATTACATCATACAAATGACAACATACACTACCATTCGAAAGTTTTGCAGTAGCCCCTCACTGCAGAACACATGAGATCCAGGGGGCGGAGATGGGTAGGTTAAGGCATATGTAAAGTGGGAGGAGTTGGATCCAGATTCAGGTGGTGGAGATGGGTAGGTTTAGGGGGCAGAGACAGGTAGGTCTGGATCCAACCTCGCCCCCCGGATCTTTGTGTTCTGCAGTAAGGACTATCGTCTCAAAGTTTGAGGTATTTTATTTATTGATTTTTTTAAGATAAATTAATAATTTTATTTAGCAAGGATGCATTCAATTTATCAAAAATCCTGAATCAGAATCCTGAAAAAAAAAAAAAAAATCACTTTTCCAAGTAAATATGGAACACAACTGTCTTCAACATTGATAATAATAAGAAATGTTTCTTGAGCAGCATCAGCATATTAGAATGTAGATTCTGAAGGAATTCTGAAGGATCATGTGACACTGAAGACTATAGAGTAATGGCTGCTGAAAATTCAGCTTTGCCATCACAGGAATAAATTACATTTTAAAATATAATAAAATAGAAAATGTTTTTAAAATGTAATAATATTTCACAATATTACTGTTTTTACTGTATTTTTAATCAAATGGATGCAGACTTGGTGAGACGACTTTAAAAACAAACAAATAAAAAACTCTTATTAAAAATGAACTCATATAAAAATAAAAATTATTAACTCTTATTAACCACAAACTTTTGAACTGTAGTGTATATAACAAGAAAAATGTCAAATGTAATTTTAAATGTCCTTTCTCTCCATCTCACAGAGTCAAACACACACATCCCCAAGGATCGTTTCCTCACTGTCTTCATATTATTTCCCGTTGTGTATTTGAACTCCTCGATCCTCTCCTTGACTAACACCAATCCTAAATCTGTCTCTCTCCCACAGGTCCTCCAAGGCCCACCCCGGCCCAGTGGTTCACATTAGTGACAATCCTATGGATGAGGGCAAGGTATGGAGATGCCGGCACAACTACATGAAAACAAATCAACACTCCCTGACATGAATAATTAATTTCCCTTGCACCGACAAAGCTTTTGTTTCTTTCCATTCTGAACTCATAAGACATTGCTTTCCTACAGTGCAGCACAGTTCAGTAATTGGGTCTAATCTCACACAGCTTGTTAGCAAATTATGTTGTTTTTGAAAACAAATGATCTAGGAGATATGTAGGAGATGAACAAATGCTCCAGCTACTTCCAAATTCTTCTTTTTAGACATTCATTTTACCTTTGCTAATTGCTAGTGCACAGTCAGAGGGGAGCAGAGAGACCGGCAAACACCTGCTGGGGTTTTGCCTTCATATGGATGACAAACTGTCTGTCTCTTTCTCTGGCAGCTGGGAGCTCCTCATAGGTGCCTTAACAGTGATGATCCACTCAAACTCTCTCTCCCATCCCACTTCTGCCCCTGAATGGGGCATCGATCCATAACGTGTCCACTCAGTTCTTAATGGGTCTTAAAGTCTTTAGAGACATTGTCCCTCCCTCTTGACTGACAGAACTATGACACTTTATCAATTTATATACTATCACTGAATCTCTAAGAAGAACAAAGAGGTTTGAAACTCAGATGACAGGAGACTTGTTGTCATTTTTAAAAGAAATTTTGATACATTTCCTGGTCGTTGTTTTCCATGCGTTTTCAGTAACTGTATTGAAGCTTTAAAGCTTAAGAAACAATGCAAAAGCACCATAAAAATATCTGAAAACAAATATTTTAAGTCTTCTGTTTTAAGTTATATAGTAACTTTGTGTACAGGATAAAATTTAAATCAGAAAGCAAGACATTCCACAGACAAATAAAAGTCATACAGGTTTGGAACGACAAGTTTAAATTATACAATTTTCATTGTCAGCTATTTCTTTAATAATAAATGACAACTTGCTTGCACATATTTTCTATGTTTAGAGTGGAATGTTTCGTCTAATTTATTGATTTTGTTTAAGAATGAATGAACATTTGTTTTGGATTAACAATCAGATGAAAGGACAAACTTTCTTTAACAGCTATTTAATATTTACTTTGCTGAAACACATCATTTAATGTACTTTTAGATTTATGTCACCTCCTGCATGAACTCTCATCAGTTTACAGGTCAGGTTTACAGACTGACGGCGTATTTTCCTTCTTTTCTTGTTCCCCCCGACATCTTTCTTCTCCCTTTAGCTCATAATAGGATTTGAGTCTGGGATCGTGGTGCTGTGGGATTTGAAATCAAAGAGAGCTGACTACCGGTACACTTATGATGAGGTATGTATTGTTACATTGTTGTGTTCCGGGCTTCTGTCGCCTGCAGTGGCACAAACGCTTAGAATATGGAAATGCGTCGCTCAAATATTCATGAGATGTTTTGATTTTAATAAAGGACGCTGATTAGATCTCTTTAAGTAGGCACATAGTTCTTCAGTTTGTGCTGCAGCGTCAAAAGAACATCTTTATTTTAGGAGAGACTTGTTTTAGGGAATGAGTGTGTTTGGATGCTAAGTTCTTCCTATTCTCAATCATTTATTCATATTGACGTTTTCTTTAGAAATGTTCGGAAAAGTGGAGGGACACATTATAAATCTTATCAGCATGACTCATGAATATTAATCAGGTTACAGAATGTTGCAAAAAAAAAAAAAAAAAAAAAAAAATGACTGAGCTTTTTATAGTCATTAAATTTATAATTTTTTACATGAGATGCAAATTATGAACAATAAATCTTTTTTTTTTTTTTTTGACATTTTGTACTGTCCCTATACAAAAAATATCCTAAAATGTGGAATTTTGAGGAATGTCCCCCTCCAGTTGTGCTACACCTCTGAATTTATTAATCCATTCATTTGCTCAATATCTCTTGAATTAGTTGTGAACACTTCATTTCAGGTTTTTAAATTGTATTTGTTTTTTTCCCCTGTGATAGCCTGGGAATTATGCATCGGAAAAAGCCCCCATAGAACATAGTTAATCTGCCACTCCAGTTTAAGCTGGTTCGATGGCTTTTGTCAACAGTGGCAGCCAGCGTACATTAGTTATTATGATGAGCATGATGAGCCCAAAGCAAAGTGCAAAGAAATTAAAACCGACACACACTCTTTTTTTTTCCAGACGTACAAGCACACACACGTCACACGTCAGACCCATCTCTTATTGTAACTCCCTCGTTGGTGAGTTAGAGAATATGTGTGTGTGGGTTAGAGTTAATTTCTCGGAGGACAACTCAGCTGTACCCTGATGAATGACTGTGCCTGGCTGGATGTCTGATTTATTCCTGCCTTCATTTAACGTGATTGATTAGTACAGCAGAGATAAATGTCCTACAATTCACTGCTCCGTAGGGGTAGCAAGGTGTCATTTTGGCTGAGCACAGAGTCACGGCTGTACTACGAAACACCATTGCTTGTCTATTAGACTCCCCATAGTGCTTTACTGTTTATAATTATGGAGGAGAGACCAGGGCAAGGCTCATACAGATTGATCAGACTGTCTTTAGTTATGCAGATGTTGCCTGAGAATCTTTTTTTATCTTTGAAGGGGTCACAGAAGTGCAATAGACAGCAGAATTAACATCATATCAGATCATGGGAAGCTATTAGTGCTGAAGGGGTCACTGAGGTGCAATGAGCAGCAGAATTAGTACTGAGGCGGCGAGGAGCTATGCTGTTATAGATGGATGGAAATGCTGAAATAAGGAAAAGGAACGCACCAGTGCAAGCAGCATAAAGGATGTATGGACAGGCAGTGTGTCTGTATTTTTTCTGTGTAATTGAGATTTTAATAATCTAGCGTTCTCCATCTTCCTTTTCCCTTTCCTTCTCCTCTTTCATTTATTTTGTATTTTGTGCATAGAGTGAAATATACAGCAAGTAATAACTAGATTTTCAACTTGCTAACATGTTTTTTAAACTGACTTTTTATGTTTATAAGTAGTCGCTAGGGTGTTCTGGGTGGTTGCTAGGTTATTGCTTACTGGCCCAAGTCAAACAAGGCCTATGATGTCTAATAATATGTCTATGATGCTTTAATGTTGTGAGAGGTTGCCAAGGCATTCCTGTGTGGTTGCTAAAGTGTTCTGAGTGATTTTAAGTTCACTGCTGTGTGGTTGCTTTGGTGGTCGGGTTATTGTTTACTGGACCAAGTCAAAAGAGCCCAACCCCATGTATCTGTGATGCTTTAGTATTGTGAGAGGTTGCCATGGTGGTTGCTAAGGTGTTCTGTGTGAATTCTAGGGCCACATGCATACACACTGCAACTAATTTCAGTTGTCAGTTTACCTTTTAGTGCTTACTCCTGTTCTGTTCACACACAGTCTAGTAGTTTATGGGAGTGACAACCGCATTCTACAATCGAATTAACTCCCGAAAAATGCAGGTAGTGACAACCGCATTTACAAAAAAATCTATGCAGTCTGTATAAAACCAAACTGAACAACTAATAGTTAACAATATATAATGTACATCAGAGATGTTTCTCTCTTCCCTAAGTGTGTGATGCAAGAAAATGAGATCTTGCTAGAAAAACAGCGAGCAAGAACAAGCCCACCATAAACTGAAATAAATCCAAATGATTTATGCTGAAAATAAGACCAAAATTTCACGACCCGCACCTGCTCACTTTAATAACTCTGTAAACTTGATCGCATTATGAGCCAATTATAATGCAACAAGCAACAAGCCCTAAAACGCTTATAATAAGCAGCCTTTCTAAGCATAAGCAAAACACAACAACTCAGTCGACTGTGTTTTAGTTAAAGGTGCACTAGAACTTTTTTTTAAAAAAAAGATGTAATATAAGTCTAAGGTGTCCTGTGAATGTGTCTGTGAAGTTTCAGCTCAAAATACCCCATAGATGTTTTTTTTATTCATTTTTTTAACTGCCTATTTTGAGGCATCATTATAAATGAGCCGATTCAGGGCTACTGGCCCTTTCATTCTCGTGCTCTCCGCCCACGGAGCTCGCGCTTGCCTTGAACAGTGCATAAACAAAGTTTACACAGCTAATATAACCCTCAAATGGATCTTTACAAAGTGTTCGTCATGCCTGCAGCATGCATGCGTCGGATTATGTGAGTATTGTATACTGTTATATTGTTTACACTGATTCTGAATGAATTTGAGGCTGTGATCCTTGGCTAACTGCTAATGCTACACTGTTGGAGAGATTTATAAAGAATGAAGTTGTGTTTATGAATTATACAGACTGCAAGTGTTTAAAAATGAAAATAGCGACGGCTTCGTGAATACAGTAAGAAACCATGGTAACTTTAACCACATTTAACAGTACATTAGCAACATGCTAACGAAATATTTAGAAAGACAATTTACAAATATCACTAAAAATATCTTGATATCATGCATCATTATTATTGCTCCATCTGCCATTTTTCGCTATTGTTCTTGCTTGCTTACCTAGTCTGTTGATTCATCTGTGCAGATCCAGACGTTACTGCCCTTGTCTAATGCCTTTCATAATGTTGGGAACATGGGCTGGCATATGCAAATATTGGGGGCGTTACACCACGACTGTTACGTAACAGTCTGTGTTATGTTGAGATTTGCCTGTTCTTCGGAGATCTTTTAAACAAATGAGATTTATATAGAGTAAGAAGGAGGAAACAATGGAGTTTGAGACTCACTGTACTGTATGTCATTTCCATGTACTGAACTCTTGTTATTTGACTATGCCAAGATAAATTAAATTTTTCATTCGAGGGCACCTTTAAAATTGCTTAACTTAATGAGTCCTTTGTCGCTGTAATATTTATTTGGTCAGAATTGCGATTACCAAACAGTCAAGATTCCAGAACTTTGCTGTGGTTACCACAGTGTTAATCATTGCAGTTTCAGAAGCGAGTCATGTTCCGTAAGTACAGAACATAATTTAGGGAACTCCTGAAACTTTACAGTGTGTACATAGCCTAGGTGAATTGTTATGTGGTTGCTAAGGATTTTTTGTCCAGTTTTGGTTTGGGCCACTAAGTATTGCTTACTGGCCTAAACCAAAACTCTCTTTAGCAGCTTTTCCACCACTGGGCCAAGCTGTTCTCATTGCTTAACAATTTCATTCCTTGCCAATCCGGAAGGGATATGGTTTCATATATTATAATTTGATGATGTGTTGTATTCATATTAGATACACACTGTGTAGGTAACTATAAAGTTTACACTTCTTCTCCCAGTTCATCGGCCACTTACTTTTATGTATTTCAGGAGAAATGACAACACATTCACTTATTTGACAATTGGAATATATAAGATATATATATATATATATAAATTCATGATATATATAAGTTCATGATATAGTTAAGTCTGTGAATTTTTAGAATAAAATAGGAAAAGCTAAATAAAAGCGATACATCTGGCAGATAGTGCTATTGTGGCTGCGGTATGTCACCTGACAAGTGTTATCGTAGAAATAATAAGGTGATACTTTTTTAAATAATGGTCTCCTTAAAAAAAAAAAAAAAAAAAACTCATGCTGGGGGCTCAACTATGTAAAGCTCCTAAAATATAGCTGAACCAACAAAAAAGAGGGTTAGTTGACCTTGTTCTGGATGGCTTGACATTTGCTTCAGGAATGATGTGTTTTGTGTGTACGAGGGCAGTGGCAGCAATATTTTTGGACTGAAGAGGCGGGTTGTGGCTGCCTGCAGTAAAGCCATCAGACCTCTTTAGCTCTAATTGGGCCCCTGTTTGCGTGCATGTGTCAGAGGTATGACAGTGTCACAGTTCTCTGTCTCTGAGGTGTCTCTGTGGATGTCTCAAAGAGTGTGATGAAGAGAGAGAGAAACATAGAGAGGATAGAGTCGGGGGGAGCTAGAGGTCCTGGTGTCTTTAAGGTGTCATTAAAGGCTGGCCGATTATCCTTCAGCCCTTTCTCAAGCTGACATACACACACACATGCATACAGATATCCCACATGTCCTTGTCACTTTATGAGTATAATTACAACTCAGGAGCTATGGAATACTAGCGTACTGCAGGGTATACAAGGATATAACCAAGGAGGTCTATAATATCTAGTGAAATTTGATGCATATTTGTGAATTTTAAAAATCACCCACTGATGTTAATAGTAATTCAAGAATGAACTGCATACTGGTCCCACTAATCTAAATATGTATGTCTAAAATGGTTACCGCTTTATTGCTTGTTAATGATAAAAGTAATTTTTATATAATTTTTGTATTTGATTTTTTGAGTTTTTGCTACATAGTTGTCAAATGACTTGCTGCTCAGTTTTTATCACAGAAATGAAATTTGTTTTAATCCAATTTTTCATTCTTAAATCATGGTAGCCTGATTAAATAATGTTAAATATATGGCTGATATTAAGCTACTTGCAGTTTTTTCATCAGACTGAAAATGGAAGGTCTAGTCAAGCACATTGCTGTGTGGAATACAGTATTCCATGCCATACTCTGTTGCACATTTTGGCTAATGTGGTAGCTCATTTGGGTATTCTGTGCATTAAAAAAAAAAACACATTCTTAGCATATACTGTTTACTGCATAAATAGTAATGTATGCATAAATACTATGTATGTAGTATCTTAGTATGTAGTATGCAATTGCATGTCAGTTATTCAGCATAAATGTCCTCTCACTGAACAACTGTGTTTCCCAGCCATTTGCTCTGTACCTTCAGAACATATATTATGCAAGCGGTATAATCCCTCATAGTCATAGTTGGGTGTTATGAATGTAGCTGTGCATAAGCATATTTTTCTGTGTGTGGGTGTGTGCGTGTGTTCGTCTGGCTCCTCCTCTCTGGATGCTTCTGTAATGATGTTGCACTCGGTTCATTGATTACTTAGGTCTGCTGAGGTTCGTCCCCACTGTCTGCCTGAGACAGAGATAGAGCCGCCATCATTATGCTAAACAAGAGGAGACTGCGCTTAATTAGAAAATAATGAGAACTCTCTTTCAGCCTTCTTTGTGTTTTTACTCGCTCTCTTTTCTCTCGATACATCAGTCTCATGCTGTGCATTCTCTCCCTTTCTTTTCCCTTCAATTCAATTCTATTCCATTTATTGTGCTATACTGGCCTCATGTTTTCCCCAGAGTTTTGCTAAAGTCTTCTGTCAATACAACACCAGTACAAAACAAAGCTATAAAAAGCAACAAAGGAACTAATGTGAGGAATTATCGGAAAGTTTATATAATATATATATATATATATATATAATGCATTATAAATATATATATATATATGCATTTTTACAGTTTTAATAAAACATTGTTTAGTATGTTTTTAAATATGAGGAATCATATTTCATGTTTACGTTGTAATACCAGTGGACCAGGGACACTCAAGTTTTTTTTTTTTAAAAAAGAAGGAAAATAAATAAATAAAAAATAGTTTTTTATTTATTTGAGCATTTGTTTATGTAGTTTTAATTTTTCAATAAAAATGAAAATAATGTTCTAAAAGTGGAAATAAACTTTGAACTAGGGCTGGGCGATGTATCGAATGCTTTTGTCACGCGCATTTCTTCAGTAAAGCCGGTTCCCTGATTACCGCTAAATCGCCATCACCTGCTTTCAAATGAAGCGGCATTTAATAGACAGAGCCGTAGTTCACTGATAAGACACGCAATATCGCGTTCAATATCGATATGTATCGCCGTCGATATTGAACGCGATATTGCGTGTCTTATCAGTGAACTACGGCTCTGTCTATTAAATGCCGCTTCATTTGAAAGCAGGTGATGGCGATTTAGCGGCAATCAGGGAACCGGCTTTACTGAAGAAATGCGCGTGACAAAAGCATTCGATACATCGCCCAGCCCTACTTTGAACGAATGTTTAATAATATTAAAAGTGTTCATTGGGTAGGGTTAGGGAAAGGTGTATTATTGCATCCTGTTAATGTACAAAAATACTGAGGTGCAAATAGTATCTGCCAATATAAATTATAGATAATATCTAATTACTATGTACTCTTATTGCAAAGAACTGATACTTTTACATGGTATAAATAGAATCTATCTCTATTTTCACCTAGTGGAAATAGCATCTATTGCTAAGAAAATATGCTATTTTTACTAAGTGTAAATAGCATCTATCACTATTTGTACTTAGTGTAAATAGCCACTGCCTTAAAAATATAACCAACCTCAAACTTTTGAATGGTAGTGTATATGTGAAAGTTATTTAAAAATGTAGCTAGCTAAGCTACAGACTATTCTACAGTGCAGTTCAGATTCTAAAATTCCTAGTAATGTGTTACATTACTTGGTGCCTGAAATATTGCCAAGGGAAATGTAGCATGAGTTTATTAACTCTGTCCCACTACTTAGTCACTAAAATAGCTTTGCTACATAAGTTTAAAACTAGCTACTTTGGAATTTAGATTCAGTTCTGTGTAGATTAAGTGACATTTGGATGTAAATGTAACGCCCCTCCTCATTTTTTTTCTGGATAGAGCCACAGCAGGAACACTGATGGTGTAAAAAGCATGGCACAAGTGATATTGCTCAGCACTAAAAAGACAGTCTTTCTTCATAGCACTTATCCCAGCATACTTCTTGTCAAGGGCATCTCATGTCAACCTAGGCACAACATACACCCCTGGGCCGTGTTCTTGAACATGCGGGTGTGAGTCACTATTAGGAAATCTCCCACTGAGTTGTGTGCCCCCATGCAAGCATAACCAACTTTTATTTCTTGCTCTTTTTCCTCTCTATTGAATTGTCGTTCTCAGGCGATCCATTCTGTGGCCTGGCACCACGAGGGGAAGCAGTTTATCTGTAGTCACTCAGACGGCACACTGACCATATGGAATATAAAGTCCCCAGCCAAGCCCATACAGACAATCACGCCACACGGTTAGTGGTCATTCTTTCTCTCTGGCTTAAACACAAAAATTCATTTTCTTCCAATTCATTTTCTTCAGGATAAGGGTTGCAAAATCAATTGCTCTTATGTCTGTTTCACAAGGTTGTATCACATCTCACTCAAAGACTTGTTAATTCAGGATTGTAATTTGATCCCCCCCCCCCCTCCTTCGAGCATAAAACAATCATTCCCCCCTCCCTCGCCCTTACCTAATTTCCATTTCAAGTGAAGCTTTAATTTTCAGTCTCATTTTGTTCCTTCATGGAGACTGCCTGTGTTGTGGTCTTTAGTGATGAATGAGGTGAGGTCATGCTTTTCCTTTTGGTGCACATCCTTACCTTCTCTATTGAAGATACTCCACTGCGGTCCTCTCTTAATACAACAACCCCTTCAGCCTCACCCTGCCTCCATGAGAGGAGCACATCAGACAGCCAGATTTAAAAAGAAAGAAACATAATAGGGAAAAGCCATAAAATATTGCCAGAAGGCTATATCATTGCGTATGTTCAGTAGACATCAGTAGCTCCTATTTAGGGAGAATCCTATTTCAGCACACCCCATATATATTTAAAATGTAGTAAACAATTGTTTTAAATATGAATTAAAATATGAATTTAAATAAAAACTGCACTTACTTGAGATATACACTATATTACCAAATGTATTGGGACACCCCTCCAAATCATTGAATTCAGGTGTTCCAATCACTTCTATGTCACAGGTGTATAAAATCAAGCACCTAGGCATGCAGACTGCTTATTTGTGAAAGAATGGGTCGCTCTCAGGAGCTCAGTGAATTCAAGCGTGGTACCGTGATAGGTTGTCATCTGTGCAATAAGTCCATTCATGAAATTTCCTCACTACTAAATATTCCTTGGTCAACTGTTAGCGGTATCATAACAAAGTGGAAGCAATTTGGAACAAATGCAACTCAGCCACAAAGTGGTAGGCTACGTAAAATCACAGAGCAGGGTCAGTGCGCAGACACAGTGCGCAGAAGTCGCTTTCTGCAGAGTCAATAGCTACAGACCTCCAAACTTCATGTGGCCTCCAGATTAGCTCAAGAACAGTGCGTAGAGAGCGTCATGGAATGGGTTTCCATGGCCGAGCAGCTGCATCCAAGCCTTACATCACCAAGTGCAATCAAAGCGTTGGATGCAGTGGTGTAAAGCACGCCGTCGCTGGACTCCAGAGCAGTGGAGACGTGTTCTCTGGAGTGACGAATCACACTTCTCTGTCTGGCAATCTGGCAAGAATGGGTTTGGCGGTTTCCAGGAGAACGGTACTTGCCTGACTGCATTGTGCCAAGTGTAAAGTTTGGTGGAGGGGGGATTATGGTGTGGGGTTGTTTTTCAAGGGTTGGCCCCTTAGTTCCAGTGAAAGGATACCAGCATACCAATACATTTTGGACAATTTCATGCTCCCAACTTTGTGGGAACAGTTCGGGGATCCCTTCCTGTCCCAACATGACTGCGCACCAGTGCACAAAGCAAGGTCCATAAAGACATGGATGAGCGAGTTTGGTGTGGAGGAACTTGACTGGCCTGCACAGAGTCCTGACCTCAACATGATAGAACACCTTTGGTATGAATTAGAGTGGAGACTGTGAGCCAGGCATTCTCATTCAACATCACTGCCTGACCTCACAAATGTGCTTCTAGAAGAATGGTCAAAAATTCCCATAAACGCACTCCTAAACCTTGTGGAAAGCCTTCCTAGAAGAGTTGAGGCTGTTATAGCTGCAAAGGGTGGGCCAACTCCATATTAAACCCTATGGATTAAAAATGGGATGTCATTGATGTTCATGGTGAACTTCAGGTGTCCCAAAACTTTTGGCAATATAGTGTTTATATTACTTGCACCTACTTGAGATAAAACAAAAAACAAAAAAACATGTCATATATACACATAGATGCCTTTCTATGGGTCATTATGCATAAGCCATCCACCATATTGGAATAATCAAAGCCGGTCCGACAACACTAGTTACCGTAGTTAATGCTCTTTAATGCTCTCAATTTTTCTTCTGCGTTTTGTCTGTGAGATGTCTTTTTTTCTACTGTGACAGACTTCCTGTGTGTGGGAGATAGAGACTCTGTCCCAAATGGCACATTCAGTCCTTGCAGTCTTCCTTCATGTCCACTCTTGTAGTACTTTGCTGTGAAACCTTCTTCTAAAATGCCAAATGAAAATTCTGCAATTGAATACTGATCTGAAGCCATCTGTATGCTAATATACCCCTCAAATTAACAGTATTTCCTATTTTAATTGGCCTATTGGCTAATTTTAGAATAAAAAGTGACAAGCTCTTTGATCATTTTCTATTTCAAGAGGAAATACATCAACAAAGAAAAGACAACTCTCTCGTCAATCAATTCTACAGGGTCTTCAGCGTGTTATGATCCACATCAAGTGCACTATTTGGGACAGGGCCAGAGAAGGATGTCTAGAAACTCTCTAAATGAGTCTGATTCTGTTTCAGGAAAGCAGCCTAAAGATGGAAAAAAGCCAGAGCCTTGCAAGCCCATTCTTAAAGTAGAGTACAAGACCACGAGAGCAGGGTATGTATATGCTTGTAGCATTTATTTGTTCTTTTACTGCTCTTAGGGCCATCTTGGACCATCATGAATTTCCTGAATTCTGGTCTAGACTGTTTTTTGCTGGTTTATGCTGGTTAACCAACGTAGCAATGTTGAACCACTTACTTCTAGATGTTTTTAAATAAATCCATGCTTGTCTGTGCATATATAGAGTGGAATCCAGCATTGAAATATGTGATTTAAAATGAACATGAAGCTCATTTAAAACCGGAGAAAACAACAACAGTTACAACGTAAAATAAATAAAAAGTATTCTGCACTATTTCTAGGTCACAACCAAATAAGCAAACTTGTGGAGTTCATGCAGCTTGAGTGCTGCTGTCTTTAAAGGAAAACCTTTCACTCATTGTTATGCTGATAATGTAATTTAAGACTTTTGAAGCTCACTGTAGAGTATGTGTTTGTGTTCTGAACAGGGATCCGTTTATGATCTTCTCTGGAGGTTTGTCATATGACACTGTTGGTCGACGGCCCTGCTTGACGGTAATGCACGGGAAGAGCACTGCAGTATTGGAGATGGACTATCCCATTGTAGATTTCCTCACCCTGTGTGAAACGCCATATCCTAACGGTAACTCATTAACAGCACCTTCTCTGTCCAATATTATTGCAATAAGAATTCATTCTCTTTATCTCTTTTCATGCCACTTCCTCTTTGTTCTTTTTTGTTGACCTTTGTTTTGTTGGGTTGTTCTATTCTTTCATGTTCTTTGTAGATGAGCTTGAGCTCCCCCAGTGGAACCGCTGCCTAGTAATTACATTTTACATCTTTTTTTTTTTTTAAAGCTCCCTCTATTCATAACATCCACTTCTCTGACTGCATTTGTTT
This sequence comes from Chanodichthys erythropterus, assembly GCF_024489055.1. Taxonomy (NCBI): domain Eukaryota; kingdom Metazoa; phylum Chordata; class Actinopteri; order Cypriniformes; family Xenocyprididae; genus Chanodichthys; species Chanodichthys erythropterus. The sequence goes on along the minus strand of NC_090224.1, from coordinate 10,063,107 downwards.
ATTGCAATACCCATTTGAATAATTTATCACTTTGGTGGCTATTTATGAATAGTAAGTGATTTCTTTCTCTCTGCAGGCAGCTGTAGCAAAAGCTGACACAACTTTATTTTTTTATAGTCTGCCAATAGTTTGCTGGTGTGAAAAAGAGAACATTAAATGTAGTTTTTATGTGGCTTTTTGAAATACTTGATTCCAATTTCTCAATCTCTGATTTTTTATTTATTTATTTTTTTTTTTTAATATAAATAAAAAGGCTGCAATGACAAATTTTGAGCATTGTCCATGCCTTAAAATAATAGAAAACATGATACTTTGCAGCTAAATGCACTATTCAGCATTTTGGGATCAGTATTTTTAATGCTTTTTATATTTTTACGCTTTTATTCAGCAAGGATGTATTAAATTTATCAGAAGTGATAGTAAAGACATTTATAATGTTACAATGGATTTCTATTTCAAATAAATTGTTCTTTTGAAGTTTATAGTCATCAAAAAATACATCACAAACTGTTTTCAACAATATTCATAATATGAAATGTTTCTTGAGCAGTACCAAGTTAGCACATTAGAATGATTTTTTAAGGATCATGTGGAATAATGGCTGATGAGAATACAACTTTGCCATCACAGGAATTATAGTAATATGTCACAATATTACTGTTTTTACTGCATTTTTTTGTATTTTTGTTCAAATAAATGCAGCCTTGGTGTTCATAAGAAAATTCTTTCAAAAATATTTAAAAAACTTACCATCCCCTAATTTTTGAATGGTAGTATATATTAGATAACTAGTCCATAGAAAAGATTTCTAAAAATAGTGATATATGCATTTATATTGTTGCAATTGTTTTCTATGTTATGGACAATTTTACTTATCAGAAGGTTGAAGCCAAATAAAATAAAATAATTTTTAGATCAAACCAATATTTCATGTCCATGCATTTATGTTTTAGTAGCCATGATTTGCATCATTTTTTGTTTTTTGCGATAATGACTGGTGACTAAATGTACTTTACCTTACATAACACCCTGATCATGTCAAGTAGCTCGTGCATGGTACTGGTTTAAAACAATATTTTAAAACAATTATTTTTCTTGTGATTCACCTTTTACAGAAATAATGATAATCATACATGCAGTTGCGCCAACAGTTCTTGCCAAAACACAGCGTCTCTGTTCAATCATCGGTTTTAGAGGCTTAAGTATTTTTGTTTAGAGTTTGTGTTAAGCCGAACTGAGAAGCAGTGATGAACGCAGGAGGAATGGGAACAGTGTTTGCAGTGCAGCTTGCGTAAGAGTGCCTGGCTCTGTTGATTAAGCTATATTTGAAGTGGGGCGTCTTTATGTTCTGACTCATTATTGAGACATTTGAGAGTTTTAAACTCAAGCAGTGACGTCTCCAGTCGTAACTTTTACAGCTAAACAGGAACAGGCTAGTAAAATATAAAAATTGTTTTACAAAACATTTTGCCATTTGTGTTCTTCATTTACATACACTAATAAGTGTTGTTATATATTTTAAAATGTAATTTATTCCTGTGATGCCAAAGCTGAATTTTGAGTAGCCATTACTTCAGTCTTCAGTGTCACATGATCCTTCAGAAATCATTCAAATCATGCTGATTTGCTGCTCAAGAGGCAGCTATCAATGTTGAAGACAGTTGTGCTACTCTGTATTTTTTTGTGGAAACTGTGATACATTTTTAAGTATTTTTTGAATAGTTTTTATAATTTTTTTTTTTTTTTTGTAACATCATAGATACTGTATCATTGCTGTCTGTTTTGATCAGTGTAATGCACCCTTGTTGAATACAAATAATAGTTTCTTTAAAAAAAAATCTAGTAGTCAACAGTATGTGTATTATGTAAAAAATGTCTCAAATGTATAGGGATGTATTCCTGATTTTACCCATCCCATTTATGTTTCTCTGCAGATTTTCAGGAACCATATGCTGTAGTAGTCCTCCTCGAAAAGGATTTAGTTGTTATTGACCTTGCACAAAATGGGTACGTCATATTTGTGACTGACATGTTTGACGCTATCACACTTTTACGCTACAGTGTCAATCTGATGGTTTTGATCTGTGATGTTTTTTTTGTAGTTACCCTATCTTTGAAAATCCATATCCCATGATGATTCATGAGTCTCCTGTGACGTCTTGTGAGTACTTAGCCGATTGTCCTGTGGACCTCGTACCTGCACTTTACTCTGTCGGGTCTCGCCAGAAACGACAGGGCTACAGCAAAAAGGTACAGCAGCGTGTGCACACACATTTAAATATGCAAATCTGACAGATAACGATGTCTTTAAGGATAAAACTTCATGCGAACGAAACACATTTTGGCTTTCGGGTGACTAGATTGCGGTGAATCGCCCCGTTGCCCTATGCCTGTGTGACTTCAGGCCCCTGTCGTGCAGTACATTGTGTCCTCAGACTGTGTGGGTCAGAGACACAGACAGGGGTATTTTATGGGTATGAAAGAAAGCATGACCTCTCAGCCAAGACTGGAGTGCGGTGTGTAAGTTGTGGCTCTGTCTCCCACAGGGAGCAGGTTAACTCAGACGGCCCACTTTGAATCACAGCACTTCTGAATACCTTTGAATAAACTGCTTCAGCTTCCACACCTCATGAGGAAATGCTTTCCTATAGAGCTTCGCCAGCCATTTAATAAAGGTTCCACCCACGTTGCAGAAATGTTTTGTGCCAGCCACAGTCATTATATTAAAAGAGTACGCTCACTAAAACTTACAAATTGGCCACTTTCTTTTTATTAAGTTTCCCAGGAATGCTCACACGCTTTAGGGCAATAACTACTAAATTTCCTCTATTCTCATATGTCATGAAATGTCGGATTTATGCGGTAAGCTTTCGTGGATTTAAGTGCTTTTATGTGGTTCTGTTGTTCATCACAGGAATGGCCTATCAGTGGCGGAAACTGGGGCCTGGGCACACAAAGCTACCCTGAAATAATAATAACTGGGTAAGAGCAGTGTGTACTTGTGTGTGTGAGCGAGAGGGTGTGTGTGCCGTTATTCTTTTTGCTCTGTTCTCTCTCTTTCACCGCTTGTAGTTCTGCTGAAATAGCAGAAATCTGAAAGAAAAGAAAAAAAAGAGAGACTTAAATGGAGTAAAAGAAGGCGGGCATAGGGAAAGGGAGGAGGAGTGCAGAAGAGAAGATAATGAACGGGACAAGATGGTAGCGAAAGGGGAAGTATGACAAAAAGTAAGGATTTTCTGATGTACCGCCCATGGGATGACAGAATCTTTTTCTGCTATTTTAGTGGGTTTGACAGCAGTGGGAAGAGCACTTCCTCTCATCTCTTGACTAGCTTTTATCTGACATAGTAACTTAGCTTACCTCGGTGGTTTGTTTGGATACATTTGGTAATGGGAAATTGCCAGTGAGTTTATGTGGGTTTGTGTGTATGAGACAGCTAAAATAAAAGATTCTCTGCTCTTCTTGCAGGCATGCAGACGGTTCAGTGAAGTTCTGGGATGCTTCAGCAAGTGAGTACCAAGCTTTTCTGACTTCAGATTCACCTCATTTACTCATTGTGTGCAGGATAATAGTTTCATTTACCACAATGTGTGCAATATAATAGTTTTTCAAAATTTCAAACACATTTGCATTACATATTTGAATTTGGCGGACACATTTATCTAAAAACAAAGGAGTTGTATCCCAGATTTTTGTGTTCCCTGGGAATCAAACCCATGACCTTGGTATTGCTAGCACCATAAGCTACTATTTTGACCACAGCAAAGAGTGTATTTATACCAAAGCAGTTCACTCTTAATATGACGAATGGGAGAAAGGAAAATGCAGTGTGCAGTATGGCGAAATAAGTCCCACCTTTTAAATAAAAGAGCCAGTTGGCAACTGGTTAAGTCATGCATACGTGTTTTTTTTTTAACTCTTGAACAACATTTAAGGTTCAGTTAATGTCAGATTTTGTTGCTGATTTGAAATATATTATTTAAATTTAAGTTTCCAAGCAGTTTTTCATCATTTGTTATTTCCCTGTTCAAGTAGATAGGAGTTGATCTTGCATGCCCAAAATAGCTGCCTGAGGCATAGCAAATGTGGCCGCAGAGTAAACTGATTTTCTTTAAAAAAGAGACTTTGGCTACAGTTAGACATTTGACTAAACATCTAATTAAAAACTGAATTCTGCTGACTAACTTGACATCAGACATCACTTACCTTAACAATAAGGTCATTTTCCATGATTTACGACCCAACTGGGGACTGACCTTATAGTGTCACATACAAAAAACTCCCCAGATCCCACAGGCTTTGTCTAACCTTGCGCACCGCTGAGGGAGACCAGCGTGGTGAGAGTGTTACCTGTAAATGGCATTTGACCTTGTTTAAACTGCGAGCTTGACAGACTAAGGTTTTCACTGTTCCTCCACCTCCCATAGGTGCTAAAGGACATATTGTAATATTACAAATACCACAAAGGTTGCCAACCCCTCACACAATCGCTTGTTTAACATGCAAATGGGCTTTCTTAATGGTTGGAACTAATTTAAAACCAAAGTGGCCCTCATTTTGTCCACCAATGAAATATAAAGCTAATTAAACAGGAAGTTTTAATCCTGCTAAGACAGATTGGCTAATCTTACGACATTTTTTTTTTCTGCTTTGACTGAACTGAACAATTGGAGTCAGTGGATTAGAGGTCCTAAAAAATTATACAAAACGCATTTATGCATTTGAAGGCATTAAAGCATTTCCCATTATCCTTTTAATCCCCTAAAGCATTAATTGTACAAATCTAGAAGTTATAAGACTTTTGTTTTCTGGAATACTAGATTCCGATTTGTTCAACTGCAGCATTTTGTGTTTATAAATATTTTTTGTCTAATGACCAAGGTTGTCCAAGGCAACCTATTTCCTATAAAAATGTGCTACAGTAGTTTATGTCTCATATCACTCTGCAGTCTCTCTCATAATAAAATCTTTTCCATTTAAATTAGTTTGTCCATTAATTTATTTATTTGGGAAATAGCAGTGTAATAGAACAAATAATGTATGAGCATATGTATGATAATACTTGAGCATTACAGAGAGTGTTAGATGATATGATAAAAAAAAAATTCTCAAATTTTGTGTTAATGACTGGGCGACTACATTATCTCTTACTTTTTCCCTTTGAATTGTATTTCCCATGGTGCTCAGTAATGCTCCAGGTGCTGTACAAACTGAAGACTGCGAAGGTATTTGAGAAGGCACGCTGTAAGGAGGAGAAACCCAGCACAGAGATTGTGGATGAGGACCCGTTCGCCATTCAGTTGATGTCTTGGTGTCCCGAGAGCCGCATGCTTTGTGTGGCTGGGGTCTCTGCCCACGTCATCATATACAGATTCAGCAAACAGGAAATCACCACAGAGGTGGTGCAGGTAAATATATATGGTTTTTAATATTTTTTTCTGATTAGTTAATTTATATAACAATGTTTTCAACGAGGTCTCTTGACTTAAAAACTTTGTTTTCTGGAGTGGAATGAGTAATCCTGCCCTTATAGACATTCTTAAGTCTGTCTCGCTTTTTCCCCGTCTCGAGTTATTTTAGTTTCCTGACAACTGCCGTGACTCATAACGTTAATAATGATATAAAATCTGTTCATTAAATGAATGTTGTTCAGTGACTTGAATGTGTTGAATGTGTGCGCTTGTACATGTGTTTGTGCCGTCTTCAGCGCCAGCTAAGGATATCCGAGGAACAGTTGTTACTCAGATGCTTAACTAAATCCCTAAGCTTTTCAAAGCCGTTTTAATTAATGTTCACCACATCTAGCTGTATATATTGAGCTTGAATAATTAATACTGCATTCATTTTGCCCTCTCACTGTTTTTTTTTTGCAAGCTGCACATTTGCATACTGATGCTTTCGTGACCCATAAATAAATAAGCGCTTATGATAATGCCATTAGAAAGTATATCTGTGAATAATTTGAATTTACATATAATTTATTGTGGGAAAATATATAATGTGGTTCTTAGACTGAAGCAGCTAAGCAATTGTGCTTTATTAATGCTTAATCAACGCAACTTGTTTACATATCAATATGACTCATATAACCAGGATAATAATGAATCAGATGTTCAAATACAGTCATATTAGGGACACATGTGAATTTCAGACACAGGAATGAATCTGATTGGATGGCGGAGGCGCATGCTCAGTGCAAATGTGGGGAAAACAATTAGCGTTGCCATCGGCTGCTGACAGGATGTTCACACTTCTGTATAATGAGGGCAAATTAAACCTATTAGCACCTTCAGTCCCGTGACTCACGCACATAGAAACACTCACTCGGGAGCACGCACACACCAATTAGTGTATCTCTTATTAAGAATAGCGACACTGATGGGGATCAATTAACTGCATTTAGTTGATTCATACATCTGTTCTTAAGCACACTTGTGTCAGTTACATATATGTGTGTGTGTTTTACAGTTACTGGAAGTCAGGTTACAGTATGAGCTGAATGATCTAGAGTCTCCAGAAGGGGGAGGAGATCAGACACCGGCTCCTCCCACACCAAGCACCTCTCCCAGTCCACAAACCACCGGCCCTCAGACACACCCTTCCACTAGCAGCAACTCTTCAGATGGGATGCGAGACAACATACCCTGCCTCAAGTAATGCTGCTTTGCCAAAGTTATATCTTTGTGTACACGTATTATGAGGGATCCAAAAGTCTTAAACTACTTGTGTAAACATGCACATTATATTATAAGCATAACATTTTGCTTTTCAAGATGTTTTAAAAGTTAAAATGAATTTCAGAATATCTTAGTTTTGGTACATTGCCCTCTTGCTATAAAAGGTTAGTTCACCCAAAAAATAAAATTCTGTCATTAATTACTCACCCTCATGTCATTCCACACCTGTAAGACATTCGTTCATCTTCAGAACACAAATTAAAGGGATAGTTCACCCAAAAATGAAAATTTGATGTTTATCGGCTTACCCCCAGGGCATCCAAGATGTAGGTGACTTTGTTTCTTCAGTAGAACACAAATGATGATTTTTAACTCCAACTGTTGCCTTCTGTCAGTCATATAATGTGGGTCAATGGGAACTTCTTATATAAGAGTAAATAAAACTTGCTTAGACAAATCCAAATTAAACCCTGCGGCTTGTGACGACACATTGATGTCATAAGACACGAAATGATCAGTTTTTACGAGAAACCGAACAGTATTTATATAATTTTTTACCTCTAAAACACCACTACGTCCAACTGTGTTTAGCACTCGCTTAGTGAGGTCTGATCGCGCTCTGATAACGGAAGTGATGTCTCGCACTTATACTTCAATGAGTGCCAGACATCACTTCTGTTGTCAGAGCGCGATCAGACCTCACTAAGCGAGTGCTGAACACGGTTCTACCGAAGAAACAAAGTCACTTACAGCTTGGATGCGCTGGGGGTAAGCAGATAAACATCATTTTTGGGTGAACTATCCCTTTAAGATATTTTTCACAAATCCGAAGGCTCAGTGAGGCCTCCATTGCCAGCAAGATAATTTACACTTTTAGATGGCCAGAAAGCTACTAAAGACATATTTAAAACAGTTCATGTGACTACAGTGGTTCAACCTTAATGTTATGAAGCGACGAGAAGCTTTACGAATCTTTTGTTTCGAATCAGTGGTTCGAAGCTTGTATCAAACTGCCAAAGTCACATGATTTCAGTAAACGAGACTTTATTACATCATAAGTGTTTCGAAATTTCTGTGGTTCACGTGACTTTGTCAGTTTGATATGTGCTCCGAACCACTGATTCGAAACAAAAGATTCGTAAAGCTTCAAAGCTTCATGAAGCAGTGCGTTAAAATCACCCATCACTAGATATTTTTGAATAAAGTCGTTATTTTGGGTTTTTTGGCACACAAAAAGTATTCTTGTTGCTTTGTAACATTTAGGTTGAACCACTGTAGTCACATGAACTGTTTTTAATATGTCTTTAGTAGCTTTCTGGGCATCTGAAAGTGTTAATTATCTTTCTGTTAATGGAGGCCTCACTGTGCTAATGGATTGTATCAAAAATATCTTAATTTGCGTTCAGAAGATGAACGAAGGTCTTACGGGTGTGGAACGACATGAGGGTGAGTAATTAATGACAGAAATTTCATTTTTGGGTGAAATAACCTTTTAATGACAGCAGCACTTGACCTGCTTGAACTTTACAAGTTTTTTTGAAACCTAATGATCATGTGATCCTGCATGATTTGAGAATGATCCAAAGAGCATCTTGTGCTTCAATGGAAGGAAACATTTGACTATACAAAGGAGTTCACATGATTAATGTCACAAATCTGCTTATTTGAATTGTGACCTAGTAATATTGCAAAATTAAAAATAAATATCAAATTAATTAACAAATAAAAAATTGTTAACCAAATTTGTTTCATTTAAAATTATTTCAACGTTTAAATTAGGTTTTAAATCTAATTTTTTTTTAAATGTTGTCTCAGGCTTTTGGACCCCACAGTATACTTGCAGTAATAAGGATGGGCATTTTGGTCATTTTGAGAACTCAACAGATATCCACCAAATATGAGTGTCTTGTCAAGTAAAATAGTTCTACTTTTACAAACACATCTCAGGTATACTGCGTCCTTTTACATTCAGCTTTGTTTGAATGTGTCCTGTGTGTACGCCCCATTCCTCTCCAAACAGAGCGCTGAGTGCTTTAGCTGCCACAGACTTAAAGTTCAAGACAAATAAGACTACCAAGTTGCACAATAATGCCCCTTTTTGGCATGTTTTCATACAGTTGTTTAGCTGGATTTTACTAGTGTTGAAGTTGTTTATATGATTGATCATGACTGTCACTTTCAAGTGCTTGGGAACTCATGCCCATCCCCAGTATGTAATATATCACATTGTACAGTAAATGTTATACTTTTTTTTTTGGCAGGGACTGTCTATAAACCATGTCCTCTTTCTGTCATTCCCTCAGGGTGCGCAGCAGTCCTCTGAAGCAGTCTCCTGGGTATCAGGTGGAGCTGGTGGTACAGCTGGTGTGGGTCAGTGGAGAGCCGCCCCAGCAGATCAGCAGCCTGGCCATCAACTCCTGCTATGGCTTGTGAGTCTGAACACATCAGCCTGAAGATTTTAAGAGCATTGTTTTCATCAGGTGGTTCAGTGCTTAAAGGATTAGTCCACTTTTAAATAAAATTTTCCTGATAATTTACTCACCCCCATGTCATCCAAGATGCCCATGTCTTTCTTTCTTCGGTTGAAAAGAAATTGCGGTTTTTGATGAAAACATTCCAGGATTATTCTCTTTATAGTGTACTTCAATGGCCTCCAGACGGTTGAAGGTCAAAATTACAGTTTTAAGTGCAGCTTCAAAAGGTTTTAAACGATACCAGACGAGGAATAAGGGTCTTATCTAGCGCTGTATGTCCTACGCCTTCCCAATTCAACTTACGGAACGAACGCGGCGCCAGTTTACTTTTTTTCCGTAAGTAGAATAGGGAAGGCGTAGCACATACGGCGTAAGCTTTTTGAAGAATACGAAAAGCAGAAGCATGTACAAGGCGATCATTTGTGTTTACAAAGCATATACAGTTGTATTTTTTTCGAAAATGACCGATCGTTTCGCTTGATAAGACCATTATTCCTCGTCTGGTATCGTTTAAAGCCCTTTGAAGTGGCACTGAAACTATCATTTTGACCTTCAACCGTCTGGAGGCCATTGACGTCCACTATAAGGAGAATAATCATGGAATGTTTTCATCAAAAACCTTAATTTCTTTTCGACTGAAGAAAGAAAGACATGGACATCTTGGATGACATGGGGGTGAGTAAATTATCATGATTTTTTTATTTAAAAGTGGACTAATCCTTTAAAACAGATAAGTAAATCAAAAGCTGTAGACCAGTTTCAGAATTTTTTATGAAAGGACAACATTTGGATTGTTTTTATATTTGTATTAGAATATTTTGATGCCAAGATTTTCAGTGTATAACAACTTCAATGTTGGTTTGTTCCTCAAAACTAGTGTAAGGCTTCAGAAGACTTGACAAAACCAAAAATACAGTAAAACAGTTATATTGTGAAATAGTATTATAACTGGAAATAACTTTTCTCTCTATATTATTACAATTAGAAATAACTCTATTTTAATATATATTTTCAAATGAAATCTATCTGAAATTTCAGCAGCCGTTACTCCAGTCTTCAGTGTCACATGATCCTTCAGAAATTATTCTGATAGGCTGATTTGAAACTTTCAAGACACTTCTTATTATTTTTAAAGTTGAAAACAGTTGTGTTGCTTAGCTTCATTTATTTTTGTGGAAACCATATAAGTTTGTTTTTTTCAGAATTCTTTGATAAATAGATCACACAAAAGAACATAATTTATTTGAAATAGAAATCTGTTCATATCATCCATATCATTATAAATGTCTTTAACAGTCACTTTTGATAAATTGAATGCATCCTTGCTGAATAAAACTATTAATTTCTTTAGAATAATATATAACTGACCCCAAACTCAATTAATTGAAATGATTACAATAATTTCTAAACCTATACCCATAACTTGGATTAGAATTAATTGAAGATAATTAATTCTAGTTATGTTGGATTCTAATCAATTAAAATGTTGGATAACAGATAAAAAACAAACAAAACAAAAAAAAAACATGGACGAATTCACTACAGTGCTCTGGTTATTTTCAGACCATACTGCAGACTGTTTTTTTCAAATTAAATTTCATGCTTGACTTAAAGTATTTATAGTAATGAATCATCACAACGATCAAAACTACAAACTGCCCTTGCTCTTAACCCTGATGAAAATACCAGCAAATATGTCTTAGATGCTGGTGGGCTGCAGTGTTCTTAAAAAAAAAGTGTGCCATGCTGGGCACCTGATATGTTTTGGCATTATTATGCCGGTCCACTAGGCTGACCAACATTAAATCAACATAAAACCAACCAATCTGGACAAGCAAAGAAATTAATTTAAGCTGTTCTTTAAAGCAGAATGTACAGAAGTGCATTGTATAAAGATTCATGCAATGATAAAAGGGTTTGCTCTTTTCTACGTTCCTGTGTGTCATAGGGTGGTGTTTGGCAATAGCAACGGTCTGGCAGTAGTGGATTACTTACAGAAGACTGTTCTGTTGAATCTGGGAACTATGGAATTGTACGGATCTAATGACCCATACCAGAGACAACTGCGTTCTCCCCGCAAGAGCCGACAACCTTCTGGAGGTCTGATATGCACACAGACATAGTTTTCATCCATAATAGACAGAGCACATAGTCATATATATACAGGGTTGGGGAGTAACGGAATACATGTAACGGCGTTAGGTAATCAGGATACAAAAATCCAGTAACTGTAATTTGTTACAGCTATGTCAAAAAAATTTAGTAATCAGATTACAGTTACATTTTGAAAAAAGGGAGGATACTATCAGGATTACAATAGTTTCATTTAAAACTAAATCATTATTTTGCCATAATAACACATATTAAGCGCTGCTTGATTATACAGTATTTCCTGGTTCTGTTGCCAGTGCTGACTCACGTGAGCCACCTGCTGGTGCATGCGCAAATAACACAGACGCAGATTGAATCACTGCTGCTAGTTTCGATTTCAATTCATGAAAATTTCACTGCTATTTTGTTTTCAAAGAAGAAAATGCAAACAACGTGGTTGTATAGTGCAAACTCTGCCTTCCAGCTATGAAAACACTTTCTTTATCAAAGGACAAAAAAATAATCTGTAATACCATACTGTAGCCACTAGATGTCTGAATAGCCCTTTACATATATACTGTATATTCAGGGCTGTGTATTCCTAAGTTGTGGAAATGAGACATGATTGCTTAATTTTAATAGGTTTTAAAAGTAACCAAAATGCTAAACATTAAAATTAAAGCAGAACAAACATAAACAGAAATGTTTGATCCAAGCTTGTTCAGTTTGTTCATGATCTGATGTGACTTTTATATTTTTAAGCTCTAAACAACAACAATGATAATAATATTGCAACATATAATTTATCAGATTTTTAAAATATTTTTATTGTTGAGACCCATTCAAAAGTATGGAAGGTGTAACATAAAAAAAAAATTGCAGAAATTGAGAAGAAATAATTAAAATTAGATTTAATATATATTATCTTTTCTATAAACAAATTTTATTTTTAAAAGATAATATATCAAATTTTTTTCTTTCTTTATTTATATATATATGTATATGTATATATATATGTGTGTGTGTGTGTGTGTGTGTGTGTGTGTGTGTGACCATGAAGCAATCCATAAGTAATCAGATTACATTACCATTACTTTCATATTGTGGTACTTGGATTACATTACTGAATACTTTTTTTATGAATTAATTTGTAACTGTAACAAAATACATTTTTAAAGTAACCCTCCCAAGCCTGTATATATAAATATATATAAACACACCATTGGCAGGAAATGCAGCAGTGCACTGAGAGGGATACAGCAATGTGACCCCTGCTGGTGGAATGCACAATTGCAGCTAAACACATGATAGTAAGAAAGAGATGATTGCTGGGTCTTGGCAATAGACTGGTTGTTAGATTATCCGGTGTGCGTGTGTGTTTGTGTCGGGGGTAATGAGTGATATTTAGCGGGGGGCTGGGATCTGTCGGATATGCGCACAGGGAGAGTGCTGATCAGAGCAGCTGGGTTCAGCTCCTGTCTGCCCATCTGCCTCTCAACTCCAAGATCAGAGCAAGGGCTACACACTGCACCTCATACTATGGTTGTATATGTCAATTGTACTACCCATTAAAATATATCTTAGACAATTTTTTCACATAAAGAACAGGTACTAGCACACATTTCACATAGTCCATCGTGTGGCACTCATGTTTCTCTTTCTCTCTACAGGGCTTTGTGACATTAACGAAGGCTCGGCCACCTCGGAGGATCGCTGCAAATCCCCCACCTCAGGTAAAACGTCCCTCAGAGCATGACACAATCCATACCGCCCACTGTCACCATCATACTGATCAGTCCTGAAACTTGAGTCTGCTGAAAGCCAAATGTTATGAGCTCCACAGGGGGAGCGTTTTAGGGTTTCAATCGATTCCTTTGTTCAGGACTAAAGGGGATAATTCACCCTAAATTTGAGAATTCTGTCATTAATCATTGTCATGTTGTTCCAAACCCTTAATGACTTTCTTTCTTCTGGAAAAGAACTACAACTGTACACTACCTGTCAAAAGTTTGGAGTCTGAATTAATTACTTTTATTCAGCAGGGATGCATGAAATTGAGCAGAAGTGACAGTAAAGACTTTTACATTGTTACAAAATATTTCTTCTTTTTTAATGCTGTTCTTTTGAACTGTCTGTTCATCAAAGTATCCTGTAAAGTTTCCATGGAAATATTAAGCAGCACAACTGTTTTCAACATTGATAACAGAATTATTTGAGCACCAGATCAGCATAGCCATAGAATGATCATGTGACTGCTGTTTTACAGTATTTTTGATTATGATTCATATGAAATCTTACTGATCCCAAACTTTTGAATGGTAATGAATAATAATGATAGTTAATGATAGTTTTGTGTGAAATAATTGAAAATATTGGCAAGAAATCAGTTGTTTTGTTGAGTCACATTTTTTCAATTAATCAGTTGATCAAATTTACCAGTCTGAATTTTGTTTACAATCCAGACTGCTCTGGTTCTCTAGTTGTTCTTTTTGATCAAACAACATGAGGGTGAGTACATAATGATTCTTGGGTGATTCATTACTACGTTAGCAACATTACCTCTACACCAAATATCAAGTATACACTACACAAGTGTGCTTTTATTTTGTTATTATCTCAGCATTAGACTAGCCTCTGCTAGCCTCAAGTAGATCCAAACCAGTATGAATTTATTTGTTCTGCTGAACACGAAGGAAGATATTTGGAACAATGTCAGTAATCAAACAGATCTCGCCCCCCATTTACTACCATAGTAGGAAAAATAAATACTGTGGTAGTCAATGGGGGGTGAGATCTGTTTGGTTACTGACATTTTTCCAAATATCTTCCTCTAACACTCAGCTGATTCACAATGACCTATAGGAATACGATGCCCATCACCACATTTGTGTGTATATGGTCCATTCAGTATTATCAGCAGCTTTATCGCATTGCTCAGGAGTTAATTACCCTCCTCCGTCCCCAGCTCCTCCTTCGTCCAGTCAGGACTTGACCTTCTGATATTTCTTTTGATCAAACTCATTTCTTCAATCATGTTACATTAATTATTGTCATTAAGGAAATTAATAATATTGCAATACTTGGTTCTGTTCTGTTTACCCTAAGGGGGGTTATCGCTGCTCTTATCCATGATAGGCAGGGAGTTTTTGCCCAGAACAGAACCATACCGACAAACCAAACTGTATACTAACTGCCAGTCATCTTTGACGATAGTGATCCTGACAGAAATAAATTCATAAAGGTTTGGAACTATGTGTGGGTGAGTAAATAGGGGCTTTTGCACCAGAGGAACCTTTTCATAGTTCCTAGAAATATTGGCTGAACTACCCAGATTTTGCCATGTTCGCACCGCAGGAACTAGGAGTGATTTTAGTTCTAGCAACTCCTTTTGGGGAAACTATTTCAGAGTAGGGTCTATACCAGCACTATAGGAACTATCAGTGATGTAAGTGTACATTGATTGGTCAAACACTGGCACCCGGCATTTTTAAAAAGCTGTGTATTAATGGCATTTACTTACATTTACTTTAATGGCAGGGTTGTTCTTTTCTCCGCCTCGATAATATGTAATACTGAAAGTTGTTTCAAGACACCGCTGTCGGCTACTTCACAGTTCCTATTCCCGGTGCGAATGCAACCAGGAACATGGCCCGGGGAAGAAATTGGTTCCTAGCCTTGCCACTACTATCCTAGTGGCTAGTTCCTGTAACTATGTTAGCTAGTTCCTAGAACTATTAGGAGCGAAAGTCCCCAGTGATAACAGAATTTTCATTTTTGGGTGAACTATCCCTTTAACATGGCACACCTTATGAAACATCATAGGAGAACAAAAGTTCACAAAGGTCCCAAATGACTGATGATGGCTGACGGTGTGATGAATGGTAATGGTGACTGACCTTGTGACAAGGTGCTCATGCCTGCTGGGAGATTAGCGGTTAGCCTTCTGGGCTAGAAACAAGTTGAATGTTCAAAGCCCTGAAGGGGCACCATTGTGCCCTTCAGCAAGACTGAAAGGTACTGTCTTTTCATCAAAGCGTTTGCTAAAATAAACGTCCACGGCATTCATACAGACTGGTGCTGACCACACTGGATGAATTGTTCGGAAGTGGTTTTTGAAATGATATGTGCAAAAGAATTGAAAATGTAGCAGCTGCTTAGACTCTGAGTAAGTCAGGGCTGTTTTTGTGGGCGGAAAGGACACATTAAATCTAAATTTACTAGACAACCAAAGCTTGTAAAAGCACTGTAAAACACAGCACTCTTAGTTGAGAGTGCTTTTAGACTGCGGTTAATGAGGTATTGATTGCTTTCAGATACTGTCACTGAATTTTTTAACCAAATATTTCATTGAAAATGTGTCACATAGAGGTTTAACCATGAACTTTTTGTCATGTTTTAGATTCATGCTATGCAAATAACACTTTCCCAGGGAGAGTTTTTTTTTCCAGATTCTTAACCTTTGCGATAAGATCACGTCTTCCTCTGGGGTGGGAAAAAGAACATTATTTTGCCATCATTATTCAAATTAGCATTGTTTTTTTGTGGATAACATGCAAATGTAAAATGCAGAAAGATTCAAGGTGATAACTCAGCACAATGTAATTTTAAAGCATTTGCATTCTCTTTTTTAGTTCATTTAGCACAGCTGAAGGTGGTGTGATAAGCTGAAGACAACCTAAAAACCTCCTTCTTAGAAAGAGCGTGACATTCACACTCGGAGACCGGGGCAGATCTCAAAATAGAGATAAGATTTGCTCCGAAAGGTCAGAACAGAATGAGAATGTATCTCTAAAATGACTTAAACTTCAGTTAGAGCACAGACCTCTGCAGCTGTTCTCTCAGCGAGTGGTTTGATCAAATATTGAAAGAAGGTCCCTGTAATCATTGTGCAAATAGCAGCATACACTTGCTGTAACACCTCGACATGGGCAGATAAAGAACAAATGATTGTGACTGCTACAGAAATCCAAACCAAACACATAACAAACAGCAAAAAAAACAAGTCGATACATAATCTTTCACATTATGACACTCCTGCGCTGTATGTTACTCCCAGAAAGCGTAAAAATATCTCTAACTGCTCATATGCTTTACTTCCTCCCAAAAAGTCTTGATGTCAAACCATCAGCAATTCTACAATGGAGGAGGGAGAGGAGGTAAGGTTGGAGGACGGTGTAGAAGAGGTTCCACTGGTTTTGTTCAACCACACTGTCTCTGTCTCTATGTATGAACAAAACAGAGAACATGTCTGTCACCAAGAACACAGCTACTTGAATAACCCCGATGGAAATTCCCACTGCATGCTACGTTCATGTAGCACGCATGTAACATGGTGACATGTGCTTGTGGTGATTTGCTTGAGGCGTTTCTCTTTCGCCACACCGGTGGCTGTCCTATGATTGTCTGTCTGTAGGAATGAAGGTTTTCAATTTGTTGTCTTCCTGTACTTCCTGTCTCTTTATGTCCGTACATCTCAGCACAGGATAGTGAGGATGGGAATTAGAAAAATACACATTTATTTTGATGGATTGGGACCAGCCTTGGTATTCGCTTCACTGGATTCACTGGAGTACTATTAGGAAACAAAATATACAGTTTTGGGTAATTTATCATTTAGATTTCCTTAGATGTTCTTACATAGACAAGCTGTGAAGCCAGTTTTTGTTTTGTTGTTTTTATTTTTTGTTGAATGCTGAGCTCATTACACTGTAAAAATTATGTCCCACTGAAAATATCTTTTTATATATATATATATATATATAGCTATGGAAAAAATTAAGAGACCACTCCAAGTTCAGAACTCAATGTTAAGTGGTCTCTTAATTTTTTTCCATAGCTGTATATATATAATCTTACCCCATTAGCAATTAGTCATATCTTATTTTAAGCTTAATTTAACAAAATTTTGTGAAAATGTTCAGTGGTTATGAAAACTTAAATGAAATATAATGAAATGAAAATGGAAAATAAAATATTATAAGAATGAAATATAATGAAAACTTTAGATTTAGCATTATAACTTGTTACATTTAATGCATTTAAAGGGATATTTCACACAAAAATTAAAACTAACCCATAATTTACTCACCCTCAAATTATCCTAGGTGTATATGACTTTATTCTTTAAGCCAAACACAATCAGAGTTATATTAAAAATATCCTGGCTCTTCCAAGCTTTATAATGGGAGTGATTGGAATATGAGATTTTGAAACCCAAAAAAGTGCATCCATTGATCATAAAACGTGACGTGATGTACTACGCATTTTTAACGTAGGACATAGAGTAGTACATCATGGCGTAGTGTCGAACGTCATGGCATTGTGTACTACGTAGAGGAAGTTAACGTTTTTAGATGCAAGTCAAATATGTATGGCTGTCACGCCAGAAGCTCACTATTTTACATTATAAAGTTTTAAATAAGGATATTTGTCTTACAAAAACGCATCGATTCGCTTTAGAAGGTCTTTATTAACCCCCCGTAAGCCGCATGGAGTAATAGTATGGATTTTTGGGGCTTCAAAATCTCATCCTCCAATCACTCCCATTATAAAGGGATATTTTTTAATATAACTCTGATTGTGTTTGGTTGAAAGAAGAAAGTCATATACACCTAGGATGGATTGAGGGTGAATAAATTATGGGGTAATTTTCATTTTTGGGTGAACTATCCCTTTAATGAAATTACAATTATTAGGTGCAGTGTGTAAATTTTAGCGGCATTTAGCGGTGAGCTTGCGAAGTGCAATATAGCGAAGCTACGGTGTCCAACACAGGACAAAGATGTCATTGTCTGAGACAGAAGAAAGTAGCCAGTCAAGCATATGTGCTCTGTAGAGCAGTTTGTCCGTTTAGGGCTACTGTAGAAATATGCCGGTGAAAAATATGTGGCAAGGGTATACAAATTATACAAAATGTACTAAATCATCCATATAAGCCATAATGTCCAGTCTGTATTTTCCTGTGTGGTGCATGATTGTGGCATGGGGTGCTGAGAATGATTGTTTTGTCTGTTATAATGTTAATTCTTTACCTTTCAGGGCTTTCTGTGGCCAAATTATACCCATTTACATCCCAGAACTGTTTGTCCAGCATGCAGCATTATGCAGTTTGTCTCTGACTCGCTGAAAAATATTGCAGTGTCTCCTTTGTCCTGTTTGAAGCATCTGTGTCCCTCAGGATGATTAAAAAACCCTTTAGCTATGTTGTCTGGTGTTTTCTGGAGCACAACTAGTTCTAGCATTGCATGGCTTTTACTGAGGCTTCAATGTGTTTGTAAAGAGAGGTGTTCTCTTTTTTCCAGCAAAGATGTCACGGAAATTAAGCTTGCCTACTGAGCTAAAGCCAGACTTGGGTAAGCCTTGACTTTGTGTTCATGCTACACAGCTTTTGAATGTGGAGTCCATCAGCACATTATCAGAATCTGAAGGGTCCACATGCTCACTTGATTTGAACATCTCATGTCAGTTAGCCAAAGACTAGGTTGTGTCAGAATTCCTGCACTTTCAGAGTTCTGTATATACTGAATTTCTGACATTCTGACTCTAATCTTACAGTATGTCTTGATTATTGGGTCTGACATACACCCGATGACTGTATTGGTTTATCAAAAGGCTTGTGAGGGTCTCCATAAATGGTACACATGGCCAAAACAGCTTTACTTTTTATGTAGCCAGGGTTCTCTGTCAGTCTTCCTAACTCTTATACTGAATAACACATGTCAGCATTTGCCAGTTCAGCATTTGCTGCTATTTAATTCAGTATCAAAAAAGTTCTGTCATCAGTTTCCAGCAGGAGATTTTTTTTTTTTTAAAGGGAATTCCCTCAAGGAGTACTTTCTGGAATCGACTGATTTGAAATGGAAATCAAATGTGTAGGTTGATGTAAAGATCTTTTTTCTCCCCACACATATCATTACTGTATATGAGAAAAGTTGTACAATTAAACTATCGGATGTCAGGTATCTCTTTTAAATAGAAAAGCTTTAGATAAACACTGCCGTTCAAAAAGTTGGGGTGAGTACTTTTTTTTAAAGAAATTAATACTTTTATTCAGCAAAGATGCATAAATGTTTAATAAATGTTTCTTGAGCACCAGATCAGCCTATTTAGATTTCTAAAGGATCATGTGACACTGAAGACTGGAGTGATTGCTGCCATCACAGGAAGAAATTACATTTTTAAATATATTCAAATAGAAGAGTCATTTTAAATTATAATATTTCACAGTATTACTGTCTTTACTGTATATTTGATCAAATAAATGCAGCCATGGTGAGCATAAGAGACTTCTTTCAAAAACATTACAAAATCTTATACAGACCCCAAATTTTGAACGGTACTTTAGGTTTTAAATAGGGAACATATAATATAGTCATGTAAACAACATTTTCTTTCTCTGTTACATGCTTCCATTATTTTTATTTATTTATTTATATTTTGTTTTAATTTCCAGACTGAACACATCTTGGATAGGGTGACCAGACGTCAAGTTTTTCCCAGAATAGTCCCATTTTCAGAGCCCTTTAACATGTCCGCATGTGGGTTTATTTTAGGAGATGTTTTTGTAGGGCCAATTTTCAAATAAATGAGGTTGGGTAAAAGGGTCTAAAATATGCAAGTGTTCCAGGAAAATAGGGCATCTGGTCATCCCAATCTTGGGAATACCATTTGTCTCCATCACACTGGAGAGACTGCCTCATTTCCCACATCAAAGGTCATTTTCTCACCAGTGAAGGATGTTGTATGTTTTAACTTGCTTAAACCACATCACAAAGGGAAACTTAATTTCTGTTCAAGAGGCTGTTTTGTTATACGGGTATGGAGAAAAGTAATGATGTTAATCTGTCGGTTGTTGTTTTGGAGTGGGGGCTTTACCTTTCTGTGTTTTTCTCCCTACTGTCCTACTCTCTGTATGTCCCCCACGGGGTTCCATACCCCTAGACAACAGGGACAACTCCTTCAGCCGCTCGCGGAGCTCCAGCGTGACCAGTATTGACAAGGAATCACGAGAGGCCATCACATCTTTCTATTTCTGTGAGACGTATACACGCAAAGCAGATGGCGGGCTTACACCTAGTCTGTGGGTTGGCACGTCCTTGGGCACAGTCTTGGCCATCTCCCTCAACATGCCCCCTGCTGGAGAGCAGAGGCTTCTGCAGCCAGTCATTGTCTCCCCTTGTGGTAAGTCAGCATATTTGAGATTTAAAAGAATTGTTCACTTTCAAATGAAAATCACCCCAAGCTTTACCCACCTTCAAGCCATCCTAGGTGTATATGACTTTCTTCTTTCTGATGAACACAATCAAAGATATTTTAATAAATATCCTGATGCATCCAAGCTTTATAATGGCAGTGGACAGGGGTCACGAGTATGAGCTGAAGAAAGTGCTTCCATTCACATCCATCCATCATAAACCTATTCCACACGGCTCCAGGGGGTTAATAAAGGGCTTCTGAAGCGAAGCGATTCGTTTGTGTAAAAAAAAAAAAAAATCCATATTTAACAAGTTATGAAGTAAAATATCAAGCTTCCGCCAAAATAAATATCAATACATATCAATATCGAAAAATATCACGATTCCGTATTCAAGTTATGAAGAAAGTGAAAAGTTGGCTTTCTTCTTTATTAACCCCCTGGAGTATGTTTATGATAGATGGATGTGGATGGAAGCACTTTCTTTAGCTCATACTCGTGACCCCTGTTCACTGCCATTATAAAGCTTCGATGCATCAGGATATTTATTAAAATATCTCCAATTATGTTTATCAGAAAGAAGAAAGTCATATACACCTTGGATGGCTAGGTGTATATGACTTTCTCCCCACCCCCCCTCCCCCCTTTAATCTGACACCTCATCTTCTCTACGCAGGCACTCTTAACAGGTTGAAGGGCAGCGTCCTCCGGATGGCCTTCTTAGATTCTACAGGGTCTCTCCTCCCCTCTGCTTTTGAGCCATGGTATGAACCCAACGCTCCAGCCAATGGAGAGGAGAGGGACAAGGTCCGTAAGAGACGGCCGGTGTCTGTATCCCCATCCACATCCCAGGAACTGAATGAAAACCAGTATGCCGTGGTGTGCTCTGAGAAACAGGCCAAAGTCATAGCCCTACCCTCTCAGACCTGCGTATTCAAACACAACATCACCGAAACATCTTTTGTGCTGCGGGCAGATGTGGTACAGATGAACACTGGCATTTGTGTGGCCTGCTTCTGTGCCAACGGACACATCATGACCCTCAGGTGAGAGAGGATGCCCTTCAACGTAAGACAGATGAGAATATTTAAATGCATTAATTTGGGACTGTGCGTTGGGATGTGTGAATACATAAAAATCTGTTGATCCACCATGATTAAATTGTGAAAACAGAGATATATTATATTATACATTGATATTTATATATATTGAAATATTATTACAATTTAAAAGAACTTTTCTATTTTAATTATATTTTAAAATGTGATTTATTCCAGTGATGGCAAAGCTGAAATTTCAGCAACAGTTATTCCAGTCTTCAGTGTCACATGATCCTTCAGAAATCATTCTAATATGCTAATTTCCTACTGCTCTTATTTATTTTATTATTGTATATAACATATTTTAAATGCTACACTATTGAAGACTGCAACTGGGACTGCACGTTGCCTGGGAATAGCTTCACATTGTTTCTGATGTGAGGAATTGTTTGTAGCCCGATATTGATATACTGTAGCGCACGCCGTAAATTTGGAAATCTAGCTATTTTCAGTATACAATAATGTCGTCTTGCTCCACTGTTCAGCAAAGTCAGAGCCAGGGGGCATGTTAATATTGCAACACAGATCTAATCACTTTATTTCTCTCTGAATTGCTTTGGCTTATAAATCTACAGAGGACAGAAGGGCAGACAAACATCTGTGTGACTGTCAGTAGGAAGGTCAAAGTTAACCATCAAACATTAAGACCTTGGGGATATTATTGCAAAAAATCCTTAATGCTTGTTTCCTGTAATTTAATGGCACATTCTGAAGGACAAAACAATCACTGCCACTGTCTTAGTATTGCATCTCTTGAATAATAGAGGAGGTAAGATATTCCATAGCTGAAGAAATGTCTCTCTGTCATGCTGTTTCAGTCTGCCAGGGTTGAGACCATTGCTGGATGTAAATTACCTACCCCTGACAGATATGAGGATAGCGAGAACGTTCTGCTTCAGCAACCTCGGCCAGGCCTTGTACCTGACCTCCCCTACTGAGATCCAGCGGATTACCTACAGCCAGGAGGTCTGTGAGAATTTACAGGTGAGCAAAACATCTTCATAAATTGTTCTTCTAGACTTTTCAATTGCACAGTATTTAAAGGGTCAGTTCACCCAAAAATGAAAATGATGTCATTAATGTCTCACCCTCATGTCGTTCCAAACCCGTAAGACCTCCGTTCATCTTCGGAACACAGTTTAAGATATTTTAGATTTAGTCCGAGAGCTTTCTGTCCCTCCATTGAAAATGTATGTACGGTAGACTGTCCATGTCCAGAAAGGTAATAAATACATCATCAAAGTAGTCCATGTGACATCAGTGGGTTAGTTAGAATTTTTTGAAGCATCGAAAATATATTTTGGTCAAAAAATAACAAAAACTACGACTTTATTCAGCATTGTCTTCTCTTCCAGAATCCTTTCCATTGAATTGATTCCATTGAATTGATTCCATTGAATCCTTTCATCTGTCGGCGTTGGTAATGCACTTTTATGTCGCCGTGGTTGTTTTTGGCGATTAGGACATACGCGACATTTTGAAGCATCGAAAATACATTTTGGTCCAAAAATAACAAAAACTATGACTTTATTCAGCATTGTATTCTCTTCCGGGTCTGTTGTCAATCCGCGTTCACGACTCTGCTTCTTCTTCTTTCCTGTTTTACGGCGGTTGGCATCCAGCTTATTGGTGCATTACCGCCCCCTTCTGCTCCGGAGTGTGGTTCACGACTCCGCAGTGCTGATGTAAGACGCTGCAGACGTGTTATCTGGTGCACCAGAGCTTCGTTTACAGTCTGAGGGAGACGCACACTGTATTCAAGCTATTCTACATTGTTTGTATTTTGGTATTGCTATATTTTTTAAAATGGTGTGTAAGTGTGCATGTCGTGGATATCCTAATCGCCAAAAACAACCACGGCGACATAAAAGTGCATTACCAACGCCGACAGATGAAAGGATTCAATGGAATCAATTCAATGGAAAGGATTCCGGAAGAGTATACAATGCTGAATAAAGTCATAGTTTTTGTTATATTTGGACCAAAATATATTTTCGATGCTTCAAAGAATTCTAATTAACCCACTGATGTCACATGGACTACTTTGATGATGTTTTTATTACCTTTCTGGACATGGACAGTATACCGTACATACATTTTCAATGGAGGGACAGAAAGACTAAATCTAAAATATCTTAAACTGTGTTCCGAATATGAACTGAGGTTTGGAACAATATGAGGGTGAGTCATTAATGACATAATTTTCATTTTTGGGTTAACTAACCCTTTATGATGATGTTGATGATGATTGGATTGTGTAACAGGAGATGCTAGGTGAGCTGTTTACTCCGGTGGAGACGCCTGAAGCTCCTAACAGGGGCTTCTTTAAGGGTCTTTTTGGAGGAGGAGCACAGTCTCTAGACAGAGAGGAGCTTTGTAAGTTAACTTTCATTATCTGCTCTTTACACTCAGATGTGTGAAGTATCACAACAAAGAAGGTGTGGTAGAAATGCAGACCACAAACAGATGACTGTTTAGATGTAGGTAGGCTGGGGCTAATTCTCACTTTTTACACCAGTAAATACATTTCTCAGGGTAGGTCTATTTTTGAAAGTCAATTGCTCTATGATCATGTTGTTGCCATTATTGCCCAGTCACAATGGAACCTGCCATTAAAAGGATTGGTTACAATGATCAGTGCTTCAAAAACATGTTGTAAATAGACATCAATGACACTCTTCACCGAGCGAGTGTTTGAAAGCCGATGTCTATCAGCAGACCAGTCAGCTTTCAAATTCATATACTTCCGTGTGCTTTCAAACGCTTCCATGTGTTGATCATTGTAGCCAATCACAGACATATCTGACGAGCGCGTGAACACAAAGGCCAGTCAGAGGTATTTACGAATCCGCTCAAAGCGTCATATTTTTAAAATTTCAGTACTGACATGGTATCGAAGTCAGTACTTTTGACAACACTATATTCTACCAAATTACAGCATTTAAAACATGTGACAACCTATAATTCTTGAAAAATATTATAAAGTAACTCTTGTCTGCATGTATGTCAATGTATTTTATTGTGTGTGGAGTGTGGTGTTCATTTATTTACCTAACATATATATATATATATATATATGATATTGAAGAATTCACAAAAGATATAAGACAGGGTTTTGAACTAGGTGTAACATACAAAATTAAAAAAATATATATGTCAAGTAAATTTGACTCAAAAACTTGGCAACCAACTAAAATAAAATAAGTTGAAGTTCTAAAATTACTAAAACTGAAATAAAATAAATTCAACTAAATATAAATATATACAAAAACAAATGAAAATGCCAAAAGCACATGCAATTACCAAAAAATAAAAATAAAAAAAGCTAATTCAAAATATTAATAAATACTATAATAGTATAGAAATAATACAAAAATGACACTGGTGACAACTGACATTTGCGACATCTAGCCCAGTCTCCTATGCCTCTTTATCTTAATGAGCTCTGTTCTCAAAAGTGACATCTTAACTATGTGTGCTGTTCTCCTAACAAAGAGTTTGTTTGTTTCTGTTGTGCTGTCACCTCATTTGTAACATTCTTTCCTCCTCTTCTTTTCACACTCTGTTTCTGTATTTGTGTTTCAGTCGGCGAGACAGGAGCCGGAAAAGCACCACGCAGTCTGGCACAGCACATTCCAGGTCCTGGGGGTATAGAAGGCATGAAGGGGGCAGCATCAGGCATCGTGGGTGATCTAGCTCGAGCTCGGATAGCGTTGGATGAGAGAGGGCAAAAACTAGGCGAGGTGGAAGAGCGGACGGCAGCCATGATGGCCAGCGCTGACTCATTCTCCAAACACGCTCATGAGGTACAGCGTTACCACCGCTGATGTCAATAACAGACGAATCTCTTCTTAAAAATAGCCAAACGTTTATGTATTACATCAATTTATTTTATGCGCATTATAATCAGGTTGAAGCTGAACCAGCATTGTAGCTGTACGATTGGCGTCTCTAACTTTGATCTTCTTTTTCACTGTCTGCAGATGATGCTAAAGTGTAAGGATAAGAAATGGTACCAGTTCTGATCTCCGCAAAACAGCAGAGCCCAAAGGGACTCAGGAGTTCTCCTACACAGCCTTGTTCATCCATAATCCTTTTCCCACTCTCGTCTTTATCTCTCCTCTGCTGGACCAGTGGGATCCCTCGCTCTTTCCTAGCACAATATTAAATACAGTCTGCTTACAGAACTGAGGCACAGACTGAGAGCGGCCCCAATCTGAGGAATGCCATACCACGACGGCGTCCACTCTTCGGTTTTCGTTTGTTCGTTTAATATCGCCAATCCTCTCTCATGGCGGCTGGGCTTTGCAGGCCCTGAAATTCCATTTCTTCTCTCAGTCTTTGAAATGTTTTTGTGCTGTTGTTTTTTTGCAATCACGTCCTGCCTCCCACATCGGAGAGCAGTTAGTAGTCAAAAAAAGACAGACAGACTAAACAAAAAATACAACAACTAAACAACAAACATAAAAATCTAAAAAAAAAAAAAAAGAAGAAGAAGAAAAAAAGAATATATATACATAATTCTATATAAATCTCCATCAAAGTCTGTAAAAATGCCATATTCGCTACTGTCATAAGTGAAACTGAAATACGAAGACACCAGGTGAAGCATGGGAAGAGCTCCATTCACAGGAAATGATGTTATAATGTGGAGGAGTCAAACCTTTCAGAAGAAGAGAGAACATCTCCCTTCTCCAAAAATGTACTCAGTATATTTATCCCTTTTGGTTTAATTCCCATTTTAATATTTATTTATTTATTTATTTATTTTTTTGTATTTATTTTTTTGTTTTGTTTGTTTTTTTAGCAAAATGTAAATGTCTGCTTGAATATAAAATGCTGTTTGAGTGATCTTTTTACAAAATTATTGTGAATATCAGTACAATAATGCTTTACATTAAAGTACCATCTTGAGGGTTTATAATTAGTTGACATGAGAAGGATTTACATAGTAAATGAATTAATTAAGAAATAACTATTTGTAAACCAACTGTGAGTGATTTAATGATGGTATTTTCATGTGATACATTATACAGATGTTTGAACTTTCTGTGAAACTCTGTACAGGAAATATCTGGTCTGGACAGAGTTGTGGAAGAAAGTAGGCAAAATTATGGTTTCAAATTATCCATTTTTTTTGGGGGTAGACAGCCATATAAACCTCAACAGCTAGAACATTTGTTGTGACTGAAAATGATGTCGCAGTCTCTTTAGTGTTGGCTCTGGGATTTGATTTTGTCCATTAGACCAGCTTTCTCATCCCTGCATACTGCGTAGATTAAACCGCTTGAACATATAGAGATTGTACTTTAGTAAATGTTTTGGTCCACATTTCATTTGTTAGGGCTACATAAAAAAGCACTTACTGTTGAAAACGGCTCTATTCATTCCTGGAAATTTGGACCGGTTTTCCAGCTCTAATCTTTGGTGACTTGATTATAGACGTGAAATAGGTTTGAATGCTTTCACTGAATTGGGAACAATATTCATTGTAGTTCTGAATGTCAGGAAGACATACAGTATCTCACAGAAGTGAGTACACCCCTCACATTTTTGTAAATATTTTATTATATCTTTTCATATGACAACACTCAAGAAATGACACTTTGCTACAATGTAAAGCAGTGAGTGTACAGCTTGTATAACAGTGTAAATTTGCTGTCCCCTCAAAATAACTCAACACACAGCCATTAATGTCTAAACCACTGGCCACAAAAGTAAGTACACCCCTAAGTGAAAATGTCCAAATTGGGCCCAAAGTATCAATATTTTGTGTGGCCACCATTATTTTCTAGCTCTGCCTTAACCCTCTTGGGGATGGAGTTCACCAGAGCTTCACAGGTTGCCACTGGAGTCCTCTTCCACTCCTCCATGACGACATCACTGAGCTGTTGGATGTTAGAGACCTTGCGCTCCTCCACCTTCCGTTTGAGGATGCCCCACAGATGCTCAATAGGGTTTAGTCCATCACCTTTTCCCTCAGCGTCTTTAGCAAAGCAGTGGTCGTCTTGGAGGTGTGTTTGGGGTCGTTATCATGTTGGAATACTGCCCTGCGGCCCAGTCTCTGAAGGGAGGGTATCATGCTCTGATTCAGTATGTCACAATACATGTTGGCATTAATGGTTCCCTCAATGAACTGTAGCTCCCCAGTGCCAGCAGGACTCATGCAGCCCCAAACCAGGACACTCCCACCACCATGCTTGACTGTAGGCAAGACACACTTGTCTTTGTACTCCTCACCTGGTAGCCGCCACACAAACTTATTTGGTTCAGATGGTGTCAAGTGTATCTTGGCCTCATCAGACCACAGGACATGGTTCCAGTAATCCATGTCCTTAGTCTGCTTGTCCTTAGGCTGTTTGCGGGCTTTCTTGTGCATCATCTTTAGAAGAGGCTTTCTTCTGGGACGACAGCCATGCAGACCAGTTTGATGCAGTGTGCGGCATATGGTCTGAGCACTGACAGGCTGACCCCCCACCCCTTCAACCTCTGCAGCAATGCTGGCAGCACTCATATGTCTATTTCCCAAACACAACCTCTGGATATGACGCTGAGCACGTGCACTCAACTTCTTTGGTCGACCATGGCGAGGCCTGTTCTGAGTGGAACCTGTCCTCTAAACTGCTGTATGGTCTCGGCCAACGTGCTGCAACTCAGTTTCAGGGTCTTGGCAATCTTTTTATAGCCTACGCCATCTTTATGTAGAGCAACAATTCTTTTTTTCAGATCCTCAGAGAGTTCTTTGCCATGAGGTTGAACTTCCAGTGACCAGTATTAGAGAGTGAGAGCGATAACACCAAATTTAACACACCTGCTCCCCATTCACACCTGAGACCTTGTAACTCTAACGAGTCACATGATACCAGGGAGAGAAAATGGCTAATTGTTCCCAATTTGGACATTTTCACTTAGGGGTGTACTCACTTTTGTGGCCAGCAGTTTAGACATTAATGGCTGTGTGTTGAGTTATTTTGAGGGGACAGCAAATTTACACTGTTATACAAGCTGTACACTCACTGCTTTACATTGTAGCAAAGTGTCATTTCTTCAGTGTTGTCACATGAAAAGATATAATAAAATATTTACAAAAATGTGAGGGATGTACTCACTTCTGTGAGATACTGTAACATGTTTCAACATCTGAGGGGCTGTTTACACGACACCATTTTCAACTAAAAACTGAAAAGTTTTTATGCCGTTTGGCCATTCATTTACACGACAACACCGTTTTGGTGGCCTGAAAATGCAAACTTTTGAAAACGGGTTTCAAAGTGCAAGTTTTTGAAAACGGTCTCCGTGTAAAGAACAAAAACGCGATTCTGTGAAAGCGATGACAACATTCACATGCGCATTACATGTTCAGTCTACGGTGTTCCATCGCCATCTAATGGCCTGCCGGCAGAATACAGCGTTTTTTTTTTCGTTTTCACAGATTCGTATGAATGGGGATCGTTTTGACAATGGTGTCGTCTGTACGTGGAAAACTCAAAGGAAAAATGTCTCTGTTTTAAGCATATCGTTCTGGTACTGGTTTCACACTGGTGCTTCATGTGTAATGCAGTAAATGCACAGAACGTACTTCAAGATCATCTACATCTGTGAAAACACCAACAGTGAGTGTTAGCTGTACATTCAAACCCAGAAAACTAGAAAGTAACACTAAATACAAAAAAAAAAGTGTACGGTAAATGTCTTTGTTGTCCCATTTCTCCCTTGAAACCACATTTTAGTGCCATTATATTTATTTGTGGTTTGCAAGAAATGCTGCTATAAATGTTGCATTGATCACACGATCCATTGTCGTTCGAGATACTGTTTCTCACTTGCCTCTCTGCCCAAAGTTTTTCGCCATTCTGTGAATGAAGTAGTTCGACAATCTGGGAGCATCAATTGCGAGTGAGCGTCGCCATACTGACCCCAAGACAGTTGCCATATCTTTTCAAACGCCAAAGATTTTCTTTCATTGAGTTCTGTATTCCATTCGACAGCTGTTTGTGTCTGAAGTACCACTGCATCCAGTAACAGTGTTGAGGACTTTTCTGATGTTTTTGGCTGTGTGCTAGTCTGCCTTTCGTGTGTTTCGTATGCCGTACTTCAAACAAAGAAAAATGGGGGAAAAAAGAATTACAAAACAACTGAAGCCAATCTCTCTCAGACTCTAAATGTTTCTCTGTGTTGGACTCTATATTCTCTGTAAATGTGTTTTCATGCCATGGTGTTATAGTGTTTCTGAAGACCAGGTTTGTTTTTGAATATCTCGCTCGTATGTCATCTCGCCTGATTAACTAATTCAATTATATTTGTACGATGTGTATTTTTCTCTGCAGTACTGTATTTCCCTGAATAGATATCCTTGTCATATTTTTAATCATCGATTAAAAAATTATTTTTATATATGCTTTGAGGAAGACGTATTTTGAGCTCATTGCGCTCTGTCACTTGTCTTCATGTCTTTGTTTTCTGTTGTTTGTTCACGACAGGGTGATTTTTGAATTGAACATGAGTGAGTGAGTGATCGTTCCCTTGAAATTCCTGCATACATGACGTATGTGAGAATGCATCAAACAAGGTGAAGGTCTTCAGAGGACCAGTACGGTTCGTTATTTGGAAAAAAGCCGCTCGTTGATGAGTAATGCTACATTTTAAGCGCCAACGTGGTTGATATTTACAATTTAAAACCAAAAATTACTTTTCAACATGTAAGCTCATATACATTGGTTACTCGTGAGATAATTCCAGGAAAGATTTGATGTCCTAGGTTGCTATTTTGTCATTGTCAATCGATAAACAAAAGTATCCAATCAGCCGTGTTGAACTGTAATGCTGTAAATGTCAGTAATAAGTGTTCAAACTCCAGCAGAATTTATTGATCACACCTTTAGTTCATTCATGTCTGTTTCATAGAGGTTTCAAAGTCACTCTGGATGTGAACCTGGTTGTTTGCCCTTTGTAATCTTTCATGACTAAGGAGAAAAAAAAGGTTTCTGTTGCTTTCTTGGCTTTAATTTTATCTATTCATTTTGTAATGTTTCATGTTGACTTTAAGTGAATCGTTTTATTTGTCTCAGACAGAACATTCTTACCTGAAATATTACACTTTTAACATGCAGAAGAGCCTCATTCATTTTCTGTCCTGAATATAACGGTTATCAGTGGGTTGCAGTATTTTCTCATTGTAGCCAATTTCTTGTACAGTTTTATGCAAATTTCACATGGATGTTTATGACTATCTGCTGCCACAAACAATTTAGAATTTCTGTAGATAGAAATTACTGTGCAATGGAAAATAAAACGATTTAAAAATCTTTCCTGTGTTTTCTGGTTCATGGTTATAGTTCTTAAAATTGTCCCATTTTATTAAACATTTAAAATGGGATGGTACTTCAAAATCTCACAAAAATGTTATATATGTGATTTGTATTCTCTATAAAGACTTTTAAGAAGAGCATTCTCTTTTATGCTGTGCTTGCTGAGATTGGTTGGATGTTGAAGCTTGACCACGTCCATTACAATGAAGTCAATGATTTTCAGAATGACAAAGACTTTTGAAAAGGACATATCAGGCAAAAGAGTAGATGGTATAGAAGTCATATGGTTCTTTATCCCGCAGTTCTTTTTTAAAAAGCTTGGAGGCTTATTTTTTGCTATTGAGATGTAACTTTCTACCTGTGAAATTTCCATCCAATTATCCAAATTTTACCAGCAAGTGTTATTGGCTTGGAAAAATTGTTTAATACTTTGTCATGGATT
Organism: Chanodichthys erythropterus; assembly: GCF_024489055.1. Classification (NCBI taxonomy): domain Eukaryota; kingdom Metazoa; phylum Chordata; class Actinopteri; order Cypriniformes; family Xenocyprididae; genus Chanodichthys; species Chanodichthys erythropterus. The sequence continues at coordinate 10,031,822 of NC_090224.1, read as the reverse complement.
TATTTGATGAAAATTAAAACATTTTGTCCTTTGAAGACTTTTACAATTTCCCCATTCCATTTAAAGAATTTCAGCAAGTTATAAAAGTGATTTCAAATGGATTGGTGCATTTAATGAAAACTCACTTTCAAGATTGACGAAATAAGACTTCCTTAGCTAATAGTTGATGGTATCAAACCATTCCTGTAATAATAAAAATATTAAAATGTTTGGGGTAGGGGTGCTACTGTGCCTTAAACATTTTTATTTATTGGTTTAAAGAGTATTAAAATAGGCATTATTCATTAAAGATGCCCTAGAATTAAATATTGATTTTACCTTGGCATAGTTGAATAACAAAAGTTCAGTACATGGAAAAGACATACACTGAGTTTCAAACTCCATTGTTTCCTCCTTCTTATAAATCTCATTTGTTTAAAAGACCTCCGAAGAACAGGCGAATCTCGACATAACACCGACTGTTACGTAACAGTTGGAATGTACGCCCCCAATATTTGCATATGCCAGCTCATGTTCAAAGCATTAGGCAAGGCCAAAACGTCTGGATGTGCACAGCTGAATCATCAGACTAGGTAAGCAAGCAAGAACAATAGCAAAAAATGGCAGATGGAGCAATAATAACTGACATGATCCATGATAACATGATATTTTTTGTGATATTTGTAAATTGTCTTTCTAAATGTTTCGTTAACATGTTGCTAATGTACTTTTAAATGTGGTTAAAGTTACCATCGTTTCTTACTGTATTCACAGAGACAAGAGCCGTCGCTATTTTCATTTTTAAACACTTGCAGTCTGTATAATTCATAATCACAACTTCATTCTTTATAAATCTCTCCAACAGTGTGTAATGTTAGCTTTAGCCACGGAGCACTATCAAACTCATTCAGAATCAAATGTAAACATCCAAATAAATACTATACTCACATGATCCGATGTATGCATGCAGCATGCATGACGAACATCTTGTAAAGATCCATTTTGAGGGTTATATTAGCTGTGTGAAGTTTGTTTATGCTGTTCAAAGCAAGTGCGAGCTCCGGGGGAGGGGGAGCACGAGAATTAAAGGAGCCGCAACCTATATATCGGTGCATAGTTAATGATGCCCCAAAATAGGGAGTTAAAAAAATGAATTAAAAAAAATCTATGGGGTATTTTGAGCTGAAACTTCACAGACACATTCAGGGCACACCTTAGACTTATATTACATCTTTTAAAAAGAAGTTCTAGGGCACCTTTAAATTATTTATATCATTGTAGTATTGGAGTGACCACTAGACTTTCTCTCTCTCTCTCTCTCTCACACACACACACACACACACACACACACACACACACACACACACACACACACACACACACACACACACACACACACACACACACACACACACAAACACACACTCAAAATAATGATTTTTGATGCTTTTCACTTTATTTAAACAATTTACTTTGATTCAACACCGTTGTATCAGGTTTCTGGTTTAAATGTGATTGATTCATGTTAAACTGACTTGAAACGGTTACTCTTTGACTTAACTTGATGTTTTCATATTGAAATAACATGTTTCAATCAAGTAAGGACTTAATACTTCCTATCATGCTTTGCAAAAAGGTTGAACTGAGAGAGTAAATGTTGAAATAAAGTGTTATTTTAAGCAGTTTTTAGTAGGATGAGAAAATTGAGTGTCTTTTTAATGTTTACTGTTCTATTATGTTGGTTTTTAAAAGTTTTTATGTTAATGGTTTGGGGGTTACCATTGTGGTGAAGTGTTGCACTTGTGCTTGGGTTATATGACTTATATGGCTCATATGACTTTAATAATAAAGTAATTACTATGGTAGTGCTCTGGGTAGCGTTTCCCAAAAGTGTCACAAGCTTAAGTTGATCCTAGCTGTATTAGTGGCAATTGTTCTACAATCAACTTAAACTACTAAAACCATACATGAACAAGACATTAATTAATTGATGTGACAAGGCATAATTTTGTTAAACTAAAGTGCATTATCACAATAACACAATACTACCATTTTAATTCAACTAGTTGCAAAGCAGTTATATTGACATTTTAAAATCATATGTACTCTACAAATGTATATTGTGTTCATAAAAAATATTCAAAGCAATCCAAGTTTACTTGATTTGATTAGATGCATAATGGGTGCTACAATTACATCATGTTCATTCAACAATTCAAGTGCACACAATCCATCCCTTTATATAGACTACCTAAAATTGTGCCTTTGGAGGGCACTGAAGTGTTTAATCATTATCAACATATATTTTTTTAATAAAAATAAATCTATAAATGAGCTTCAAATGACACTCCCAGGTGAAAAAAAGTACATTTCTATAATGAACTCTATTTTCGTGCACTAATTTTGTACTTAATATACTAAAAATTCTTCTTTAGTACTTCTTAAAATAATCTTAAGAACATCTTAGTGTACTCAACTGTGCTATTTTGAAACACCATGAAATATGAACTTAAATTTGCTTTTACACTGTGTACAGAATTATTAGGCAAGTTGATTTTCTGATCATACTTTTTTTCCAAGCACATTTTACCAATTCCAATCCACATCAATCTTAATAACTGCTATTAATATTGTTTTTAATCATTTATAAGTGATATATAATTGTTCATGAAGGCTGGAAATGAAAAATGCCCTATATTCAGGTGTGCAGAATTATTAGGCAGGTTTTCTTTTACAGATAAAATGAGCCAAAAAAGAGATTTAACTCAGACTGAAAAGTCAAAAATTATTAAATACTCATGAGAAGGACGCAATACTAATGTAATACTAGAAATTGCAAAGTTAAAGCATGACCATTGGACAGTGAAATGCTCATTGGGTCAGCTGGGTCATACAAAAACAGCTGGAGAAGAAAAGACACGTTAACTGCAAAATAATTAAGAATTAAGGTGAAGAATTAAGTGTGAAACCATCAGGAACCCTTTAGTCTCCAGCGCCACCATTTCCCAGTACTGAAACCTACCTGGAGTCTTCAGAAGTGTGAGGTGTCAGGATCTCAGAGACTTAGGTAAGGTGAAGAATCCTAAAAAGCGACCTGCTCTTAATAAGAATCACAAGCTGAAGTGTTATAAAATACATGAAGACTGGGTTTTTATAGGCCTTATAGACAGACAACTTGAGAGTGACTCCTGAAGGACCAGCACCACATCCTCTTGTACCACTGTTTGAAGAATTTATCTTCCAGAATCTGGCAGTAAGTTTTGGAAGATCATTTAGTCCATCTCTGCAAGATGGACATTTCAGAATAAGAGATGGACTAAAAGTGAACTCCCACACCTTACTGCCAGATTCTGGAAGATAAATTCTTCAAACAGTGGTACAAGAGGGTGTGGTGCTGGTCCTTCAGGAGTCACTCTCAAGCTGTCTGTCTATAAGGCCTATAAAAACCCAGTCTTCATGTATTTTATAACACTTCAGCTTGTGATTCTTATTAAGAGCAGGTCGCTTTTTAGGATTCTTCACCTAACCTAAGTCTCTGAGATCCTGACACCTCACACTTCTGAAGACTCCAGGTAGGTTTCAGTACTGGGAAATGGTGGCGCTGGAGACTAAAGGGTTCCTGATGGTTTCACACTTAATTCTTCACCTTAATTCTTAATTATTTTGCAGTTAACGTGTCTTTTCTTCTCCATCTGTTTTTGTATGACCCAGCTGACCCAATGATCATTTCACTGTCCAATGGTCATGCTTTAACTTTGCAATTTCTAGTATTACATTAGTATTGCGTCCTTCTCATGAGTATTTAATAATTTTTTATTAATAATATTTTTAATAATAAGTTAAATCTCTTTTTTGGCTCATTTTATCTGTAAAAGAAAACCTGCCTAATAATTCTGCACACCTGAATATAGGGCATTTTTCATTTCCAGCCTTCATGAACAATTATATATCACTTATAAATGATTAAAAACAATATTAATAGTAGTTATTAAGATTGATGTGGATTGGAATTGGTAAAATGTGCTTGGAAAAAAAATATGATCAGAAAATCAACTTGCCTAATAATTCTGCACACAGTGTAATATACTATCTCTGTATTTAAAAAACGTATTTAGATACTAATAGTACATTTGAACCCATAGTTTACTACAAGCGGTAACTAAATATATTTTTATATAATATCTGGGCCACACATGGTGTGAAATGATGGCACTTGGGCGGACCACATATATGATGATTTTTAGCTATTGATGGTTTTATAATCATTGTGAAATAGCCTGAATCACTGATGTCATTTGAATATAATAATTGTGTTTTGCCTTTAATACATTTAAATTATAATCCCTATTTTACTGCAACATGAGACCACATTATATTTCAGAAATCAGTTAAAAGACTGAAAATAAAAACCCAGAGCAGAAAATAAACTATGATGACAAACACAGATATGAGCAATCAGCGTATGAATCTCAACAATGGTGAAAACAAAATATCCAGACAATCGGATCAACTGTGGACATCACAAAAAGCTACTAAAAGACAGTTCAAAAACCACAGCAAAAAATAAAAGCAAATAGTTTAAATGAAAGAAAATAATAGGACAATTCAGCTTCATACTTTATTCATGCTGCAATGAATTGCCACTCTTGTCACTGTGAAATCGTTCCAGCAATCAACAGGTGTGTGCACATTCCAGTTGAATCATCTAGTGTGTGCGTTCAGAGGATTATAATGCAAAAAATCATGTGTCCCTGGGACACACTAGACCAGGGGTTCCCAAACACATTCCTGGAGCCTCCCAAACATAGGGAGCAGTTAAAAAATTGTAATGACACCACACAATAGAGGATTAAAAAAAATAATAATAATAATAATAATAATAATTTGCGACAAGCCTTGAATCAGACCAGTCCATTTTTAGTACATTGTTGTTGTGTTAACATACCTTTAGTGTTAGTTTTTCTCTTGCTGCTGTAATTGTGTTAGCTGTGGCAAAAATAGCAAGGGAAAATGTCAGTAGCCCCTCACTGCAGAACACTCAAGATCCAGGGGACGGAGTCAGGTAGGTTAAGGGATATGTAAAGTGGGAGTTGGATCCAACCCCACCCCCCTGGATCTTGTGTTCTGCAGTGAGGATCATCTCAAAAATGAAGTTAATTTCAACTTAATAGTCAGTTATAGAATGCATTTTAGCAAGAAGCATGTCACCACTGTTGAGATTTATATCTGTGTAAGAGGGTCTTATGGTTAGAAACACATTTGAGAAACCCTACAGCAGTCAACCTGAAGCTTTCACCTGCACACCCACTGAAGCTAAACAGGGTTGAGCCCAGTATATATATCTGTATGGAAGACATCCTGATAGATTGGGTAGCTGTGGGAAGAGGTGTTAGAGAGGCCAGCAGGTCTGATCAACCTGTGGCCTGAGTGGGTCCTAATGCCCCAGTACAACCACAATAAGCTGTACTGTATAAAGGGTGTAACCCTAGTGTAAAATAGTCCATACATCACACTGCCCAAAGCCCCAGTACAGTTGCCATAAACTGTATTGAATAAAGGGTTAAAATAAACCCCAGAAAATAAGGGGTGTGACCCTAAGGCAAAAATAATCATAACCATGCAGTTAGTTAGTTTCATATCACAAATGATATAGTAAAAAAATTACTGACCCCAAATTTTTGAACAGTAGAGTACATTGTTACAAAATATTTCTACTTTGGAAAGATTATATATTGTTACAAAATATTTCTAACCGCAGAAATATTTCAGTGTAAATATTTCAAGATATTCACCATGTTTTAAATGCATGTCTGTAACCTGTGCAGTCTGAATTGCTCCAAGCAGGACTTGAACTCGATTTCGTAACTGAAGAAAACTGACTCACAATGAAAATCAACTGTCATTGAAATCTTGTAAAGGAACAAAACTGACCATCATTGAGATCTTGTAACTGAACAAAACCGGCCGTCACTGAAATATCATAATCGAATAAAACAGGTATCACTGAAATCTCATAACTGAATGAAACAGACCGTCATTGAAATCTCGCAACGAAACAAAAATGACCATCAGTGAAATCTCATAACGAAACAACTGAAAATTGTCATTTAAATCTCATAACGGAACAAAACTGACCATCATTGAGATCTCTTAATTGAACAAAACCGACCGTCATAGAAATCTCTTAAATTAACAAAAAAGGCAATCACTGAAATACCTCAAAATTTCGAAAAGGAAAAAAAAAGCGACCGTCACTGAAATCCAGTAAAGGAACAAAACCGACCCTCATTGAAATCCCGTAAAGGAACAAAAGCGACTGTCACTGAAATCTAGTAAAGGAACAAAACCCAACATCATTGAAATCCCATAAAGGAACAAAAGCGACCGTCACCGAAATCCAGTAAAGGAACAAAACCGACCCTCAATGTAATCCCGTAAAGAAAAAAAACTGACAGTCATTCAAATCGCGTAAATGAACAAAATCGACCGTCACTGAAATCTTGTAAACAAACAAAACTGACCATCACTGAAATCCCGAAAAGGAACAAAACTGACCATCATTGAAATCTCGTAAATGAATAAAACCAACAGTCACTGAAATGCCTGAAATCTCGTAGAGGAACAAAACCGACTGTCAATGAAATCTCGTAAAAGGAACAAAACCGACTGTCACTGAAATCCCGTAAAGGAACAAAACCAACCATCATTGAAATCTCAAAGGAATAAAACCAACCGTCATTGAAATCTTGTAAAGGAACAAAACTGATCGTCACTGAAATCCTGTAAAGGAACAAAATTGACCATCATTGAAATTTCGTAAAGGAACAAAACCGTCAGTCACTGAAATGTCTGAAATCTCGTAGGGGAACAAAACCGACTCGTAATCTCGTAACGGAATAAAACTGACCATCACTGAGATCTCTTAATTGAACAAAACCGACTGTCACTGAAATCTCGTAAATGAACAAAACCGACCGTCATTGAAATCCCATAAAGGAACAAAAGCGACCATCACTGAAATCTCTTAAAGGAACAAAATTGACCGCCACTGAAATCCCGTAAATGAACAAAACCAACTATCAGTGAACTCTCATAACGAAACAAAATAGACCATCTTCGAAATCTTGTAACGAAATGATATTGAAATGTCATAATGGAACAAAACAGGCCGTCACTGAAATCTCATAAAGGAACAAAACCGACCGTCATTGAAATAAAAGCAAAATGGAACTGATTGAGATTGAGAAATGTTGAACTAAATAGTAATCAAAAAATGAAAGAAAAAAATTAAGATTTTTTTTTTTTAAAACTGACACACAAAGGCATAAGAATAAGCACATGAATCTCCACAAAGGTGACAATCAAAAGTGTCATGCAGCAATGCATGCTGGGAACAATAATACAAAACTCCCAGCACTTATCACAGCATCAACAAATTATGCAGCTGAATTGTCCAATTATTTTCTTTAAATTTAACTATTTGCTTTTATTTTTTGCTGTGTTTTTGTTCTGTCTTTTATTAGCTTTTTGTGATGTACAGAGCTGATCTTATTGTTTTTTGTTGCCAGATTCATATGCTGATTGCTTATATCTGTGTTTGTCAATGCAGTTTACTGTTTTCTGCTCATGTTTTAGTGCAAGTTAAAGAGCAACAAAAACTTTTCAATTTCAGCAGTTTTGCAAACAATTTTTAAGTTTCTGTTATAGGATTAGTTTATTTTCAAATGAAAATAAGCCCAAGCTTTACTCACCCTCAAGCCATCCTAGGTGAATATGACTTTCTTCCTTCTGATGAACACAATCAGAGATATTTTAATATCCTGATGCATCTGAGCTTTATAATGGCAGTGAACAGGGGTCACGAGTATGAGTTGAAGAAAGTGCATCCATATTCATATATCGCCTTCCGTATTCAACATACGAAGAAAGAGAAAAAAAAGTAACTTCCCCCCACAAAATCCCACAGTAAGTGCTGCTCCCACAAAAGCTGCAGCAGACACAGGGATGAGTTTACTCACGGCCCGGGAAATGATAACAATGTGCCGGTGAGTGTAGCCCGGGAACATGAAGAGCACATAGACGCGAATAGCACACGGAGTTTTTATGACTGACGATCCTGCTTTCTGGCCGAAACACCTGTCAGATAATGAGCGCTGTGAGCTTATTAAGAGAGGGCCCGTTCAAATAAAAGAAAAATTCCCAATGAACAATGTTGGCCGACGATTCACAAACAACAATTACTTCATTAAAATGAAAAATAGTGAAAAGATTAGCCGATCGTGGGTGCCTAGTCTACAGCAGCCGCGGCTCATCTGTATGGGCAGGTGGGGGCAGAGAACCACCAAAATACATTGACCTCTCTAGATAGGCTACACTGAATTAATAATAAATTATAAATGTGTTCAGCATTCTGCAACAAATATATTTTGGATTTTTTAGACTTTTTTAAGTCGTACTGTCTTGATCCTTATGAACAAAAATGACGAAAGCTTGCTTGAATCAGAGCTCCAACGTGACTGTGCACAGAAGATATGAAAAGGATGTTGTTATACTATTAAAGGCCACAAGGAGGGGTAGTAAGACAAGGAAAATGTTGCTCTGAGGCACTATAATCTGAATGAAAAAATTAAGGCATGGATAAAAGTTGCAGGTTCAATTTGAAACATAACACAATGAATAAACGTAACAGTAGATAGATAGATCTGGAAATATGCTTTCCTATTCATTGAACGTTGTCATTTAAATAATTTGAATTATTTAAAAGACTGCTGTAAGGCCAGCTGAAGTGAAAATATCATGCACATCTTGTTTAATCATACGCCCTCGCTGTGCTGCTCTACCTTCACTTTTCCCCAGGATCTCCGTAGAAATTTTTAAGAAGCCTACTTTGGTAGCCTAACATTTTTTTCTGGTCTGTGCCGAAGTTATGATCAAACTCTAGAAACGGCCCTGATAACAACACTGTTTAAGGCCAATGATGTAGGCTACACTGGTGTTTTGTCTCTAGACCAGTGGTTTTTAATCTTTTAGAGATTAAATATGATATCCTCATGTGAAGGACCCCCACCCTAAAATTTAAAAAAGGCATCAACTATATATTTTATATATATTTTAATCACATTTATTTACTCATTTATTGTAATTTTTTTTACTTTTATATTGTAATTTTTTTTCTCTCGAAACTTTTCCACGACCCCCCTGTCACAACCCTTGCGGCCCCGTGGTCCCAACACCCCCCACTCCTAGTTTGAAGAACCAAAGAACTGTTTTGCACGATTTTAAGGCAGGGGGCACCACGAGACTGTACCACAGCACGCACAGCAGCGCTTCTGCTTTAAATCCTCTTACAGCACCAGACCAGCAGAGAGGACACACGCGCTCCTGCAACATTCACAGCAGACAGCAGCGCGCCGTTACCTCAAGACCACAGCTCGCGCGCACCTTTACCTTCCTCGGGTTTGCCAAAAATAAAAGTCATAAAGTTTTGGATTAAAACGACACGGAACTACATTCTGCCTGTTTGTTTTAAGAAACGCCATGCCAGGGTTTCATTTACCTCAAACTCTGACAAACTGACAGTTTTGACAGCGCGTGCTTAGATTCAAACCGTGTCTGCTCACCAACCGTCGCCTCGTTGAGGAAAACCGATCTTTTGCGCCGGGAACGCGATTACGCTGCTCAGCAAATAGTGGCAAGAAGTCTGAAACCACATGTGCTCGTCTCCAAACCGGAGAGACGCGGTTTCATTTGTCTTCAGAGAGGAAAAAGAGTTGGCTTTAAGCCGCACTGACAGACACAAGGGAAGGACGGTCTCGTGAGAGCGCTGGAGGAGACCTTTGTAAATTCACGCGGTGCGTAAAATTCACGTTTATTCTTGGCACTGCTGTGGGAACAGTTGAAATAAACGGGAGAAAAATGTAGTCTTTATGGATGGTTATCAGCATAGCCACTTTTGACGCTAACCATTCCCGGTGAATGGCTCTTTAAACGCGGCGAAGGGGGGCGGTAGTTGTGGAGTATTCAGCAATGCCAAGTTGAAGGGTCTCGACATTGTCAGTACTGATAAACGCTGAAGTGCCCAGCACCGTCTTTATTATCATTTATGGTCTCTTGGATATTTTTAAGCATCTCCTGTTAGAAAAAAATTGGTAACGTACTCAATGAAGATGACGCCTTGACTGGGATATTTATATAAACCGCGGGCGCACGTGCTGTCAGTCACCTGCTCACAAAGGTAAACGCACCTTTACGCTTAAACACAATTCAAAATGATGGCCAACGGACCCAACATCGTCTACGAATGGCTGAAAACCCTTCAACTGTGTCAGTATGTCGAGGCTTTTGTGGATAACGGATACGACGACTTGGAAGTTTGCAAACAAATCGGAGACCCAGACTTGGATGCCATCGGGGTTTTCATTCCGCACCACCGCCAGCGGATTCACGATGCGGTGCAAAGGTTAAAAGATGACGATAAGGAGACGGCTACCGGGCTTTATTTCACTCTGGAGCCGATGCCCCCGGTTTCACCTATATACACGAGTCGCCTGGTAGAGCAACATGAGTCTAGGCTGCGGGGCTCCAGGTCATGGACTGAGCAGTGCAGTGATAGAGCCGCGCGCAGCGTGGGGTACATGGGGGCGTCCAGGAATCTGACGCTTGGGAACCGCAAGGAGCTGGAGATCTACCCCAAACTGAAGCTGAAGATAATGATCAGGGATAAACTCATTAGGGACGGGATAAACCTCGCTAGGCAGCCATACTCTAATAAGGTGAGTAGTTGTTTACTTTGTTGTCCCGCGTCGGTATAAACCACGTGGCGTGCATTTGAATCAGAAATTTGGATTCTAAACCGCCTCAGCTGAAGACAACACGCTATACTAGAATAGAACCTCATGTGAGTTTAGGATCCATGTTGTGATTAGAAGACGAGGGTAATAATGTCGGGCTGTTTGCCTTGGATGCAGGGATATTGAGGTTTGATGACTGGAACATTGCTTTAATCTGATTTCCAAAATATGATCAATAGTTTACTGACCGAATTTAGACGCACCCTGCGTTTCTAATGGCTTTCTGTTATCAGTAGGTCAGCTGCCATCGATTGGCCTGTGCAGGAAGGGTCCTCACACTGCATATCCACCATTCAACATAACATCACATAATTCATATCTTAGTCTGACAAATCGGATTTTTTCTTTTTTTGAGTACTGAAGCTGGAAGTTCAAGATGGATACATCATAAAAAAGAAAAAGAGCCTCAGAGAGGTTGGGTAGGTGTGTGAATGTTTCAACCCTGTATTCAACCCTCAGTATTTATTTTACTTTATTACAGAGATTTAATGAGGGGGATTTGCTTTATGTAGTAATGGGATTCATATGTACAACAAACTTAAGCTCTCAGATGATCCATGACCTTCAGAGATAGGTGTTTGAGTGCACACCAAAGAGTTTCCTTTTATTGGGGAGGTGGGGAAACAAGTGTTTTATAGTTCCCAGCAGCTGGGTAGTAAAATGACAGTGACTTTCCAGAAAAAAGTGCACTATTAGAGGCTGTAACTGTTCCAATTGTGATCCTTTTTCTCTTGATCCATTTGTTGGACTGTTGGATTGTTGGAGATGTGCATTGTTTTAGGATTTACTGTATACTTTGGTATGAGTATGATGACATATGTATGAAGTATGATGATATTCATTTGGTAATGAATATTGATGACAAATTAGTTATTATTAAGTCACAGAAAAGTTTTGACATTTGAAAAGTAAGCACAGTTGAGATATTCTGTTAACTTTAAGGGATATTTCACCCAAAAATGGATATTTTATCATTTACTCACCTTCATGTTGTTCCAAACCTGTAACACTTTCTTTCTTCTGCAGAACACAAAAGTCAAACAACATTGGACCCCATTGACCCCTGAGACATTTTTCAAAATATCCTTATTTGTTTTCCACAGAAGAAAGTGAGTTATACACAGGGGCGCACATAACTTTTTTGGTCTGGTTCTCAAGGGAACACCTGGAGATTTTGCTTGGTACTCACACTGGTACTGCTCTCCTCACTATCTTTCTTTCCTTTTTTTTATTAACCTTAATGACACAGACAACCGCAAGAATATTAGCCTGCTGTCACTTTAAGACGGAATGCACGGATGGACTGAATATACTGACACATCCGGTTTCTTTCTCAACTGTTCGCTAATGACATAATGTAGAGAATACTTGCAGAGACAGGTATTTTGACATTATAATTTTATGTATGTGTCTGTTCAAGCGAAAGTAAAGTAAATCAATTCGGTGTTTAAGCGCTGTCTGAAACTCCTGTCCTATGATGGTTAAACTTCCCCAAAAATGTTGGTACTCAGAAGCGCTTTCCTCCATGTTTTCTGGTGTGCATCATTTATTTTTACCATGCATGCGCACCTGCACACCACTTATGTGTACCCCTGGTTATACAGGTTTGGATTTTTAAATAAATTTTCATTTTTGGGTGAATCTCTTTGCCTGGCAAGGCCAGACTGATATATCCTCCCTCCATCGCGATTTGAGTCAACTCCAAACCGTACCGTGCAATCAGATTCATTTATTTCACTGACACAAACAGCGTCACTCTAGTGCGGTGAAAGTCCCTTCAGTATCAACAAAGATTGCGCACGGGAGACCCGAGAGTTTGTTCAATTCAGCCGTGAATTCAGTTTTAAATGACCAAAAACACATTAATTACTTTTCGCTGTTGACTCTCTTGTCGCTTTGCTAACGTCATATCCGACCTTCTCTGATTGGTTTACTCCGCTTCCTATTTGCTCGGATTTGCTCCGCCCTAGAAATCGAATTGATTCAATGGCCGACCAGACTCATCCGCTGGTACAGTGGTGAGGCTGGATTTTCCAGGCAATGAATCTCATGCTATTTCTTCTGTTTAATGAACTGATTGTCAACAGTCAACATAAGTTTGTGTGAAATAAATGTAAAGTTCTGTGATCTGTCTGTTGCACTTGTTTCACTCTCTGAAGTACACAATTAAGGTGATAATACACGGGGCAACTTTTTGAGCAATGTTGCCGAGCAATGTTGCCGGGCAATGTCGCCGAGATGATGATGCTTGGGCACTCTTCCATTGAGAGTGGGAAAAAAAATCTTGATCTAATGTATCCAGATAGAAATTTGTTGCCCATTTTCAATGGGAAATTTCCCAAGCATCAACATTGCCCGGCAGCAAAAAGTTGCACCGTGCATCATCACCTTTATGCTTATCCACATTTTCACACAATCATCCATTCTCCTGAACTGTCACACCACATAAATGAGTCGCCATTGTTCTCTCCAGTAAATAAAAAGAAGAGAAATGAATGGCTTCATCTGCTTTTGTTTACAATTAGAACAAATGCTTTTATAGCCTCCAATCTCTTTACAAGCCACACCATGAACAAAATATTCATGCTCAAATAGTGTAGTTTACTAGTTTCCAATTAATATTTGAATTAAAGGGATGGTTTCAAGTTTATCTGACTGTTTATCTACTTCACAAGATTTGAGCAATAAGCCTATATAAACCTTATATATATATATATATATATATATATATATATATATATATATATATATATATATATATGAAACAAAATAAATGTACTTGAAAAGATTGTTTTATGACATCCACTTGTAGTAACTTGTACTAGCAGGTGTAACTTGTAGGGGTGTTTTGTAGTACTATGGGATGCAGACAGACCCTTCTTGATAGTTCGCCTGTATGATAGCATTCGTCACATATCAACACAAGTATTTAAAGGTTCATTTGTTTCAGTCATTTCAGAAAGTTACTTGTATGTATCTGTTTACTTTGAAATGATAAGCTCACAGCATATGGTCCCTCAGATAGTCATTGAACATATGCTTGCACAGAATGAACCTCACAGTTGTGCGGAGTGTTCAATTAATTGTTGATTTACGAGGCAACAGTATATTACGGCGTTAAATCTGGGAGGTAATTGTAATGCTTTCAGTTCCCTTGTGATTCTGAGATAGTGCTGACGTTTTATGTCAAACCTTCATCGCTGTTGTAGATCTGTATACTGAGGGTTTCAGTAGGCTAAATAAACTTAAATGGTGATGATGTATTTGTGTTGCTCTTAAGATTGGATTTCGCCATAGGGTGGAATCTCTTGAGTGATTAAAGTGTTACACTGATGGCTTTTCAAGTTACTATCAGCCTCATGAGTGTCTAGCTACTGTGTATAGTCATTGTGAAGTGGATTGTGGGAAACTGTTGTAGTAGGTATTTAGTGTCTAAAATGCATGTTGCAGTGCAAACCATTTGCTTGTCCTTGAGGAGAATTTTTCTGTAGTTTGCTGAAAGAAGTTGTCTGCTGCACACATACAATGAAAAGCTGCATTAGCCTCTCTTCTTGTTGGATTGTTTATCCACAAATAGATAACAGTAATGGCTTACAGTATATTATAGTGGTGTTTTTGTTTATATGAAAACTCTCGACAAGCAGCTCTTAATAGATCCTTCGACAGGTTGTGGAATGTCGTCTCCGCACATGCCAGACCATAATCCTTTTCATGACGCCACAAATGACCTTAGGGGAGCAATAAATAGCCATAATGCTTTCCTTTACTACAGAAGAGGTTTATTTATTTAATGATGTCTTATCGGTTTTACTGACATAATAGATCCGTTATACACATAGACACAAACACACAATGTCTGTGTTATCGACCCATGAATATCACTATTTTGTTAAAAAAAGTAGGTTATGTTCTGTTTCTACCATCAAGCTCATGCTGACGGCACATGCTGTATACCCTATATGGTCGGTTTTAAACTGAGCTCTCTGCATGGAGATAATAATATAGGGGTTCACATGATTTTTTATTTTTTTTTTCCCCAGTGGGTGAATGCTAAAAACCACAATTACGCTGACTCTTAATCTCAATGTCCTTGTGAAAAATTATTTCCCATTCACATCTTAAAAAAATAGCACTGTGAGAAGCCTATCATTTAAAGACTCTCTGTGTGTTTTCTGCAAAAGCGTCATGCCTATTCAAACTGAACCAACTGGATTTTAGATGCAGTCACATTGTATTTAATTGGAGTCATATCTTTACCAGGTGATTTGCTTTAAACTGAAAATTCTATCGTCAACCACCCACCCGGATGTTGCTCGAAACTCTAGTTTTTTTAATTTATTTATATAATTTATTTATTTGTTTGTTTTTTGTAGAACAGAATACTCAAAGCTCTGTTTTTCCATATAAGGAAAATTAGTTCATGATAGATTCAAAGCAGATAGTTGACTGTCAATTACAATGCAAATTTCAATTTCAGAAGACTGCTTTGTCGCCACATTTTTCAAATCCTGCACTGATGAGGGCTCCAGTGAACTACAGTATACATGTCTATCTATGTCTATATAAAATTTCTATTGCTACACAGCCAGATATGTCTCAAATGAAAGTAAACAGGTGGGTGTAAACCGGATGTGTGATCAGTATAATGGATCCATGCATTTGGTCTTAAAGGGGCTCTATGTAGGAATGACACCCAGTGTTCAAAATAGGTACTGCAGTCCAAATTCAAAATAATGTTTGGCCCAGCCCCTCGTTCAAAGACGCGGATTGCCAGCAACAATAGGGAGCGCCATTCACAATGAAAGCTGATCAGACTTAAACACTAAGCTGTAGCATTGATTTTCTGAGGAACAAGTAGGTGAACTTAGCTTGTTTCCTAAATATTTGCAAATATATCGGGGTATTTTTATGCTTTATTAAAGTAAAAATCTTACATAAAGCCCCTTTAAAGTGACTGCAGCCTAATAAACCTGCTGCTATGTGTGATTAATGTGAATCAAACAAAAGAGAAAATCTCTTGCTGCTCTTGACTGAATATTTTTTTTCAGCTTTAATAAGAATAAATTTATATTTAATATTTATATTTTTACATTTGATTATTAAATTTCTGTTCTAATTCTAACTACGTCAAACCTGTTGTACCTGAAAAACGTAATTTGATAATTCATATTTTTGTTACAATGTATTTATCCTATTATTGTTTGTAATTTGCTTCTTTTTTCTTCTTTTTTTAATAACAGAAAAATAACTATATCATTAATATATTTTATCGTTATCGCTATATCGTTATCGTGAAATGAAATTTGTCATATCGTGAAATAAGAATTTGGTCATATCGCCTACCCCTAACTGCCACCAATGTCCCTAAAAAATTAGGTGGATGTTTGACACCCCTGATTTTCTCCAGAGTGTGTTTCTCTGTTGTGATGCTTGCAATATATGGTGCACAGAAAGAGATTCAGATATGCATATGGATATGTGATTGTAGCTGCTGCTTACATAGCTGCTTTAAATTATTTTATTTAATTTTGTATTCATTGTGTTCAGTTTGTGTTGAGTGTCAGCATTGCCATCTTAATGGAACTCATAACTTCACAGACTTAAGATTTAAATTCCCCTTTATTCGCCCACAGACCTCCCACAATGCTTCTTTCCGTTAGACAGCTCTGTCAGTTTTTATTTGAGCTGAACTTCAGTCAGTGTGCTCAGCCATGGACAGAACATAATTGTCGGATTACTAATATGGATTTTACATTAACAGAAAAACTGGAAAATTGATACTTGGAGGTTCGCAGTCGATTGTGTTTGCTCTGTCTGTAGCCTGGTGAGATGGAAAAATAGTGCTTTGAAGTCTTAATAATTAGTGCACAAAAATGTGTTGAAGAATAACAGCTAAATAATTTAGAATTGTACATCAATGTGCACAACCTATTGACTTTGGTGCTATTTCTCCAGATGAAAAGCAAGCAGTTTTGAGCACAAATAAGCTGAAATCCTCAATAGTCATATAATAATCAATATATGAGCTGTCCTATGAGAGATTATAGTTTATGAATGACACTAGTGTATGGATTATTTGTTTCACTGGTCTCAATCTGATGTGGCTGTTGCTAATTGTGTTGCAGGAGCATTGAGTTCTTTATTTGCATTATTTTACTTAAAAGCTCAACTGTTTGTTTTTAGTCAAATTGGCCTCCAATGCTCGTATGAGTGCAGTGCAGTTTATAATGAGTCTGCAAATCAGCATGTGGCAGAATGGCATCTGTCAATACACTAAAATAACCCACTATACCGTATATCCCATAGGGCATAGCTGCATGTACTGTTTACAACAGCTGCATGTAATATGACTAGAACCATATGGCACAAACACATTCATGTCATGTGTTAACAACGAATCTTCAGGCATCATATAACATGTCAAAGAATGGCGCAACTGGGAGAATTTATTGTTGGTGCACAATCTGTTTTGTCACACAAATGAATGCACCACATAGACACAAAAGAAGAAGAAGAAAGAATGCATGTACTTGAATACAATGAAAAAAAGAAGAAAAGTGTTTTAAAATAAATTGCTGTTTGTTAAAACCATTAGGTTCAATTCATTGCTGTACCATTAATGTGATGTTTACAAAGTGAGAGTGCAGTGAGATGAAAGAGAGAGAGGCCTGTTTTCTTTCTCCTTTTTTTTTGCAGAACATTCTTCCCACCTGTTTTGGAATTCTTTGAGACTTCCCTATATGTTGCCATGGTGACATTTACATAAACACATTACACCAAAGAGAGGAAAATGGGGGTTGATGCCATCTAATTACCTGTGATTTATGATGCTCTTTGACAGGGTCTGCACAGAACACATTTATTCAGCTTTAATCCCTATTATACCATTATTGGTCACATTAAGGTTGGTTTTTGTGTGCTTTCCTCCTCGTGGAGTTGTGCTTTTCTTTTAAAGCAAATTGAATTCTAAATCCATATATGCTTTCCTTTGATTTTTGACAAGTGCGATGATGACGGCTGATTTTCAGATGGGTTCTGTTCAGCGTACAGAAATGAGGGAGGACAGATGAAATAGGATGGGGATGTTCGTTGCCATGGCAACATTTAGTGGTAGTTTTTGTGCTGGGATTGTGAAGGGGTGTTTGTGGATTTTCACAATCCAGACCTTTCTACTTCTTTCATTAGATTAGTAGTAAAATACTTTTCCATGAATTTTGCAGTAAACTTACTTTCTACTTTATTTATTTATTTTTTTTTTTTTTATGATTTCCGCAATGCAGAAAACGCAGACGGAATCACAGAATCCAGTCAAAATAACGGAATTTGTCAAATTTTTGAAGAATGAATTAAAAGCAGATCAGTACACTTAAGTCAAATCGCAATATACTGTCCGTGAATATTAAACCGCAAAAAGACTATTTAAATATGAATCCTGCATGCCTGTGCACCTTTGAAATGAATCACACGTACGCACACACAGAAGCACATGTGATGCTCGCGGTGTTTTCATTCTCTGTCGCCTCACTTTATGAGGAAATGAACACACGAAATTCATCTCCAGAGACGCTCTGAAAGTCAGTTCATCAGCATTTAACCGCTTCGTTTGAGAAAACTATCGTCATAAACACAGAGAAACTCTAGGCAACCCGTCAAAATAAAAGTTCGATTTAACTTGATAGAAATATTAGTGTTGTACAGTAGAATTTAGATAAATTAATAAATTATTAAAACTATTTTTAAACAATCTCAGTTTTTCTTCAGAGTTTTAATTTAAACAGTAAAGCTCTGTTGTGCAGCACATTGCTTGACAAAAAAGTTTAATTTCATGATTAAAAGATAAATTAAATGTAGGGGTGAAACAATATATTGCAGTACGATATTTTGCGATGCAAAAATGTTACGATATGTATCGTTGCGTGATGGCGATACTTTTACGATATGACGGCAGTCTAATCTTATTGGTTGAGCTGCCGACATGACCTACTCTGCAACATGGAGGTGGCTGTGAGAAGCTGGGTTGTCACCGCATATTAAGGGTGTGTCTCAATCAGCTCTTTAGATCAGTAAGTGTTTTGCGCACACATCGAATCTTGCAAGCAGGTTGAAACGTTTCTAGCATCAGTCACTTGCTTGGTCACGTGAGAAGAGTCGTGGTATTCTTTCACCGCAGTGCCACAGCAACAGCTTTGCTCACAGAAAAGAAAAAATGCTTGCGATGCTTTGTGTTAGGGGCCGTTCATATATTGAGTCTTTTCCATGTGCAAGTCAGTTATTTCAAATGTAGCCATACGGCAAGCACACTCATAATGGAAGCAACGCAGTCGTGACGTGCATGTGGTGTGTGTTTCAGGCGCATCGAGATGAAAAATTCTCAACTTTTCAGAATGCCGCAAGTGCACCGCAGGTCATGTGACGACAACCAACCGATCAGCTGTGGCCTTTCCATAACAAAACATCAAAATCTCAGCCGAACAGCTGATCACAGCTGTACAGGGTGGTTTTTATATCTTATTTCCATAAATATATCTAGTAGTAAAGGTAATGCAAGGGCTAGAAATAAATTTATCCTTTGCTGAAACTTCCTACTCCTCTTGGAGAGCACAGTTCATGGTTGCATAGCAACGACCGACGCCACGGGAGCGGAAGTGCTTTGGAAAAGGAGAAGCGGTGCGGCCACGCCTTCCACGCGTTTTTAGATATGTGAACAGTCCCTATTCTTAATTCTAAGTTCATGTTAAATTTAACTTTTTTTTCAGTGACAGACAGACCTATTCAGCTGTTAATTTGAATACAGAAGGTTTTTATTAAACCTTGAAATGTACAACAAGGAAAATTATTGAAAATTAATGTTTTTTTAAATAAATCTTATTTGAATTTCAGTTTCATTTTGTTAAAAATATTGCGATGCGTATCGTATCGTTAACTCAGTATCGAGATACGTACCGTATCGTGACCTGAGCATATCGTTACACCCCTAATTAAATGGTATGCGTTCATTTGATTGCTGAAAAAATTAAAATACTCAATTTCTGAAAAAAACAAAACGTCATAAAAATAATTTTTTTAATTAATACATTTTGTTGTTTTTAAGAATTCATTCAAAGACATGCTTTTTGATTATTAAAATGTAATTTTTTGTTAAACTTTGAATACGTTTTTGGTAAATTGGATAAGTTTCATTATTTCAATTAATTAGACATGCTTTTTGATTACTAAACTTTAATTTAACCATTAAAATGGAGTCCAAAAAAATAAATGAATAAATAAAAAAAAGAAATCCAGAAAAATTAAAACTGAAAAAAAAAAAAACAGAATTTGGGAAAAAATAAAACAGAATTTGGGAAAAACGGATTTCATATGGCCCTATAATAGCCATATTTATGTGTTGAATACTGAGCAGGGCCTGTGGTGCTGTTTGCTTGTGTGTGTCTGTTTGTGTGATAGTTTGGGTCCTCAGTGTAATTCTTACTGACAGCCAAAGGACACTGGCCACTGAACACACACATACTCAGTCCGATAGGCATATTTTTCTTCTTCCACGCTATGTGGAGTACACTTAAAAATGACATTGTTTGTGTCTGCACTAAAAGCACACAGGTAAGCTCCCTGTTTCCCACAGGACTTTGTGAAACTCTGGTGGGTGTACCTCGGTCCCCTCCAGTCCCCCTCTGTCACCGCCAACCCGGTTATAATATATAGTTATAATATAATTATAATAGCCATATATTGTAAAACATATTCCCTGAAAAATAAATGAATATCTTAATTAGTTTTGTCCTAATTTCTATACTTGAAAGAGATAAACATGTGAGCTTTTATTTTGGCGGAAAACAAGTTTACAAACCTGTCTCATTACAAATCTAGTAAAATTATGTAATCATCAACTATGCAAATGTGAAAATAATGCATAACTGGTGCCCACTACATTCCCGAATGCACGCTAAACTCACAGGTGAACTGAGACGTGCCGTGGAGCTGGTCATGTGCTGATCGCATGAGCGAAGTTCACACTTCTCTCTGTGCAGAGCAAACAGACAGTCATTTGCGATTTAATTAGGACACACAACCTTATTGCGCTTTCGATTTTAGTTTGTTTGACAGCAATGGTGCAAAACACAATATTAAAGACCTTTTATGTTATTATGAGAAGCTTAAATATATTTTCAGGCCACCACTGTCTAGTTAATGAATGGGAAGCACTGAAATCTATTTGTGGCAGTCAGTGTTGACATTGTGGTGGGCCGCCACAAATAAATCAATGTATGGGAAACACTGAGGCTTCTTTTGGTAACATACAGGAAGAACCATTGACGTGTTAATTGACCCAAAACAGTTTTTGTTTTGTTTTTGCATGCTGTTTAAGGGTGGGTTTATACAATAGAATATAATGCCACAATATTACACTGGAAAAAGACAATAGAGTGTCAGTTTTGTTCTTCCTCCAAAGCTCTTTGTTTCAGCTTGGTACCTTGTTAATACAGCTGTGATTCCTGGCAGACTGATGATAATATTTGTCATCATCTGTGATCTGCTAAGCTCAGTAATGAGTTAATGGAACATGATTAGTTGAAATCCACACGTAAAGGCCAATACACTGAGGCACCAAAGAAATATTTCATGTAAATGTCAGGCAGTGAATCATCAGTCTGTTGGTCTGATGATCTCAGTTTGTAGAGCAGTGAGTCCTCCTTGCTTCTGAACAGTTTTATAGCCCCTAACCTTTCCTGTCAAACTCTTAAAACTTCCAGTAACAGTTGGTTGTTTTGTGTTTCTGCTACTGGCCATGTTTCTACAGATGGAGCCAATGGAATCGTAGAAATAAATGGTTTTGTCAGTAATTAAATCACATTTATTTATTTGAAGCATTTACCTTCTACTTGATTATTTAATATCTCATTATGCTCTGCTTCTGTGCTTCTATTCTTCTCAGGCGCCTGGCCGTCAGCCCTGCATCCACGAGACGTGACCTTGTTCTTCATGGCAGAGAAAATTTACATTTCAATATGCATGAAGGAGCAACTAAACAAAATCTGTGATTGTAATTGGGGAATGGTAATCAGAGCTATCTAATGACAGGGTCTGGGAAAGGACAGGTGTTTGCAACGTAAATCCACAAATGAAAATCATTTTAGGGCAAATACATGGCGATAGTAAAGTGGGACATTCAAGAGTTGATTTGCATATCCAAATACCTGCACATATCCAAGCAAAGATCATTTACATGTCTAGGTACCAAATCCATCCTATCTTTGTAAAAAGGGGCAAAGTACTGTTATCAAAGCATTGTATTAAATGTATAATTCACCAGAAGTGAAGATTGTCATTTATTTACTGACCCTTAAACACAAAAGGAAAAATACTGTATTATTTTTTCCCCCCTGGAATTGTAAAGAATGGAATGCCTTCAAGCTTTAAAAATGCTTCTCATTTTTGGGTCAGCGGCTCCTTACGAAAATATAATCTGCATTTTAATGCATTTAGAAAGGCCAAGAATATACCATGGAAAATCAATAATAATTCACTTTATATCTGTCTTATGTATTATGTTATCATAAATCAGACCGAAAAAAACAATCTGATAAATGCGATGCTTCAGCTGAAACCTTTTGATTTTTCACTGAACATCAGAAATGCAGCAAAATGCATTTTGACATTTTTGGTGTCACTGGCCTTATTCACAATGATTGATAATCCAAGTACAATGTACGTGTTCTTTAAAGAGCCAGAGGTTATAACTGAATTGAAGCAAAGCCATTTGAGGTTTCAATAAAATATTGCATTGCGTGTGTTAGTTGCCTTGGACATGATGGAAATAAAATGAGAGGTCAGAGGTTGTAACATTAATAACACATTCAATCAGATACTGGTCTTATAGCGCTATTGCTTTGTGTCACAGATGTGATTTGAATCTGTGAAAGCAATGTTTCATCGTTCAACAATGTGGTGAAAGAAAAGACCGTTACAGTAGTTTGATATTTTGGTGAGAAACTTTAGTGTATAAAAGCTTATAAAGGACATTTTGACTCATTTGTGTCACTAGTTGTGGTCACCATAATGATGCCATAGCGTCACAAAATGTTTTTATAACATGATATGGGTGTTGCATAATGATAAACTTCTTTCACTGGATGACTGCTTATAATAAACGTGACCAGGGTAGACATTTGTATGGTTATATTGTGAGGAATGATTAAAGAGGATTATTGTAATTGAAGTGAATCAATTTAGTGGAAAAACAATTCTTGATTACATTAGGACTGGATTGATTGACAGTATAATTACATTATAAATCATTTTGGTTGTTTGAAAGCTGTATGTTGTTCATTTGATGCTTTTTACTCTGGGCTAGTGACAGCTGGGTTTTATATGTATTTACAGGGTCATTAAACCCCTGAACACATTTTTTTGAGATGTGTACAGATATGTACAGGTTGCATGTCATTGAAAACACTAATAGCACTCATGAAGTTTATCAATAAGTGGAAATTGGTTATTTTTGTATTTTTCAGAGCAATTTCATACAGTTTGAAAAGCAAATATTGAAGTTATGTCACAGAATCTGTCATAGATTTGGGCCTAGTAGTATGTTTCATGGCACTTTAAAATTCCTGCAGTGTTTTGTGTATATAACATTTCTTTATATGTTAGCTCCAAGACTAATCTAAAAAAAATAGTCATGTAAATCCACATTAATTCACAGTGAAAATGTATGGCATTTACATACCAGTTTGGAGACAGTATATATTTGTTATATTGAACAAAAGTGACAGTAAAGACATTTATAATGTTACAAAAGATTTGTATTTCAAATAAATGCTGTTCTTTTAAACTGTCTATTCACTAAAAAATCCTGAAAAATGTATCACAGTTTTCACAAATATATTAAGCAACACAACACTGTTTTTTAACAATGGAGACCCCCAGACTGTATTTTCTCCATCACATGAATAAATTACAACTTAAAATATATTAGAACAGAAAACCATTATTTTAAATTGCAGCAATCATAATGTTTCACAATGTAGCCTTGGTGAGCATAGAGAGACTTATTTTAAAAACATTAAAAGATCTTACCAACCCCAAACTTTTAAACTGTAGTATACCTGTATTTTATTTTTTTTATTCTTATGTATATTTATTTCAACTTTTCACATTCTTCTCCTATTTGTCTTTAAAGGTGAAGATAAGGATTCAGATTTTTTTAGTTCCTGATCTCCAGAGTGGAATACTCCTACTAAACAGTGATAAACAGTGATGTCTCCTGCCTTTTTCAAGTGTTATCCACTTTCAAACATGGTGCTGTGTGTGTGTGTGTGTGTGTGTGTGTGTGTGTGTGTGTGTGTGTGTGTGTGTGTGTGTGTGTGTGTGTGTGTGTGTGTGTGTGTGTGTGTGTGTGTGTGTGTGTGAATATTAGAATATTTAGACACAACACTGTAATGTGTTTTTATGAATTCCAATGGTTTGGTCAGTCGTATTTTAAAGAAAATGACCCACTGCTTCTATTGATATTTTGCACATTGCTCAGTTGGCCTGGTATCGGATGTTTGCTCTGTCTGTTCTTGTGCACTAGTTTTGTCTTTAAACTATAGTTTAGTTTTTGGCATCAGTGATCAGATATTAGCTCTAGTTCCAAAAAACAATACCTTTTTTTTTTTTCTTTTTTTGTATAAATTGAGGTATAACACTCAATCAATTACACTAATAAGAGATGCAATCATCGCAGTTCAGGGAAAATGAAACCTGTCAGCAGCTTAAGGTCAAAGCAGTTACAAGAAGATTTAGATCATTAGTACTAGAGACAACATGTCTTACCCTAGGGGGTGTAAAGTAGTATGTACCTTCTGAGATGCCAATTGCCAAAAGCCATCAGGGGAATCATATGTTTAAGCAAGGTTTATTAACCGTGTATGATTTAAAGAAAACAATTCAGACTTAGCCCTTAATTAATTAACTAGAAACAGAGATTCAACTGCTGACGTTTCCATAGAGCACAGCAGTAATGACTTTATGAACTTCTTTACTTGCAAGATTGATAATATTAGAGAGAAAATTATAAACATGCAACCGTCTACAGTTTCTCTTCAGACAGTGCACTGTAGTGTCCCTGAGGTAAAACTAGAATCATTCGCCGCTATAGGAGAGGAAGAATTATCTAAACTTATCAAATCATCAAAATCAACGACATGTATGTTAGACCCAATGCCGACTAAACTACTGAAAGAAATGCTTCCAGAGGTCGTAGGTCCACTTCTTGATATAATTAATTCATCTTTAACACTAGGACACGTGCCAAAAACCTTTAAGCAGGCTATTATCAAACCTCTTATTAAAAAAACTCAACTAGATCCGAGAGATTTAGTAAATTACAGGCCAATCTCGAATCTACCTTTTCTGTCAAAGATACTAGAAAAGGCAGTTTCAACACAACTGTGTTCCTTTTTAGAAAGAAATGGAATCTGTGAGGATTTCCAGTCAGGATTTAGACCATACCATAGTACTGAGACTGCTCTCGTTAGAGTTACAAACGATCTACTCCTATCATCCGATCGTGGCTGTATTTCTCTATTAGTGTTATTAGATCTCAGTGCTGCTTTTGACACTATCGATCATAACATTCTTTTAAAAAGGCTTGAAAACTATATTGGCATTAGTGGAATTGCTTTGGCATGGTTTAAATCATACTTATCTGACCGTTATCAGTCTGTGGTAGTTAATGAAGAGATGTCGTATCGATCACAGGTTAAATATGGGGTACCACAAGGCTCAGTATTAGGACCGTTGCTTTTCACTCTGTACATGCTGCCCTTAGGAGAGATAATTAGGAAGCATGGTGTTAGTTTTCACTGCTACGCTGACGATACTCAGCTCTATATTTCCTCGCGCCCTGACGAAACCTACAAATTCACAAAACTAACAGAATGCATAGCTGACATTAAAAACTGGATGACAAGAAATTTCTTATTATTAAATTCAGAAAAAACTGATTTCCTAATCTTTGGACCAAAAACTTCCTCACGAAAAAACCTTGAATACTCTCTAACACTTGACGGGTGCTCCATTAAACCTTCGTCCTCAGTTAGGAACCTGGGTGTGCTCTTTGATACCAATCTTTCATTTGAAAGTCATGTTTCTAGTATCTGTAAAACCGCCTTCTTCCATCTAAAAAATATATCTAAATTACGACATATGCTCTCAATGACAAATGCGGAACAGTTGGTTCATGCATTCATGACCTCAAGACTAGATTATTGTAACGCTCTACTGGGTGGTTGTTCTGCTCGGCTTTTAAACAAACTACAGTTGGTTCAAAATGCGGCAGCTAGAGTTCTTACTAGAACCAGAAAGTATGACCATATTAGCCCAGTTCTGTCAACATTACATTGGCTCCCTATTAAACATCGTATAGATTTTAAAATCTTGCTACTTACTTATAAAGCTCTAAATGGTTTAGCTCCCCAGTACCTAAGTGAGCTCTTAATGCATTATAGTCCTTCACGTTTATTGCGATCTCAGAATTTAGGCCAGTTGATAATACCCAGAATATCAAAATCAACTGAAGGCGGCAGATCATTTTCCTATTTAGCACCTAAACTCTGGAACAATCTTCCTAGCATTGTTCGGGAAGCAGACACACTCTGTCAGTTTAAATCTAGACTAAAAACACATCTCTTTGCTCTTGCATACACATAACACATTATCAATACATTAACATTTTTCAAATCCGTTAAAGGATTGTTACGCTGCAATAATTAGGTCGGCCGGAACCGAGAACATTTCCTATAACACTAGATATACCTGTACATCAGAATAAGAATGGCATCTCCGCTAATATCTGTCTCTCTGCTTATCCTGAGGTTTGCCGGGTGCTGGATCCAGGCCGTATCCAGGTCAGATGGAGAACCTGCGTCT
The DNA here is from genome assembly GCF_024489055.1 of Chanodichthys erythropterus. NCBI lineage: Eukaryota > Metazoa > Chordata > Actinopteri > Cypriniformes > Xenocyprididae > Chanodichthys > Chanodichthys erythropterus. Next base: position 10,005,084 of record NC_090224.1, on the reverse strand, counting down.
GGACCTGACTACAACGTAGCCCATGATCCCCGTATCCGCTTACATATATTTATATATAATCGATTTTTAATCTCTATAATAAAAATGTACAATTCAGATTTTGATCTCCATATACATTTACATATATATATCTTCCAAGGGGTTTTTTCCCTCCTAGGACTTTTTTCCCAGTGCTAGCACGCTGGGTTTTTCTCCTAGGGGGTTTTTTCCACCCCTGGAAGTCAGCCGACATTGGCTTAATGTAGCACCATCTTGTATATGTTACATATTACCACGCTTGTTTGTACAGTTTTAACCACTTCCCTTTTTTTCTGTGCTTCTAATATGTAAAGCTGCTTTGAAACAATTACCAATTGTAAAAGCGCTATATAAATAAATTTGACTTGACTTGACTTGACTTAAGCCGCGGTCACACTACTAGACTTTGAGCATGCGAAATTTCTTCAGACACTGTAACGGTCATGCTATGACATCATGCTCTACAGCGTCTTTTTTGTAAACATGAATTCAACATAAAAATAGTAATACATTCAAAAAGTAAAAATATACAATCTACTCGACTTTACTGTAAAAAAAAAAAGATATTGTTCTTTTAATGCATCCAAGGGGTCACGCCATGACATATCGATCTACTGGTCACGTCTTCACGTCATGGTAATTCACGGGTCAGAGTTCAACAAACTTGAACTTTGGAACGCAGCAAAATGCGTAACGTTTCTGCGAAAAAATGCGAAGCGTTTCCGGTCTGATGCATTCACGTGTGTATGAATGGAAGTCAATGGAAAGAAAAGTGCAGTGTGACCGCCCATTTAAGGTGGTTGTAAATATGTTATTGAAATGTAATCCAACAGTTTTGAAACTTTCTGTCTGCATTTAAGTAGATAGGAGCTGGTGTTACTAAGAAGGCCAACAAGTGAACAGAAATGTTTGAAAGGGACTTGAAGAAACACAAATAGATGCTGTTAGGCTGTCTTGTTAGCATAGATTTGCTGCGGTTCTGTCATGCTTTGACTCTGTCAGGGAGGGTAATTGAGTTGAGCATAGAGGGGGTCAGAGGTTTGGGCTGCATTTGGTGTGTAATTAGATAAGCATAGTTCACCCACGCACATAATATACAACACAGCGCTCGGACCCAGGCTTGTTTTATTTATTTGCTAATCACAACTGACACTTGGAGCAACAGCGCATCTGTTCACATCTTCCTACTACTTCTTTCTCTGTCTCTTTTTCTCTTATCTACTCCTGTCTGTTCCACTGACATACATTCAGAGCTGATGTGCTGTCACAGATGTGTTTGCCTGGTATACTTCCATCTTCTGGTATTGCTAGTTTTCTGTCATTTTTCTGCTGTTTTATTGTACATAAGCAACTGAGGTCACTCCACCACCATTTTAATATCAGTTTGATATCAGTTGCACACATGTAAATATTACATATCGTCGTTGTCCGACGAAAACCACCTATGTCCATTTTGCCGATTTTGAGATTTTTCGACGGATTGAATGTCCAGGTTCATTTCCGTATATAGTATGTTTCAAATATCTAAATGGCCAATGAAAAGTTGTGAAATTCCAAGATTCCAAGATTCTGATTTTCACGTATATCCATTTGGTGTCAAAGCTGTCAATCACGCCGCGTATCTCCCGCCCTGTGGAAGCATCTCGCCGGTCTCGTGAAGTTTCATCGAAGCTCAGCACTGGATAGCCGAATAACACTGTGAGGTTACATTGCCAAATAAACATAGACGTACGTCTAGGAGTGACAAAATTATGGTAGGACTGTGCAAACAAAGTATCTGTCTAGCATTACCATGTCAGTGTATTGATTCATTGTCCCTTCATAGTTTGCAAGAGACATTTAATAAATTTATAATTAATATTAAATAAACTAAGCGTATTTAATAAACTAAAATGTAGGCTATTTAATAAACTGAGCGTATTCATCTGTCAATATGAAACGCGACTTGGCCATTCTAATTAATGATCGGAAGAACGCGTATCGACCACCATTATTGTAAAATATGCACGTATGTCCATTTAAACTCAATTTTGGTCAAATGTGGATTATATCATTACACTGGCAAGAATATGGTTACATGTAAAGATGCCGTACCAAGTATGACAACGCTACATTCAACTGCTTTTGAAATACAGTGTTTTTTTCACTTCCTGAAAAGTAACCGTTTTGGACATACGTGACTTTCATCGGGCAGTGACGATATGTAGATTTGGCATGCCAATGACTAACTTAATTCGTTATAGGCTAGTTGTCCTTAAGGGGCTTTTGAATAGCACAGTGGCATGTACAAACTAATGGGCACATAGCCAAACACCATTAGGACCAAAAGGACCATTAGGCCTTTTTTCCTAATAAAATAAATATTGTTGACAAAAACAGGGAATGTGTTGCTGCATGACTACTAATGTGATTTAAGTGTGATCGATGTGTTGGATGGTACTTTCTCATTAATGCTTTGGAGATGATGTTCCGCTTATTGTCTAAATCAGCACTTCTCAAAGTCCGGACTCCGGTCCGGATCCGGACCCGGAGGGAATTCAATCCGGACCCGCCTCCATTTCGTATTTCAACAGCAGTAACTGTGTGTAAGGGATTAAAAATCTGGATTTCTTACTTTGAAAAACGCATGTCAAAATCATTTGTTTAGTGTTTTATGTCTTTTTGGAGATGGTCCGAAATTAAAGCGAAGGCGAGATATTTAAAGTTTTCCTCCGTGATTCGGTTGCCATGACATCCAGTGAGCATATACTTTTGATGTAATTGGATATGAGTCGCGCGACGCAGCGAGCGTTTGAATGGGTGTGGAGCAGTGGTTCTGCGGCCCGTCACAAATGTAAATGCTGCCCGCGATATGCCGACCACAATAATAATAATAAACAAAAATAGCATACAATTTATTTTTGTTTTAAAATTTAAATTAAAGTGAATTAAATAAATATAAATGAGCTATAATGCTTTATTTGTCATATAAAATAATTTTGGTGAGCATTTATTATTTTCAGACATCAGGCAACGTAGGCTAATGACTCAATCACTCAGTTAACGAAACAAACACAAGTGCGCGCTTTGGAAGAATTCAAACAGTATAGTTAGGCTAATTTTGTAAATTTAAGCCTCAAAATGGTCAAATTTGTTATTAAAGGAGAAAAGCTAAATGTGGAAGATAAAATGACACGACACAAGAAGAGTCGCAGCATCAGCAGCAAAGGTAAGAAGAATGGAAGAATCAGTTTGCTGTTAGGCCTAATGAGCGAGATGGGCAGCCTTCCTGTTTGCTCTGTAGTAAAGTACTTGACAAGCAAAACCTACAATTTCAGAAGACTGAACTGTGAATTCGATGTGTTTGTTTGATGTATTTTAAATCAGTAAAATAACCGCATCAGCGCACCCGCGGCTGGATGAGCCCAACTCTGCGCGCGCGCGCGGATTCGATGCTGCGCGAGGGATTGCGACGTGACAGAATGCTTGATATCGTCAGAGATTGTAATTAGCCTACAGTGCGCTCAATGTTGTTTGTAAAAAGAGCTGAGTAACATTTGCTTATTAAGGCGTTTATGTGATTGTTTGGTGACTATTGCGATGCTGTTGAAAAGAGTCTTAAAGTGATACAGTTTGTGTGTTCATTGAGCATTACTGATTATTATTGTAAAGCTAATGTCAGTAAGTTAGTTTTTATTTGTTATTTCTTGTGTGCAACATCTTAGTATAATAATAGTATTATCTGCTAATACCATAACATTAAATCTGATTGGTTTGCATTGGTGACGTCATATGCAAATTATATGCGGACCGTGAGACCTGCACTTGGACCATTGTGCGGACCACTGGGAAAAAAGTTTGAGAACCACTGGTCTAAATGAAGACAGATGTGCTACTGTGTGTACGAAGTGGGTCGTCCAAAATAATCCGAAAGGCTTGGAACAATGGCTGTGTGTGTGTTGTCATAAAATGATCACCTCCCCTTTATGTCAGCGCCATCTTATAGTCAGACTCCTCAATGAAGTCTTCAGTGACATCTTAAGTGAAATGGAAGGTAAACCGGGCTCATCCCTGTTGCATGGACAGTAGTGTCCTCATAGTTAAAAGCATATTGTGGGTGATCAACTGACTACGATAGAGATGTATAGCACCTGGACCCCCGCTCTGGCTTGGTACAAATGTCCTCTGCACTTGCCCGACATTTCCTCTGTCTGGGTATAATGCTCTTTTAGTTTGTTCACTCTCATGTTCACTTGTTTCATTATTTTTGCTGCTTGGTTTAAGTCAAGTCTATACACACCTTGTCACAGTATGTGCATCAAGGTGGGTGGAAAACACTGCACAGTTACATAACGCTGTATATGCTGTTGTTCTGACCACTCAGTGGAAGTGCGGTAAAGACTATTAAACCACAGTGGGTGAGTGGGTGTCACCAAAGTACTAATGCACATGTTTATGTATTTATTTTCTCACAATTTTGGTTGTTGGTTTTGTTGTCCTTGTTTACAAAATAATGCATTTAAAATGTACATTGTGATTTTTGAGATTTTTTTTTTTTTTTTTGGAGGAAAATAGATTGTGATGGGAATCATTATGTACCATCAGGGAAGAGGGGAGAAACGCACAATAAAAAGGGCCTTTTAAAATTGTCCAAATGTCAGTTTGGTGTGTATTTGCGTGAGTGTGCATTTATGTGTACAGGCTGCTGAGATTCAGCCTGTGTGTCTGATGACCTGATGACCGTCTGTCTGCTGAATTTCAAAAACTCCACTGACTCCAAACAGAATACTGATATTTGGGGCTTTCCATTAACTAGAAACATGTTGGGGACTGCTTGTGTAAAGCTGATATTCAGGGAGATTTTGGATTGATTTTTCCCCTTCCTAGGTAAAATCCCAATTATGTTGATGGCTCTACAGATTTTTATCAGATTTTACCCTTATGTGAGGTGTTTAGGGTGACTGAATCTGCTCGAAAGAACGTCAGAGCCGCCCCAATCTCAGTCAGAAATCCTGTTGTGTAGGAGGAACCCCGCTCTGGAGATTATCTCTTGAAATGAGACAATACCCAGTCAGAAAGCGAGCTGACGGAAGACTCACCTCCAGCTCGATAACATATAAAGTCCATGTTCACACAGTCTCCACGTCTCCACAGTCTCAATCTTTTTCCATTGTATGGTACAGCTGTGTGAAACTGACACTGTATATCTCTGCATGTAGATGTGGACTAGTATACATATATATAGGTGGAATGGCAATGCTCATGTGATCAGAGATATTCTTGGTACACACACTCACACCCACTTGCAGAAGAATTTTCTATAATCTGATAAAGATGCAACCATTGACCTTAATCAATGAATCATTTGAGTGACATGCAATATCTTTCCATATTGAATGTCACTGCATCCAGTTAATAAGCCAGCTATAAATTGCAAACCTGAATATGTGTTTATTTGTTTGTTTGTTTATTTACTTATTTGCTACATGTAGTCCAAGTCTGTTATCTAAATAGATTGTGTAATGTTAATTTACAAATATTCAATTAAGTTGAAATATTTTTTATCTCGCATTAATATAATGTCTGTAGTCATAGCAGTGGGTGTTACAATCAAGGACTGCATCACTCAAGCACACACACATACAAATACTGACACTGGCAGTGACACACACAGTCATGCATCATCTTTACTTGTTCTAGTGTAAACACTGCAAGGCACAGGCTTTGGAGTAATGCAAAATGCTTTACGCTAGACAAGCATCACGTCTTGTTGCTGGGGAGATGTGTGTAAGATCCTCTGGGTTGTTCTGGGATTGCACATCTGTATTCAGCTGCAAATATTTAAAGTTTGCTTCAAATGAATTCCGGCATTTACAGACATACTGTAGTTACACAAATACTGAAAAGAATGCCATGGTTAAACACTAATTCCATACCGGATCTATAGCAGTTCACTATTTGGGCCTGACAAATGCCTCTTTGCTGCAAGACTAGAATGCCGAGTGAGCTAGAAAACCATAAATGTCAGACTTGGATAAAATGGCAAGGGGGCATGAAATCGAAAGACCAGATTTAGACACATCTGATCCATTTTTCTATGCTCTCCTCATCACTTTCCCCATTATATGATGAAGCATTTTTGACCCATTGACCCACAATCTCCAAAACCCAGACAAAATTAAAGGCTTTCTGGCTTGGGTTGCCTTTTCAGGCAGATCATCTATATTTAAGGATTAGAGTTTGTATTTGTACTGTGTCTAGTCTAAGAATGCTGTATATAACAATTGTAAATGGCAATTAATTTTTTCCTAATATAAGTCTTAGTATGGCGCAAATGGGCAATTCCAGCATTGTGGACAAGACATATGGAGTCCAAACTTGAAATATAAACACTCAAAGAATGCATTTAATACCAACATATTGAACCGTCTATTTATATATTCATAATTAGAAAAATTTTGAAAAATGTCAGTCTATACAATCGTTTTATATTTTAGATGAGGAAAATATACATGTGTTATGGATGTGACAAAAAAAGTCACTACGTTTTGGGTGACAACATGTTTTTTAGGAATTCTGTGAATTACATTGCGCGAACCAAAAGTAATACTGCCCACCGAATGAAGAAGGGTTGGCTTACTGTTAAAATAAAGTTTAAAAAAGGGGGTCTTTGATCCCTTTTTTGAAAGCATGAAATATGGTTGTTTTAAAATTTCATTTAAGCATTGTTACTTACCTTATATATTGTGTATAAACAAGGCAATTTTCTTAAAATTTCTGTTAGAGTACATTAATACAGTGTATTACAGACCTAAAAAGGGTTTTTTTCTTTTGGTAATTTTTTATTTATTTTAATTTTTTTTCACCTTTGCGTGGAATTGCCTAAATATGTTTTTGGTGTATTTGATATAATGTCCTTTTTAGTTAATATTTTATCATGTTATTAATTTGCCATAGTAAATTGCATTGTAGTTGACAGAACATTTAAGTTGATAATAATGTGCAAAGTGATGGAAATGTTTGTCAAACTGAAACCTATCAAAACTTTATTTATATGTCGATATTTGATTGAGCTAAGTAACCTGCTTGCAAAGTGGTTCAGTTTACCTCTTCAGATCGAGCAAATTGAATTCTCCAAATACTTTTTGTGGATTCACTTCTGTGTACATATTCATTTCTTCTAAAAACATTGTTAGTGCATTATCTGTGTTAATTAGCTTAACCTGTCATTCTTATTGTTCACTTGTCTTTGTTATTGCTGTAATGTTAGAAATTGCAGACGTTTTTGTTAGTAGCTTCAATAGATGAGATTAAAACTGTGAAAATTAATAACTGAATCTGAATGCATTGTCAGGCTTTGGCACACGCCGGTATCTTTTTGTAATCCACTAATGGAGATGACTTAGCATTTCCGGTTACCCATTGTGCCAAGGTCAATATCTAAGCGCACTGAGCTCGGTGGTCAAAGGTGACCGGAATTGGACCATGGCTGGTTGTTGCTCAGTGATGCGTGTGCATTTCCTGTCTGTCGTTGTGCTCATTTGTTAGAAAGTGTGTGTGCATTCAGAATCCACTGGTCAGCACTCTGAGTAGTAAAAAGCCATTAATCTCTCTGGTTAATGACCCTGAGCTGCTGAACAGCTGTGATGGCACCCTTTACAGTTGAACAGAGACTAATCAGAACTTAAACACAGAACTTAAATTTACCTCATGACTTCTGAAATTATGATAAAGGTATGTCTAAATTGGTAGCCTACATTTTTGTTTGTGTTTGTTTCACCACACCGGCTATGTATAAATGCACTTGAACATAAAGACACACACACACACAAGCACCTTTTCCCTGTCAATTGAATGATTTTTTAGCCCTTGTGGAAGCAGAGGACACATTTTACTCCATTAATCACAGAGATCACACAACAATACACACAAAAGGGTCAAAATATTCATAATACAGCTACCAGCCCCCTCTCTCTCTTGTTCTTTATCACCCTCGCTCCTCTGTTCCCGACCTTGTCTTGTTTGAAGTGTAGGGTTTGTGGATGTTTTTTGGTTGAGCTTTATTTAATCAGAACAGCCTGACTATAAGCTCTGAAACACATAACAGATGTTTACACAACAAGACAGAACTTGGAATCCATGTTTATCAAAACCTTTTATTCAACGCTGTTTTTTTTCTCCCAGTGGTTCTCAGGGGCAATATCATCACCACATCACTCTGTGGCTGCCGACCTGGAACAGATAGCTTATGACCTCATGAGAATAAGGATGTGTGTCTGATAAGACTGGATGACTTCTCCCAATTGGGTAGTGATGTCTTAGAGACGCACTATGAGGTCGTCTAGGTTAAGTGATTCACAGACAGGAATGCTGATAGTGACTCTGTGCTGATATTGTAAACACTCTCCCCAGTGGCTCATCGTTCATGGAAAGCTCATCAGCAGAAACAGAGCTTGTTTTTTTTTTTGTTTTTTTTTGGTTATTTGGGTTACTAAGTGAGAAAGTCTGGGTTAGATATAAGCTCCAGAAATCAGATTAAACATTTGATATTTGTTATTTGTGAATTCTAGAATGCTGCAAAACTTTTAAATAGTTGACAAACTACCATTCTTTATTTTAAAATCAAAAGTGGCAGTAAAGACTTTTACATTCTTACTATACAGGTGCTGGTCATAGAATTAGAATATCATCAAAAAGTTATTTCATTAATTCCATTCAAAAAGTGAAACTTGTATATTATATTCATTTATTTCACACAGACTGATATATTTCAAATGTTTATTTCTTTTAATTTTGATTATAACTGACAACTAAGGAAAATACCAAATTCAGTATCTCAGAAAATTAGAATATTACTTAAGACCAATACAAAGAAAGGATTTTAAAAAATCTTGGCCAACTGAAAAGTATGAACATGAAAAGTATGAGCATGTACAGCACTCAATACTTAGTTGGGGCTCCTTTTGCCTGAATTACTGCAGCAATGCGGCGTGGCATGGAGTCCTCTTCACAATACCCCATAGATTTTCTATGGGGTTAAGGTCAGGCGAGTTTGCTGGCCAATTAAGAACAGGGATACCATGGTCCTTAAACCAGGTACTGGTAGCTTTGGCACTGTGTGCAGGTGCCAAGTCCTGTTGGAAAATGAAATCTGCATTTCCATAAAGTTGGTCAGCAGCAGGAAGCATGAAGTGCTCTAAAACTTCTTGGTATACGGCTGCGTTGACCTTGGACCTCAGAAAACATAGTGGACCAACACCAGAAGATGACATGGCACCCCAAACCATCACTGACTGTGGAAACTTTACACTGGACCTCAAGCAACGTGGATTTTGTGCCTCTCCTCTCTTCCTCCAGACTCTGGGACCCTGATTTCCAAAGGAAATGCAACATTTACTTTCATCAGAGAACATAACTTTGGACCACTCAGCAACAGTCCAGTCCTTTTTGTCTTTAGCCCAGGCGAGACGCTTCTGATGCTGTCTGTTGTTTTTGAAGAGTGGCTTGACACAAGGAATGCGACAGCTGAAATCCATGTCTTGCATACGTCTGTGCGTAGTGGTTCTTGAAGCACTGACTCCAGCTGCAGTCCACTCTTTGTGAATCTCCCCAACATTTTTGAATGGGTTTTGTTTCACAATCCTCTCCAGGGTGCGGTTATCCCTATTGCTTGCACACTTTTTTTCTACCACATCTTTTCCTTCCCTTTGCCTCTCTATTAATGTGCTTGGACACAGAGCTCTGTGAACAGCCAGCCTCTTTTGCAATGACCTTTTGTGTCTTGCCCTCCTTGTGCAAGGTGTCAATGGTCGTCTTTTGGACAACTGTCAAGTCAGCAGTCTTCCTCATGATTGTGTAGGCAACAGAACTAGAGTGAGAGACCATTTAAAGGCATTTGCAGTTGTTTTGAGTTAATTAGCTGATTAGATTGTGGCACCAAGTATCTTCAATATTGAACCTTTTCACAATATTCTAATTTTCTGAGATACTGAATTTGGGATTTTTCTTAGTTGTCAGTTATAATCATCAAAATTAAAAGAAATAAACATTTGAAATATATCAGTCTGTATGTAATGAATGAATATAATATACAAGTTTCACTTTTTGAATGGAATTAGTGAAATAAATCAACTTTTTGATGATATTCTAACTATATGACCAGCACCTGTGTGTATATATATTGTTACTACATATATACATACATATACATTCTTACTATATAGAATGTGTCTTTTGAACGTTCTATTTATCAAAAATCATAAAAAAATCATGGTTTCCACAAAAATATTAAGCAGCACAACTGTTTTCAACATTAATAATGACAAGAAATGTTTCTTGAGCAGAAAATCAGCATATTGGAATGAAAGATTATGTGGTAATAATGAAAGCTGAAAATTCACCATTGGCAAACACAGGATTAAATTTTTATCAAATAAATGCAGCCATGGTAAGCAAAGACTTCTTTCGGAAACACAAAAATCACAAAATATTATTAATATATATATTCCCATGCTTGTCTGTTTATTTGACCTTGGCCTCACAGCAAGGGCGACTACCTAGTTATTGCTCTTTTGCAGGACAGTAGATGTGATTTTGCAGGACAATGTGGGACACCGGTGGATATATACATTTGCTACTATTATATTATGTAAATATTGATTTACATTAGTTGGAAAGCCTGTTTGCCATCATGTTGGATGATAATGTTTTCTCGGGGTGCAAATGAATTTAAAACACTAGTCGCATTTTCTTTCTTTAAAAAAAAATATATATTTCTCATGGTAGTTTTGTAATTTCAGGGAACAAATAAAATAATACAGACATAATTAAAATGCCTGACACAATTTCGGACAGCACCCTTTGGTCAATTGTGCAGATTATGTCAAACAGGGAGATTTTTTTCTTGGCATTTGTATATTAATCTGTTGTGCTGAACATCTTGTTCAGTCCTGTTGGGCTGGTTGGATTCTGGTTTCTCATTATCAGGCTTGAACCTCAATGACCTCCCTGCCGTGTGGCACATTACCCACAATGCTCTGATGTGACCTCCCTCTGATGGAGGTTGGCATTTGAAGAGCACTTTTCCTCCTCTCATCAGACATGTTCTCCCACTGTCACGTTCCGGAAAGATCCATCACATAACCTCCCCTGACCCCCTGCTCTGTCTCTCACACTCATCCAGCAGACAGGGCAATATGCCTCCAAAACTAACACCTCAGTAGATGGTGGTTTGTGTGTGTGTGTGTTTGTGTGTGTTTGTAACTGTGGCTGTTGCTGAAGTGATATTTATTCAAACCCCTGAAATCTTCATCACCACAACTTTCAAACGAAAGAGGTTTTCTTGCTACAGTACGATAACCTCATAGCCATCATCCCTTTATCAGCAATTACTTTGTTTAAAATACTTGTAATACTTCTTTAGTTATTTATAGAAAAGGACAATTTTGTGTGTAAAATGTGTTATTTTTCAGCATTGCAGATGCTAGGGTATTGATTCTATTATTGTTGCTCATATTTAAGTGATTAGACTTACAAATTAAAAGTTTTATTATTTTAATATATATATATATATATATATTATATATATAATATATAATATATATATATATATTATATATATAATATATAATATATATATATATATTTTTTTTTAATTCAATACACATTTAAAATGCCATTCTAATAGTGTGTTATATTAACTTGGTAACACTGCTTAACAAATGAATGCTGCTGCATGAGTATTTCTAATACAACAACTGAGGGAGTGTCGGCAAATTTGAAAATTTTCTCTCTTCTGACTGCTATAATCAGTCTCTCTTTATTTTTTTCCCTCTTTTGGAAAGTCGTGGAAGTGCATTGCATTTATTTTATTTATTTTTTTCTGCTAGAGCAAATGCAAATACAAAAATTATATTTACAGTCATCTCCCATTCACGGCTTATAGTATACCCAACTTTGAAAACTTCCGGAATGTGAAATGGGTCCATTGACATCCATTCCAGATTGTACTCCTATTCTTACAGATGCCATATTGTGCCATTTCTTCCCCTATATGATTTATGTAATGCCATGGAGACTGGACTTGGACCAATAAGCTACCACTATCTAGCAACCCTGACAACATTTTTCAACACCCTAGACATGTCCTGCATTTGTGAGAAATGTTAATGCACTTAATAGATCTCTGGGCAGTGTAAAAAGAAATACTTTACCTCACTTTTAGGAGTTCTTTTGGAAGAGCTTGTGACAGACGCTGATCACACTAATCACAGTCGACGTCATGTAAATCATTTTAAATGGGTCAGTTGTTCCCAAATGCATAAACATAGACAATGGATTTGTATGAAGACGCCACTCGGTGTCTGAATCTAAGTGGCGCCCTGTAGACGGGCGCTGAGATTCCCAGAGCAATTAACCTAATTAAGCCCACAATTCTGATTGTTAATAAAGGCTGAGTGGATAAGAAATTACCTGTCTAAGCTGCTATCTAAATGAATGTGTACTGTAGTCTCTGTTTTTGTTGGGTGTATATGTGAGGGTCCAAATGTCTGTGATCACACTAAATTAAAATTTAGGGATTCCTGCACTTTTCAAATTCACAAAACTTTTTTTTTTTTTTGAATAGAAGAAAATGCAAAATAAAGCATTTTCGGTTGTCTCAGACTGATGGTCCCTGTTGTGTATGTGTGTGTTTTTGTAAGCATGTGATTTGTCTGAGTGTATCTTTGTACTTTCACTCTTTGTCTCTCCTCTTTGACTGATAGGGTTTGAAGAGCTCAGCAGAAAGCAGACATTAGTCTTCTTTAAAGCAGGCAGGGTAAAGAAGGAATCCAGACCTTTTGACTGCTTCATCCACATGTCTTGGTTCATTTGAGTGAGTGTCTGTCCCTATCTCACCTTGAGCCATTGGTTTATCTGTTTAAATGTAATGCTTTGTAGGATCTGAGAGGGCTTAAATCAGGGAGATGTTGGAGTTTTTTCCATCACACATTAGTGGAACAGAATTACAGTGGAGTAGTCTGGTGTAGCATCAGTTATGCATTTTTTCATAAGTTGAATATGGAAGGCATAGGACATAGCGTAACCATTTTGAACTGCGAGAGGCATTACACTTTCTTCGTAAGTTGAATACAGAAGGCGGTCTGGTGGAAGCTGGATATTTTACTTTTAAATATGGATATTTTTCTTACACAAAAAGTATCACTTCACCTCGCTTCGCTTCGCTTCGCATCGCTTCGCATCGCTTCACTTCAGAAGGCCTTTATTAAGCCCCTGGAGCCGTGTGGAGTAAGTTTATAATGGATGGATGCACTTTCTTCAGCTTCATACTCGTTGGTCCCATTCACTGCCATTATAAAGCTTTGATGCATCAAGATATTTATTAATATAACTCTGATTGTGTTCATCAGAAAGAACAAAGTCATATACACCTAGGATGGCTTAAGGGTGAGTAAATCTTGGGGTAATTTTCATTTTAAAGTGAACTAATTTTTAATGTGTTAATATTTACATTAATTTTTTAAATAGCAGTAGTATTTAAGTTTTTGCAGAAAAAAATGCTCTGCTAGATGGCTGCTTTTGCAAAGTTAATTAATGAAATTTGTGCCTAAGCACTAATACCAGTTTCCTTCTAAAGGGATTGTTTCCTACTAAAGTTCTATTAGCTTTACTACTTGTATACCTTTTCCATATTACATCTTGCTGCAGCTCGACAAATCTATAATGAAAAAACATATATAGTCATTTTTGTTTAGATAATTCTGTATTCCTGCATGGATAACACAGGAAGATGGTGTTTAATACATCTCAAATGCTGCTACCAATTTGTTTAAAATAGTCGTCTGCCAGTCTTCCGCAGGAGTCAAGGGCTGATTATTGTCTTGTGAGGCCCCAGGATACCTCCCAGAGAAATTACTGCATTATAGTAATGAGAATCACCATGGAAAATATACAGGTAAAGGAACAAAGAAAGTAGAACATCAGGATGCAATATGGTAATTAAAATTGGAGGGGTATTTAAACGGGTTTTGTCTTCAGCCTTGCTTTCCCAAGGCTGCATGCAGTGACATGTCTGTAGTAACTCTTTCTCAGTATTAAAAGGATTTCTCTGGATAAATTCACAGTGTTGATGGCTTCTACTGAGTGAACCCTTGAAGCATGAGAATGTCTGTCAAGACTGTAATAGTTATTTCAGGCACACACTCCCATGTTTGCATTTTCAGTTCCATCAAATGACTGTTACCACAGTCTCTTACTATGGGCTGCTTTATTAATAGGTTCAAAAACTATATTCATATTTTTAAACATTAAGTATAAAATTTACAGTTGGGTGAGCTGTGGTTTATTGCTTTAAATATAAATAACAGACAAGATGCCTGTAGTTCACTGTGGGTTACAAGCAAATGTTCTAATTATACGTCAATTTTTGTGTTTGATCGCATGAATGCTGAACTGATGTTGGAGGGCAAAGTGCCCTAAATTTCTGAGCAAAATGACAGAGGATGACAAAGCCTCTGCTCCTGTTGGGCTGGGACAACATTCCTCTGGGCTCTTAAGGGGTCACAGAGGGAAAGGTCTATGTTGCTGACAGCACTCTAGAGAATAAAGAGAGAGCACTGTGTCTTTATAGAAGAACAAGCAGACAATTTTTGAAGGGAAGTATATATTGCTGGTATATTTGGTGTCTGTGGTCTCTTTCTTTTTGCTTTTGTGGTTTGTGTGTGTGCTTGTACTAGCTATGAATGACTAGAAATCTTTTTCAGAAAAGAGAGGTCGTCCTTAATGCTGAGAGGCTTGATTTAATTTCAAAGTTTGCCTCTAGAGAGATTTACTGTAGCCACTGGCTCCTGAATGCAAAACCCTAAACCACTGTTTCACCAAACTAGCACACTGCGCCAATCCAAAGACTGTGCATTCACTGGTTTTATATCTTTGTAAATGTTAATATTAGGATTTACATGCATACCACTATTCATACAGTTAATTAAATACTAAGATATTTTTCATAATGGATAGTAGGGGAGTATACTGAATTGAATACAGTAGGCTATGAAAATCTTTTCTTTTAAATCTTTTAACTTAAAATATTAACTAATGAATATTAACTAATTTAATTGAAATGCTTGCAGTTGGGGTATTTCTCAATTAAGTTAACATTTATTTCTTTATTTATTTTTGTGGCATAGTGAATTCCACCGTCACTTTAGAAGAGCTTCAGTTTGTTCAGTGATGACTGTCGGCAAACTTACAAATTGTGATTATGACTTGATTATTCATTATTGTTGAAAATAGTGATTGCAGTAAGCTATGTGAGGTTAAAAAATGTCAGTCAATGAACATTTATTTTGCATTTACATTAAAGCAAGAAATATTCTTCCAAACATGTCTGGTCACATTTACTGTTAGTGTGTGAAATTTCAGCACAGAATTTCTAGTCATTTCAATGAGAATCTCCTATGGGATTCGACGGAATGAGTTGGTGATATTACAACAGTATAGACCTTATTGAACATGCAATGCGCTATATTGCATATAGTGTTATTATAGTCTTTAATATAGCCTACCGATCTGCGCTTTGAGAGGGATCTGGGACACAAGCAGGAAAGAGACAATTTCACTTAAATAATATCTTCATGTTATCTCCTGGTGTTACAAGCAACTGACACTTGTTGTAAAAGGTCTGAAGAGCGAGTTTTATCCTCAAACATTCAGGCTATGTTTGATTTAGCGCTGCCAGAGAAAACGAAACTAAACATCACCGGTGTGTGAAACGCGCTATACAAATAAACTTGACGCGCCTTATAAAGTCTAATAACAAGCACAAACTGTGTTAAATAGAAATTGACGTGCAAGCAAAAAGGTGTCTGTCCTACGGTGTTTTTCCTGCTTTACCACAGTAAAGAATGCGAATAGC
The DNA here is from genome assembly GCF_024489055.1 of Chanodichthys erythropterus. Lineage (NCBI taxonomy): Eukaryota > Metazoa > Chordata > Actinopteri > Cypriniformes > Xenocyprididae > Chanodichthys > Chanodichthys erythropterus. The sequence goes on along the minus strand of NC_090224.1, from coordinate 9,989,174 downwards.
TTAATAGGCCTAAATGCGAACTAAAGAAACATTCCATGAAGATTCCATGTTCAGTGGAATAACTAATGGAATATTGTTAAATTTGCTGATAATCGGGTGACAAGATCGTGATTTGCAAAAACATGGACTTGTGTACCTCTCTCATTTAGCATGAACCAAAATATTTCCATGGCTGAGATTTCAAATTTAATTGCTAACCTATTATTTCTTTTGTAAACAAAGCTTTGTACTTCACTAGGGCCACAGCCCTATCAGTGGGTACCGAATTTATCCGGATTCTCGGTAGGCTACTACCGGTACTACAGAAATACTGGTATCGTCACATTTTCAAAATTTCAGTACCGACTTGGTACCGAAGTACCGGTACTTTTGACAACACTAATTGCATATATTAAGCAATTTTATAGGCTAATTTTTCTGTGGGAGAAAAATGCCTAACCTGTTTTTATCTGCTTGCCTGTACAAAGTATGCCTTATTAATAAGGTATTGCCATGTTTGGTCTTTTAATGTTAGCCTGCTGTCGTTTGAACCGCATTAAGCGTTTTATAAAGTTTCTTTATAATGAGGAAACATTCGATTTGAAACTTTGCGCATTTTGAGTTCATATTTTTCTGCTTGTCGGTACAAGGTAAGCTATGTTTTATTAATAAGGTGTGTTCTGAATTTGGTGCTTCAATATCACTTTCTTAAGCCACGTTAGCGTCTTGATAAATGCTTGATTACGGTGCTGTTTTAGCAGGATACTTCCATCTAGTGGTAGCAGGCTTTCTTAGACAGATGTGTGTGGATCGTGCAAGGCTAAACCGGCAAAATGAAAGACACAAAATCCAAATGAATCAAATAGGATCGACTCAGAAACGAGTCATTGAAGGCATGCGTATCACCACAAATGCAGATCTTACTTGTTGCATACCCAAATTCTGACCTACATTAATACAAAATCGAAGTTTTGTATTGACAGCTATGACTCTATTTGTACAAAAGGCTGCACATTCATGTAGTTCTGGATTTTGCACACACAAGTTGTAAAGTGTTAGTTTATTAACACACATTTGCAAATTTATCAAATAGATGGGTTGTTGTGCACACATTAGTAATTAGCACCAGGCTTATTCTTTGGTAGTTGTTTGTGTGTGGATTGTGAAATGCTTGAAAACCGCGATAAGTAAGTCTCAAAATCCAATTTAATCAAATGAGATTGACTCAGAAAAGACATCAATAAATGCATGCATGTCACCTGATCCACAAATGTACATCTTCTTTGTTTTGTGCAGGCACGTGCACACATAAAAGGGGGCTTAAGCACCTGCCCTTATTCTTCGTCGAGAGAAAGTGACCTTTTTTCTGGGGTGCTTTAAAAAAAAAAAAAAAAAAAAAAAATTATAAATTGATATATATTCCTGTTTGCGCACAGCTTCCCTGACAAACAAATATATTAACTTAATAAATATATAACTGACGACTTTTGACAACTATGCCTGGGAAATGGCGATGAGAAGCAAAATGAGAAGCGACTAAGAAAAAAGCCCTAGATAAATTCCTGTGCATCTCTTTCAGGTAGCTTATGTATGTTCACAAACATGAAATTTTTGTCTATATATGGGTGAGATTATACATTTAACGTTGCATTAATTATTTTGGCTACCAGCAACACATCTGCCTGATTTGATACTAATGCAATTTATGTAATATTATAATTTCAGTTATTTTAATGTGCTTTGCATTGCGTTTTGAACCATGGCAAAGATATCTGTAGGATATCTGTATCTGTTAATACCGAAAGAGGAGCATTCCATGGATGCGAATCCATTTAGACCGTTTTCTAAGGATGCACGATTTATTAAAACCATTTAAAAATCATAATACAACATAGCATTATGCAATCTTTCTTAAATCTATGCTTACACCCGATAATAGATCAATAAAAGTTCATCGCTCTGAGTGTGCATGTTTTGATGTCACATATTCTTGTTGAAGAAATGACAGTGGCTTTAGCATTTCTGTCATAAAGAAGTGGCCGAATATTTTTATTATTTAACTAATATTATATTTTTAGTTATGCTGGTTGGCCAAAAACAAGGATTTGATCATGCTGTGTAACAATAACAATCACCAGGCTTTTGGTGCCCTCTGCAGGCATTTGTTATAATATATATTCTGTACTTGTAACATTTCAGGTGAAAAAAACTCTTGATGTGTTTAAATATGCAGATTAGATTGTTTTTGTTTATTTAGAAGAAATCTACAGATGCAAACATACAGAGGGTAGTAGGCTTAAAACAAACACCATCTACATGTGTATTTTGGAAGTTTTGTTTTCATTAGAGTAAAAGACATAGAAGCAAAAATAGACAATCTTAAAATTGTCCACAACATGAAAGAAGTTTTCCAATAACACCAAAACAATTAAAACAATTTATTGATTTGTGCAAAATAAACAAATTATTAGCTAAACTATGTCCCTCTCCTTGGTGCAGTCATTTATTCTAAATATATAGCTACTTGAAAATAGTAGCGTAGAAAACATGCACATTGTGGCATAGTTTCCTTTGCTGTCGCCTGCTCTTGTGATAAATCTAGTGAATACTAAAGAAGACCATGGTCTCTATATGAACTGATTATTTGTAGAAATCAGTTGAGTATGAAACAATTACGTGTCGTGAGTGTGAGGGAATTAAAATAAATAGGTAAGAAAGTCAGAGTTGTTTTAATATATTTAATGTTTTATTTATTATTTTTTAAATAAATAATTATGAGAAGCGCCCTTTTTGTGCCACTTTTTTCCCCACCTTAATGTCTGTGCACATCGTCTCGGTTACAAAGGTAACCCTCGTTCCCTGAAGGAGGGAACGGAGACGTACGTCGGACAGACCGACGAATAGGAATCTCGCTAGAGAGGCCAATCTACTTCGAGTGTAACTAAACGAGCCAATGCACATTGGCATGCAATCATATGCATCAGCTGCTCGCCTCGCAGCGCGGGTATATAATGAGCAGCAGGTGCGTTGCATCTTCAGCTTTTCGCTGAGGAGCCGAACCGGATAGGCGGCAGCATCAGCTGGGTACAGCGATTGTGGCGACGGGACGTACGTCTCCGTTCCCTCCTTCAGGGAATGAGGGTTACCTTTGTAACCGAGACGTTCCCATTCAGTCGGTCACGTTCGACGTATGTCGGACAGACCGACGAATAGGAATCCCTACCAAAGCGCCACAGGAGCTGCCCCCTTCCAGCGCTCTGTTGTAAGCCACCTGAACCCCCTTGCCTGAGGATGGTGGGACAGGGCTAACACAGAGAGAGTCGATCACTGCTGTTCCCCAAAACCCATTCAGTGAGACTATTGGATAACGCTGGGAAAGCGTACCCTTCGCTGGGAAAGGAACGCTGCGGAAGCCACATCCTTCCCCGAAGGAGTTATGTGGAGAAGTACATATGGACTAACCCTATAGGGCTGTGCTACATATGGAAGAGCTGGGGTGACTCCAACCCGATGAAGGGTAGGTTCTCCCAGAGGGAAAGACACGGGCTTCGTTTAGGAGCAACCGTGGAACCAACCATATGGGATCCCCGTAGGGTCACACATATGGAACCCAGCCTAAACCCGGTTCTCAAGGATACAACGGAGTATAGGCCTGGCGCCAGACGCTCCGCCACGTCGGCTGCCGAAGGGATATCGGAGGACTCGACAGGGTCTGCCTTGTAGGGACTCTCTGGAGAAAAGAAGCGCATGTAGCGCAGCAAGCCGACACTAAGCCGGGGCCTCTCCGTGCCTCTGACCTGTGGCGAGAACATGGGAGGAGACCGGCTCGATACGAAGGCTATAGTATCTAGCGAACGTGTTAGGTGTCGCCCAGCCCGCAGCTCTACAAATGTCTGTCAGCGAGGCGCCACGAGCCAGCGCCCAGGAGGATGCGACACCTCTCGTGGAGTGAGCATGCAACCTGAGCGGGCAGGGCACACCCTGAGCTTGGTAAGCCAGGGCGATGGCATCCACTATCCAGTGGGCCATCCTCTGCTTGGAGACAGCCTTTCCCTTCTGCTGGCCTCCATAACAGACAAGAGCTGGTCTGAGGTCCTGAGGCTTTAGGTTCTGTCTATGTACAGTCGCAAAGCGCGGACTGGACAGAGTAAAGCCAGGGCTGGGTCTGCCTCCTCCGAGGGCAGTGCTTGCAGGCTCACCACCTGGTCCCTGAAGGGAGTGGTAGGAACCTTGGGCACATAGCCAGGCCGGGGTCTTAGTACCACGTGGCTATCACCCGGCCCGAACTCCAGGCACGATTCGTCGACCGAAAATGACTGCAGGTCCCCTACCCTCTTGATGGAGGCCAATGCCACCAGCAGCAAAGTCTTCATAGACAGAATCTTTAAGTCTGCTGACAGCAAAGGCTCAAAGGGAGCAATCTGAAGTGCTCTCAGCACCAGAGTGAGGTCCCAAGAGGGTATGGAGAGGGGACGAGAAGGATTTAACCGTCTCGCCCCCTAAGGAACCTGATGACCAGGTCGTGCTGACCAACAGATTTGCCATCTAAGTGGTCGTGGTAAGCGGATATAGCAGCAGTATGGACTTTGAGGGTGGAGGGGGACAGCCTACGCTCCAACCCTACTGCAAGAAGGAAAGCACGACTCTGATCGAGCATCTTCGGGGGTCTTCCCGGCGAGAAGAGCACCACTCGACGAACAGGTTCCACTTTGGAGGCGTAAGCACGTCTCGTAGACAGTGCACGTGCCGAAGTGATGGTGTTAAGTACCTCAGGGGGTAAGTCACCTAGAACCTCCGCATCCCGTCCAAGGGACCAGACATGGAGTTTCCAGAGGTCTGGACGCGGGTGCCAAAGAGTGCCCCGTCTCTGAGAAAGAAGGTCTTTCCTCAGAGGGATGGGCCAGGGAGGGGCTGTCGCGAGGAGTGAGAGTTCTGGGAACCAGGTCCGGTTGGGCCAGTAAGGCGCAACTAACAAGACCTGCTCCTCGTCCTCCCTGACTTTGCACAGGGTCTGTGCAAGTAGGCTCACTGGGGGAAACGCATATTTGCGCAGGCCCCGGGGCCAGCTGTGAGCCAGTGCATCTGTCCCGAGTGTCCCCTCGGTCAGAGAGTAAAACAACTGGCAGTGGGAGGTTTCTGGTGAGGCAAACAGGTCTACCTGAGCCTCTCCGAATTCTCTCCAGATCAGCTGAACCACCTGGGGGTGGAGTCGCCACTCTCCTGGCAGCGCAGCTCGTGATAGCTCGTCGGCCACACGGTTGAGCACACCGGAGACATGAATGGCGCGAAGCGACCTCAGATGCTTCCGACTCCACAGGAGGAGATGGTGGGCGAGTTGTGACATGCGACGGGAGCGTAGACCACCTTGACGGTTGATGTACGCAACGGTCGCAGTGTTGTCCATACGGACCAGTACATGCTTGCCCTGAAGCAGGCCTTTGAGGCGGCTCAGAGCAAGGCGTACTGCCAGCAACTCGAGGCAATTGATGTGCCAATGCAGATGGGGTCCCGTCCAAACCCCTGAGACTGCATGCCCGTATTACGTGGCACCCCAGCCGGTGGCAGAAGCATCTGTGAACACCACAGCATGCCGGGACACCTGTTCTAGGGGCACTCCTGCCCGAAGAAACAAGGGGTCCGACCACGGACTGAAGGTTCGGCGGCACTCCTGAGTGATTGGCACCCGGAATGTGCCGCGCTGCCACGCCCATCTCGGGACTCGGCCGTGAAGCCAGTGCTGAAGCGGTCTCACATGAAGCAGACCGAGCGGTGTTACAGCCGCAGCAGCCGCAGCAGCCGCCATATGCCCCAGGAGCCTCTGAAAGAACTTCAGTGGGACCGCTGTCCTGCCATTGAATGTATTCAGGCAGTTCAACACTGACCGAGCACGTTCCTCTGTGAGGCGTGCTATCTGCTCGACCGAATCCAACTCCATACCGAGAAAAGAGATCCTCTGCACCGGGGCGAGTTTGCTCTTTTCCCAGTTGACCTGAAGCCCCAACTGGCTGAGGTGTCTGAGCACCAAATCCCTGTGTTTGCACAACTGATCCCGGGACTGTGCTAGAATGAGCCAGTCGTCGAGATAGTTGAGAATGCGAACACCCTGTTCTCTCATGGGAACAAGGGCTCCCTCCACGACTTTCGTGAAGACGCGGGGAGACAGGGCCAGCCCGAAGGGTAGGACTCTGTACTGATATGCTCGACCTTCGAACGCGAATCTCAGGAATGGCCTGTGTCGCGGAAGAATTGAAACATGGAAGTACGCGTCCTTCAGGTCAATCGCTGCAAACCAATCTCGGGGACGGATGCACTCGAAAATGCGTTTCTGCGTGAGCATTTTGAATGGTAGCTTGTGGAGGCTCCGATTCAAAACTCGCAGGTCCAAGATCGGTCGTAACCCGCCGCTTTTCTTGGGTACAATGAAGTAGGGGCTGTAGAACCCCGACCTCAAATCGGCTGGAGGGACCGGCTCTATCGCGTCCTTCGCCAGTAGGACTGCGATCTCCGCACGCAGGACAGGGGCATCGGCATCTTTCACTGTAGTGAAGAGGACGTCCCTGAACTTGGGGGGGGGAGCCGGGCGAACTGAATCGCAAAGCCGACCCTGATGGTCCGAAGGAGCCAGCGAGACGGACTGGGGAGCGCTAACCCGGCTCGTAGAGACCGTACAAGCAGGACCAAAGGGACCACCGGTGTACCCGCAGCAGGGCAGCGAGGTGGAACACAGGGACGCGGCTCGGGGGGCTCTCTTTGTGAGGCGGCCCGAAGCGGCGTCACAGTGTGCTAGGCAACACTTACCTGGCTCCACGGATGGACAGAGGGAGCAGTCGAGGCTTTGGCTGCCCGCTGCTCGCTGCTGTCCGCTGGCGACAGAAGAGGGGGATGAGAGTGGTGAGGTTTTTCTCCTCCCACTGCTCTCCAAACCCTCTTCAGACCTGGAAATGGAGGAACTGCTCTTTAAAATTTGGGTACCGCTGCCTCTTGGGTCAGTGGCGGAACAGAAACAAACCCAATAAAGGATTTACCACCTGGCCCTCCTCCAGGGGTGGAAGAGCAGCCCCACCCATCTCTGGGTCGCCCGTCTCAGGGGTGATTCTCACCAACCAGTTAAACAGCTGCAGAGACGGGAGGCGTCATCTCCCCGCAATGGATACAGCAGAGCCTGCTGGGCCGGAGTTTCTTGCAGGGGACGACACCCTTGGCGACGAGCAGACTGAGGGGCGGCCCAAGAGGAACTCAATGGTTTGTCATGGGAAGCTCCCTATCCGCTACTAACTGAGGAGAACCGCTGGGCTCAGTCCTCGACAGTGTCACCGAAAAGGCCACCTCGTAAGATGGGAGCATTGAGAAAGCATTTAGCTTGACAACCTCTCACACCTCACAAGGTAAGCCAGGGGGCACTTCTGGACCACGGAGGTGGACATCGTCTGGCTGAGGGCCTGCGCCGTGACTTTGATCACGGTTAGTCAACAAGCGCAGCTCAACCCCAGCACAGAACTACCCTCATGCAAAAAGAGTGCCTTGGCCTCACATGCAGGGTGGGTGTGGTCTGTGTACAGCCACCCCATTCAAGAGGGTAGTGAGAGAGGAAAAACTTATGCAGATTGGCACCTTTGGCATTCCATATTTATGGCACCAATATACCCCCATACTGCCAAGTTTTCCATGCACATCTGGAAGACCCAGGAAAGCATGGCTGTAAACTCTGAATCTGAGTCAGCATAAGCACACACCATTACAGTGGGCAGCGTCACCCTCATTTCCAGAGCATAACAGCACTCTCTCCGATGCTGCAATCGACGTCTGTCCCTCAGCTGGAGCTCTGAATGAAATGCTAGGTTCCCCTATGAAAAGGACCAGCAATCCAATCCAGAAACTGCACAGCTTGCAATGCGCTAGAGAGGGAGGGGCCCTAGGGGGTTGGTTCCCCGAAGGAACCCCTCAACCTCATGTCACCCAAGCCATATCAGCAAAGTAGACTTCTTCTGGTGCACCAGAGAGGGCGCTACAATGGAGATTACGCAAGGGAACCGCGCATCTAGAGCGCCGAGCGAGCGCTGGGTTGCCGTGACAACCCGCGCTGCAGCCCGGCAGCTCGACGGCACACGACACGCAGAGGAGCGAGAGGTTTGCTCTCGCTGATCTCCGCGGTCTCCCAGAGTGTCGGGCAGAGCCGCGGCTGTGCTTTTACACACAAGCGGCAGCTGGCCAACAACAGAGGGGACTCAAGCTTCCCGCTCAAAAGCGCACCGTACCGGCCGTGAGAACAGCCTTCTGACGCTGTCAAACAGCTATTTGCTCAAAAACGGCAAACGAAACAGAAAAAGAGAGGACTTCGACCCCGCTGCTGTGCTGTTCGCCCGCACTCGGAAAAAAAGAGAAGTTCAACCAAAAAGCTTGACTCGTCTTCTAGCAGACACTCGCTTGCAGAGAACAGGAACAAACACCGTTCGGCTCCGAAGCGAAAAGCTGAAGATGCAACGCACCTGCTGCTCATTATATACCCGCGCTGCGAGGCGAGCAGCTGATGCATATGATTGCATGCCAATGTGCATTGGCTCGTTTAGTTACACTCGAAGTAGATTGGCCTCTCTAGCGAGATTCCTATTCGTCGGTCTGTCCGACTTACGTCGAACGTGACCGACTGAATGGGAACACTGGTTGTATGTGTAAATTATGATACGCTTGTACAAAAGAAACAATTTGTTTTCACAAAAATGTCTCTATTTGTACAAATTGCTGCACATTCATTTAATTCTGAATTTTGCACACGCAAGTTGAAAGACGTATTGTTGCAGATAGTAAAACATATCTGCAACATTTATCAAGTTCATGGATAATTGTGCATGCATTCGTTAATCATTCTGAGTCTAATTTCATCCCATAATCTCCACAGGGAGTTTTTGTGAGGGCGAAAAATTTTCCCTCATAGATTGCATCTGGTTCATATTTGGTTACATGAATTTTCCATGTTGACCAACAGAAAGCTGCTTGGTTTGGAAGTGACTTTTATGTGAGCGGTGGTTCATGCATCCCTATGCTATAGACAAATACTTTTTCTGCCTGAATAATTTCAACCAAAATTCACTAATTATTGTGATTGCACCTTAAGTCACCTTTGAGGTAGAGAAAAGAAATATAAGGTGCGTAATGTGATGTTATTAACACATTAGATGTTGTGTGAACACTCCTCATTTAATGTTTGTATCATTTTTAAAAAAAAAATCTGTATTCATTTTATTCATTGTTCAGATGGATTTAAAGATTTATTATAGGGATAATTGTCTGCATTTTGTGGGATTTCTGTATCTTCTTCCCCCCGCATTCAGTTTAGCAGGGTTCTCTCCTTGCAGCACAGTGCTAATGTTTGTATGGGTAAGGGTGTGTGTGTGTGTGTGTGTGTGTGTGTGTGTGTGTGTGTGTGTGTGTGTGTGTGTGTGTGTGTGTGTGTGTGTGTGTGTGTGTGTTTGTTTGTGTGTGTTAGTTCAGTAGATAAGATCGGTTCGAAGGAAGTGAAGCCACCAGAGAATTATCAGCTTCTACCGCTGCCAATATTTACCCTTTATCACACTAAAGAGACAATTTGGTGCCAAGCAAGGCTATTGAGTGTGTGCATGTGTCTCGCACATTCCACATGGGGTAGAACACCAGTTTTCTGCAAATATTAGGTGGCACCCCACCCAAAACTCCTCTTTCTATTTTTCTGCTTCCATTAAAGGGGATGCAGCATTTACACACACAATCAGTGTTATAAACAGGCAGCGTAATTGGAAATCTCCTCGGCCATTCAGTTTGCAAGCAGTATTCTTCCTCTCACTCTCACATGCACACTAGCACACAATGAGTTATACTTACATTTATCATTTTTATCCTAATGAAAGCCCACACTTTTCTACAGACTCTTGCATTTATGTTCTTGCACATGCTTAGTAAATTGACTTCTAGTTAAGTATTATGATTAAACTATAAATTGCGAAAACAACAATGACACCTCAGTACTTCAGAATCTCCATCTCTCATTAACATCTTCCTATGAGTCACAGGGTACTGGATGTTCGTCTTATTCTGAGAAATGAAGATTGAAATGGCAAATAAATGCCACCCTCACATGTCACTAATGTACTGTATGTCCATGTGCTAGCTTTCTTTTCTGTAATTGAATTAAGTGTGTGTTTATTTGTGTATATGGATGCTGTATGTGTGTAAATATTTAGTATGAAACGGTCTGTGATTACACAATTTTCCTTTCATATTACAAAAAATACACACACAAACATGTTTCACACAGAGCCATATTTTGATCGATTGTGCTGCTCATTATGTGATGTCAGATATGCTTATTTTCAGCTTTTATAAGCAGTTACTACAGTAAAATAAAAAGCTTTTTTGGGTACATGCGTTTGCAACTGTGTCTGAGCCATAATTAAGGTCTTTACACCATTGTGATCAGATGTTTTACAGGTTCATAGACTTGTGAGCAGATCTTTGATATTGTATTTGTTCCTAAAGGGTGGCAGATTTTTGTGTGGCAGGTGTTTCTCTCTGTGGCGTTCTCTCTTTGTCTGCTAGGTGTAAATTATTCCAGAGGCCTCTCTTCTGGATGTCTCTCACCACTTTGAGAGCACCAGTGTGCACACATCACACATATAAATGAGCAAATGTCCTGGGGTTAAGCCCCTAATACTTCCTTCCAGAAGAGCACAACCTTACACAGTTCATCATTACGAAGGACTCAGACCTGCCTGCTGTTTTATGAGTTGGTATGTAGGAACAGGCATAGGGGCTATCTCTCCTGATAGCTTAGAAGGACAATCATGCATCCATGTGTAGAGAATATAATAGTTTTTTTTTTTGTATACTGAGTCACATTAGGAGATTTTTTAGAACAGAGCAGAAGACTCAGACTCATGTGCTATAAAAACAGACTAACTGCACATGGTGGATCAAGAGAGACAAAGGGAGACATCATTTAGGCTATAAGGACATAGTGTGAGTTATGGAACTCTGAAGATCCTAAATGTGAGCATGCATACTTACGGAGTGGTCACATTTGATCTTTGCATTCACTTCCATTCAAATGTGGGAGAATTAGTGCCTTAGCATGTGTACAATTTTTGTTGTGCCATATTCTATATTTGTTTTGCAAATAACAGTTTAGACCAATAGAATATTAAAAAATAGGAGGGAATATTGACCAAAAATAGTGAAAAGTTAAATTATATTAACAATAGTGGGTGTGAAGGGTTTAATGTATTACAATGCTAGTTAGTCAAAGGGTTAGTTCACCGAAAATGAAAATTTTGACATTAATTACTCACCCTCATATCATTCCAAACCTGAAAGACGTTTGTTCATCTTCGGAATACAAATTGAGATCTTTTTAATGAATTCTGAGAGCTTTCTGTCCCTCCATTGACAGCCTACACAAGTACCATTTTCAAGCCCCAGAAAGTTAGTAAAGCCATGTGACTCCAGTAGTTTAACCTCAATTTTATGACGCAACGCAAGTGCTTTGTTCACACAAAAAACAAAAAAACAAAACATAATTTACCACTTTATTTACAAAATATAAACCTCCAACGCAAATTCATGCAATGTCTTCTCTCACGTCAACACAACACAAATGCTTCGTGGTGTTAACTCTGACCATAACTCTATAGTAAGTACATTACTATAGAGTACTGTAGTATTACTGTCACTGTAAAAAATGACCGTAATTTTAACAGTAAAAGACTGTAAAAATGCTGCGGTGAAAAACTGTCTATTGGTTTACAGAAAGTTTCCGTACTATATGCGGTGAATAACTGTAATAGATCTAATGGTACATTTAATGTAATTTTGCAGTAAAATACCATTAAATTCAGAGTTTTTGGAAGTGAAAAATAACAATTCATTGTAAAAATTTACAGTGAAAAAACGTAAATTGACATCCCCACAATTCCCTGCGTGACACTTCACATTTGATATATTTTCGTTGAAATAACTGTTTTTTCGTAGTTTTTCTCATTTTTTTCTAATCAGTTATGTACATTAGGGTTTTATGTTACATCTAATGTTAAATTAATGTTTATTGCATTTTTAAAAATTTCATGCATGTTACCATGATGGTGTTCAGTGTGTGTGTGAATGACACTGTGTGCACCTTCTATAGCCTATATTAGTATTCTCCTCCTCAGCTTGTGGAAAAGCTGCTTATGATGAACTTTGATTCATCATGTGACTCTCATCACCGCTGTGTTTGGTGACTGTCAGTGTATTATAAAGGTACAAAACAGATATTAGTACTTCATTATGTTGGTAAATTAACATATCAGTTAATGAAATACGTTATTTTACCGTAAATTTAACAGATTTTTTTTTTTTTTTTTTTTTTTGCTACTGTATTTTTGACGGTAAAGTTCTGGCAACCACAGCTGCCGGTTTTTTAGCGTAAATTTTACTGGGATTTTTTTTACAGTGTTAATTAATATTACTGAGTACTTATTTGAGTAAGTACAATGTAACTATGTCACCCTAAACAAAAATGTTACCCAGAATTTTCATTGTTGTGTGAACTAACACTTTAAATAATGTGTGAAAAATAATGCTTAGGTTATGTTGTGATTCTAACAACTGTTCTTAACTTTTCTTTTTTGTCCATCTCTGCATACGCCCTGCTCCTGTTGGATCATTTGTGTCAATCCAAGGTAAGACAAAACGATACAGTACTTATGTTTGCCTGTAAATGTGTAGTTTTATTATAGATTTTTGTATTATGTTTGTACATTTTCAGAATAAAGCAGATTAAGTCAGATCTTGGATATTGTAGTTAGTGATGAAGCCCAGCATGACTATCATGACCATATCACTCAAACCTAGGGTTAGGGGTTTGTTCAAACCCAGGTCACTTAAGATCATCATAGCATCATAGAGTTTGGCACAGCCATGTTAGAACATTTCAAGTTTCTCTTGAAAGTTACCCAGATGGCCCATTCAGTATACAATCTTCGAACACATACAAATTTGTAGCCTTTGGGCAGAGATGGCTACTGATGTTAAAACTTATACTGTGTATGGGCCAGTTTTTCTCTCTCAATCGCTTTCTCTCTCTTGCATTCTCTTCCTTTTTCTTTTTCTCTAGTGTATGTGGGCTGTGTGGGAATATGATTGATCCAGACTTCTTTGTCTCTGACACGAATGAAATGCCCCATGATGTTAGCTAGCACCAATTATCAATGTGTCATGTGTCAGACAGTGTCTGTAAAGGTCACACACTTTCGACCTTTTACTCCGCCTCCCATGAGTCATCAGTCTTGAATCATGTCGATACAGATCACAGAAACATCACAGTTGACTGATGTCGTTCTATTGCATTTCAGCCCTCATTAGTTTATTTGCATGGTTTACTTTATTTGTATGGCATGTTTTTCTTTATGTTGCAGAATATCTGTGTTAATGAGTAAAACAACAGCACACTTGGGAGATTTCACTAAGAATGTGCTTTTGCTGCCTTTGTTGTTGTATTGGCAAAACAATTATGCTCACTGGAATTATTTTTTAGCTGCTACCTTGCAGAATTCTTTCTAAACATAATTTGCACCTGAATTTGCCTCTTGAGTATGCTAAAGTATGCTTGTCTGATATATGCGGTTGTAACGCTCTTTTTTTATCGCTTGATTGTGGGTAGTTAGTGGAAAAAGACAGGATTTTGTGCTGAAAATACTTGCTGCAAAAGTGGCACAACTTCGCCCTTCGGTCTTTGTCTTTCTCTCTTTTTGTCTTTCTCTCTCACACACACAAGCTCACACTTTGTTCTTTGCTTAATTTTCTCTTTTTTTTTGTTTGTTTTTTCTTTGCTTGTTTGGGCTGCACATGCAGGGAGAGTTGGGTCCATTATGCAAATGAACTGGGAAATCAAAGCAATTTTGATTGTGTGTGATGGAGACATCAAGAGTGTGGAGCTGTAGTGAGAGACCAGCCCTGGGCTTCCTAATTAATGTGGGCACAGCCTTTCTTCTTTACTTTCTCTCTCTCTCTCTCCCTCCCTCTCTTTTTCTTTTCACTTTGCTCTCTGCAAACACACACACATATATAAACAGTAGGTCTTAAGAAGTGTAGTCTAATATGTTATGACACAGAGTTGGGGGTCATCATTTCTGTTATTATTCTGGTCTAGTGTTCTTGTCATGGCGGAGCTTTGAACACCATAGACCTAGTTTCCAGCTTCACACGCACATATCAAGTGTCTGTGTTTTTTATGTTTATTTTCAGCTTTTTGTTCCTTTTGATATGATGTGTTCTCTACCAACTCAATGAGGCTGATGCAGCATGTATTTGTCCTTGGTGATCTGGCATATAGTACACAACCATTCACAAGTTTGGGGTCATTACGATTAAAAAAAATACCTTAATGCATTAAATTAATTAAATGAATGCATTAAATTGCTCAAAAGTGACAATAAAGACATTTATAATTTGACTAAAGATTTCTATTTCAAATAAATGCTCTTGAACTTTTTATTCATCAAACAATATCGGAAAAAAAAAAAGATCACCGTTTACACAAAAATATTAGGCAGCGCAACTGTTTTCAACATTGTTTTCACCAAATCAGCATATTAGAATGATTTCTGAAGGATCATGTGACACTAAAGACTAGAGTAATGATGCTGAAAATTCAGCTTTGCCAACACAGGAATAAATTACATTTAAAAATATGTTATTTTAACGGTTATTTTAAATTGTATTTTTTTTTTTTTTAAAGTTTGTACTGTATTTTGTAATCAAATACATGCAGCCTGGGTGAGCATAAGAGACTTCTTTCAGAAACTGTTGACTTTCTCTGTTTCTGGCTTCCTGAGACAACTCACATGCTTCATTCACATGCCTCAATCAGACGGATAAAATGAACACTCTCTCAGAGGGGAATAAGGGCGTTGTTTTGCCTGTAATATTTCATCCCCATCTCTCTTATTTGTCCTCTTGTGAACCAAACTTATGTTCGAGAGTTTATCTCTCCCACACAAACACACAGAACATTTAGAGTTTCCAGCCCCTGCTTAGTATTTGTTTGTTCATTGGACGAGAGCACATCTGTAGCTAAATATCAGCCTCATTTACAGATCTGGAGCTCAATGCCAAACCCATTTACTCTGATCATGTCATGTGTCATTTGGTGTATGTGCATATTTTGTGCATGGTGTGCTGATGAACATTTGTGGTATAGTTACTCATTAATTTAGGCTTTATTACTGATCTCGGGTGCTTTCTGATCTCAGATTTGAATCTACCAAAATAAGTTTAGTAAATTAGAGCAATAGATACTATTCTGTAATGACATGAGATGAGTGCACAAGTGACGGTTAAACAAGGCCCACAATTTTAGCCTCACTGTCATTTTTCATTTTAATTGCCCAGATGAAAGTGCAACACATCCATTTAATGCTAGATAAATGGTGTGTTCCACTGATTTATGTGTGGGATTTAGAGACAAAGCCTCCAATATTCATCTTCATTAAGATGGGAGAAGATTTATTTTGTGCTAAGCATAAACACACAGAAGATCTTGGTGGTCCAGAGTTTGAGTAAGTTGCATCTTGCAGGTTTTCTCTTGAGGTTTTTATTTGAGGTGCAATTATCATATAGACACAACATGCTCAAGTATATGTGATGTGATCTGGGAAACCCTTCGGATGTCGCAATGGAACTTTCAGTAAAGTCAAAAAATAGGTCAAATGTCATTTTTTTGGGGTCAAAATTAGGTTTTCATTAAATTATCATTCTATAACATCTTATCTATCATCTCTGAAAATATCTTGGAAAAATTCACCTTCTAAGTGCTGGAAAATAGCGATTTATAGTGGGAAGGCTGTCTTTCTTTAACGTTACTGTTGAAGAACACACCCAGCGGAGGTAAAAAAAAAAAAAAAAACGGCCATAATGTATAAACTACGGCCCGCAAAGATTTTTTTTTTTTCCTAATGCAACGTTATCGTGAGGAGGCGGATCACAAGAGAACAACGAAGCTATAATGAACACACATGTTCTAATTATGTGTGTATTAGAGGTTGAATTCAAATAAAATACTGCCAAACTGCCCATACTACTTCTGAAAAAGTTTGGTACTGCGCCCAAACAAAATCTTACTGAAAGCTAATTTTTTTAATATTTCAACCTAAAATTAGGAATGTTGACATTTTTGGCTTTTATTTTCTTGCAGTTTAAGAGTAAAACATGCTTTGTAATATATTATTATAAAATTTAAACTATTATATTTTTACATTTTCATAAACATCTAAAACTTTTTTTTATTTTTATTATTTAACGTTCATAATTTAGTTTACTTCTACAATAATCTGACTAGTGTCTTCTTTAAAACAAGACCAACCTTAGGTCTCTATTCCAAAGCATTCTTGAATTACACCCATTTATGTTTGGATAGTGCATTTTCATGTCTATGCGAAAAAAGCGGGTGACAGTTGTTTAAACCTGTTTTTCTCAGAATTCCGTTCCTGAATCCAGCTTTCATATGGCATTGAATGACAGGTAAAATTTCACCATGTGATGGGTTTTCGCAGACCACATCACACATACCTTTCTCTAGTGAACTACTACAATAGCCCAGTTTTAAAATGCTAAAGGACATGTAAGCTACAGTAGTGCAGCACCTATTCTGTAACATGTTCATACATTTATCAGAGAGATGGAAATATAGGGATGATATAAAACAGTGCAGGCTTGCAGACGGATGCAGCTTTTAATCAAGGAGGAAGTTAGCAGACCTGCTGGGATTAAATGAGCCTTTCATCTGACAGAAGGCTCCGCTGCTGTAGGTCTCACTTCAGCACTCTTTGTGCACCTATTGAATCCAACGACAGGAAACTGTGGTATCATCACTACTTTTTCCCAGCAGTGGAATCATTCTGTTGAAAGACAAAAAGCAAAAATTTGTAATTATCTGGCATTGTGTAGCCTTACTAGAAGATTATAGCATTTGTTTTTTAAAAGCTTCCTCTTTTGATCATGTGTCGTTCAGGAAAATTGAAAGAAGTCAGGGTATTATTTTATTTTATCAAGCCAAAATTTATAATGGGGACTTACATCTGATCTTAGAAACTAGTGGCCGACCAATATTTTCCGAGTTGTTCAATGGCCAATAGTGAGAGTGATATCCAGAGGCAATGATACGATGAAGCATACGGACTATAATATAATGAGTACTGTCAATAAATTAAAAAAAGTAACAAATTAAAGTAATGAAGTTGATTGCGATTAATCACACCTAACATTTAAAGTTTTTATTAAATTTTATATTGTAATTATTTCACATTTAATCTCAAAATTAATGTAGAAACAACATAAAGACAGCATATTTTAAATATTTGATATCACATGTACAAACCCAATTCCAAAAAAGTTGGGACACTGTACAAATTGTGAATAAAAACAGAATGCAATGATGTGGAAGTTTCAAATTTCAATATTTTATTCAGAATACAACATAGATGACATATCAAATGTTTAAACTGAGAAAATTTATCATTTTAAGGGAAAAATCAGTTGATTTTAAATTTCATGGCATCAACACATCTCAAAAAAGTTGGGACTTGGCCATGTTTACCACTGTGTGGCATCCCCTCTTCTTTTTATAACAGTCTGCAAATGTCTGGGGACTGAGGAGACAAGTTGCTCAAGTTTAGGAATAGGAATGTTGTCCCAATCTTGTCTAATACAGGCTTCTAGTTGCTCAACTGTCTTAGGTCTTCTTTGTCGCATCTTCCTCTTTATGATGCGGCAAATGTTTTCTATGGGTGAAAGATCTGGACTGCAGGCTGGCCATTTCAGTACCCGGATCCTTCTTCTATGCAGCCATGATGTTGTAATTGATGCAGTATGTGGTCTGGCATTGTCATGTTGGAAAATGCAAGGTCTTTCCTGAAAGAGACGACGTCTGGATGGGAGCATATGTTGTTCTAGAACTTGGATATACCTTTCAGCATTGATGGTGCCTTTCCAGATGTGTAAGCTGCCCATGTCACACGCACTCATGCAACCCCATACCATCAGAGATGCAGGCTTCTGAACTGAGCGCTGATAACAACTTGGGTTGTCCTTGTCCTCTTTAGTTCGGATGACATGGCGTCCCAGTTTTCAAAAAGAACTTCAAATTTTCATTCGTCTGACCACAGAACAGTTTTCGACTTTGCCACAGTCCATTTTAAATGAGCCTTGGCCCAGAGAAGACGCCTGCGCTTCTGGATCATGTTTAGATATGGCTTCTTTTTGACCTATAGAGTTTTAGCCGGCAACAGCGAATGGCACGTTGGATTGTGTTCACCGACAATGTTTTCTGGAAGTATTCATGAGCCCATGTTGTGATTTCCATTACAGTAGCATTCCTGTATGTGATGCAGTGCCGTCTAAGGGCCCGAAGATCACGGGCATCCAGTATGGTTTTCCGGCCTTGACCCTTACGCACAGAGATTGTTCCAGATTCTCTGAATCTTTGGATGATATTATGCACTGTAGATGATGATAACTTCAAACTCTTTGCAATTTTTCTCTGAGAAACTCCTTTCTGATATTGCTCCACTATTTTTCGCCACAGCATTGGGGGAATTGGTGATCCTCTGCCCATCTTGACTTCTGAAAGACACTGCCACTCTGAGAGGCTCTTTTTATACCCAATCATGTTGCCAGTTGACCCAATAAGTTGCAAATTGGTCCTCTAGCTGTTCCTTATATGTACATTTAACTTTTCCGGCCTCTTATTACTACCTGTCCCAACTTTTTTGGAATGTGTAGCTCTCATGAAATCCAAAATGAGTCAATATTTGGCATGACATTTCAAAATGTCTCACTTTCAACATTTGATATGTTATCTATATCTATTATGAATAAAATATAAGTTCATGAGATTTGTAAATTATTGCATTCCTTTTTTATTCACAATTTGTACAGTGTCCCAACTTTTTTGGAATCGGGTTTGTAGAAAATATGCAGAAACTGAATAAAGTTATCAAACACTTCACAGCCTTCACTGCAGAAATGATAAATATAGATAATCTATATTAAAGCTACAGATATTATTCAGTCAAAAGCAGTGAGTGATTTTTCTCTTTCTCTTTTGTTCTTTGATTAACAATGATTAATAATAACAGACATCACAGCAGCAGGTTTATTAGGCTGCTGTCACTTAAAGGTCTGACGCACATGACACAAATCTGACAGGCATCCGATGTCCTCACTCACAATAACCATACGCGTTAATGTTAATTTTGTCTGCACTAAATATAATATATAATATAATATAATAAATAAGAAATTAGATTTTTTTTTTTTTTTTGTGAATTCACTAACAAAAAACAAAATTAATCTGAAAATGATCTGTAATCATATTTCTACCAGTTCTGAGCATCTACATTATTATATTAGTAGGGTATTCCACTTTCATTCTCCATTCACAGTGAGTTTCTATTATAAATCATCTCACATTATTCACACTGATTTATTACTGGCTCCACAATGTCAAAACTATAAAGTTTTATGCCATTTTTTATGATTAAGGTTCTTTGCTGTGCCAGATGTTACTTGGAGCTTGAATTCATAAATATGCAATGACTTCCAATAGAAGCTGGACACTTTGTTTTTGGGGTGGTTGATATATGTAGATTGTAGAGGGTAGCTGAGGCTTTGCTAAAATACTGGTTTGTAATGGACTTTGGTCATGAAGTTCAATTACTCTCGTCTCCTGCTGAGAGCGAACAAGAAAAGAAGGGCTAGAGATAATGCAGGGAAAAATAACAGTGATTGTGGAAGAAATGTTTGTTTTGGTGGAAAAAGAGGAGCAGGGAATGTTGGTTTGATTAGAATTTGTATGGATTATATGCATTTGTACTGCATGTCTACTTTGGGGAAAACTGGAGAATTAGGGAGTCAAAAGAGTGTGTTTGGTTTGGTAACAGCTCTATTTACACTTTGTAATGTGAGGCATTACCTTTGACCCATTATCATGAAATAATCATTGAAAGCAAAAGGCAAACGTGAAACAAAATCAGTGTAAGCAAATGGTGAAATATACAGTAAATACTCAACCACAGAATGCTGTGATTGGCCAATCAGGATTGAGTATTCCATAGAGCTGTGTAATATTGCAAATTCAATTAAATTATTTTCTTTAATGGTGACGACATTTTATTGAATATTTTTTTTAAAGAACAACAACAAAAAAGTATTAATTTTAGAATTAGTTCTTATTGAATGCTCTTTGATTATTTGTTATAGCAGCAGTCATCCTGTCTCTGACCATAGAGGATTATGTTAGTGTAATTTACAGTCTCAGATTAGGATTACAGTCTATCCTCTGACCATCCTCTTTTGGATAATTGATAATCCTTTAATCTGGCTGCTCGGTCTGCAGTCACAGTGCCATAAGTAAAGCCATTGACAAATTTCAGCTGTTATAAAGTTATGAACAGGTTTGGTAATTTTAGCACTTAAACTTGAATGAAAAATAGAAATGTTGCCCTGGCGACTAACTGAAATAGAATAAGTTTCTTTTTTTATTTAATATTTATATTTATTTATTTTAATTCATTTTATCTTTACTTCAATTAACAAAAATGATTTTAAAAGTTTTAGTATTAGTTAACAATAACACTGATTTTGGATCAAAATAAATGTTATAGCATTTTAATGTTTGACAGGATTGTCTGTTTGTTTCTGTGTTTCTGTTTGTAAGTGTAATCGTGTTAGCTAAGGTCAGATGGCTAAGTAGACTCTATCAAACCAATGCAACAAGTTCAATCAGCTTTGATGCTGTTTCCAAAAGAAATAAGCTTATGTTTGAGGTTTTGATTAGTCAAGATGTATATAATGCTGGTTATTTTTTTCTAATTAAAAGCTATAACTGTCTATAACAGATTTAGTCTTCTTGAGCACATAAAAAAATGTGCTTCAAGGATTACTGTTTATCTGGGAAATCATTGTATAGTAGTATATTGACCTTATGTTAGCATCTGGTCAATGAAACAAGCAGAGCTAAATGGCTAATGGGCAGCTATATTCTCGTCTATCAGACTAAGGCTTCTTCCCGTCCCACAGGCCTCAGCGACAGAACTGATTAAACTATCTGTCTGCTGTTATCACATCAGACCTAATCACAAGAGCTCAGGAGCTCAGATTGGCCTGTGGAGCTTTAGAAGATTTGCCGAGCCAGACCTGATTAAACGATCTCACTGGAATCCATCCATCTGGCCTAATTTACTTGAGACTGTACGGACCTTGACAGCCTCACTTACCTTTTTTTCTGTTTTTATCAAACTCTAAACACTTATCTGCAAGCACCTTTGGCAATCATTGCTTTTAAACTTATTTTTCATGATTATAAACATTTACAAGTACATTATGTCCCTATACTTCATATACAAATGTAGTTTAATCTTAATTTGGATCATGTAATTTATAGCTATAACATAGCAGAAATTAACAGTAAGTTATTTTTTAAGCTTATGAAAGAAATGTATGCTATTTTTTCGCCAAGGTATTTAATTTGTTGAAAACGCAGCCAAAAACATGAGTAATAATGCACATTATGCAAATAACTATTATAATGTAACCTATTCATCTGTATCACAATAAATCTTTATTGTCATTTTTACAGTATCTTTTGCTTTCAAACTTTTTAAAAAATAATTCCAAACTTTTCAACAGAAGGGTATTTATCTCTGTGAGATAATAGTGATAGTGATCAAAAATTCACAAAGTAGTATCTGCCGTTTGTATTGAAACTAAGCCTAGTGTGTATTTAAAGTGGGCTTTGCAGTGATCACGACACAAAGGTGCACGCTTTAAGATGTCTGATCAATACATGTTTCCTCTCCAGCATCTCCAAACAGCCCTGAGCACAAGGAAAATCCCTGTAATCAATCATACTAGAGAGAAAGAAAAAGAGTGAGCCAGAGAAAGAGAGCACACTGTTTAGAGATAGACAAACAAATAAGACTCAAATTGTATATGTTGGGATTTCAGCATGCTGTTCTTTTTCACTATTGATTGTAAAATAATGGCTGGCTGGTTAGCCAATCCTCCCTCACCATTTCTACTTCAGACAACTCCGTCTGTGCTGATCACACACACATACACCAACCCGTGGAAATTAACAGTTCCACCCCTCAATACGAATTAGACGTTCAGCTAACATTGCTTGCCTGCAGTCTCCAGTGTGAGCGTACATATGTGTATCCCCCTGAGCTCCAGCAGGCGTTAGGAGGTATTTAGCAGTGTGCAGCAGAACTGTTTAACACTGTCATAATGAATGAGGATTCCCAGAGCTGCAAAAACTCCAAAGGCTGCTAGCTTTATGTGTCCTTAAATCACATTCTACAGAGCTACATATAACAGCAACTCACACTCTAAAATGTATGATAAAAACAATTCTGGCAGGAATATACACAATTTAAATCTCCCAGAATGCCAAAGTCACACAACATAGTCACTGCTTACTGACACCATTGCTCTCTGTTTTGGATCATTTTATAGCATTTGGGCTATAATTAATAAATATTTGTGTATGTATTTATTTAAATAATAATAATCATTATTATTATTCATATTTATAATACTAATACTACCAATAAATAGATTGTAATTACTATTATTAACAGAGTTTTTCCTGAATTTCAACATTTTTGTCCCGCCAAAGATTATTCGATCATTTAATGTGACAATATCTGCTTTTCTGCAGTATTGGTACCCGCTGATAGCTGGATGCTTTAAAACACTGCCGTAAGTGTTTGTGTGAATACTCTGTGAAGAGCATCAAAGGTTTCTATTTACAATGTGTTTTTGCAGCGTTGAGCAATGTAGCCAATCACAGACATATCTGTTGACTGCGTGAATGCAATGGCCAAACAGATGTGTTCATGTTAGTCAGAATCCGCTCAACACCGCTCAAAACAGTTTTTGTTCAGTGTGAGTTCTGCTCTCTCGTGAATACTTTCATTATAACCAACAAAGTGTAAATGTCACTAACTGCTCCAAGACTTGGGTTGAAGATCCAAATGCAGCTTTATTAGGACAATCCAGAATTGGAATTCATATAACAAGCATACGGTCAAAACCATAAAGCAAACAATCCAACATACAATAGAGTAGTGATGGGACGGTTGATACCGGGGCTCTGATGCTCCAACGCAGTTTTCAAAGCACAATTGTATCACACACTGTACCGATGCTTGTATCGAAATGACAATACCACGTGATTGACGTTTGAAGCTTCAAATGTCATGCAGTATCGGAAAATCAGGAGGGCTGGTTTGAAAAAAATTGGTGCTTCACTTGATGCATAAAAGGAAAATGCATTTAACTGCCAAAATATTTTTTCAACTGCTCCTGTCAATTATGATCACATCATTATATATTTTATATTACTAATCAATATGTGAATCCAATTACCAGGTTAGAGTTGTGGTCTCATTGTCTCAAATAATTTAGATAAGTTTAGAATAGAGATTGTATGATCCAAGACAAGAGCGATTACTTCCGAAGCTTTGTATAGTCACATGCTTTTTCAAACCGTAGATCTGCTCCTCGATTTGTGAGATATGGTGGAGAAAACAAGTCTGGCCACCAGATGTCGCTAATGCGCACTGTGTTAAAAGCTTTGTATAATGAACCGTTTTTCAGCACAACTTGATGAAAGCCGCAAACGCTTCAGAAAGCCTTGGTTTTCCATCACTACAATAGTGTATGTGATGGAAAACGCAGGCAAACAAGGATATCCAGGACAATGGGCAGAAGAATAAGACCAAGACAAGAAAAATCAGGATAGGCGCTCAGAATAGCAGTGTAACACAAAACAAGACTACGCAAAGTGAGAAAGAAAACACAGGGCTTAAATAGGCAGACTTTAACAAGGATTTGCACACAGCTGAACGAAATCATACAATCATGAGAACAGACAATGGATACTGGGAAATGAAGTCCATAATTGGAAGGCCCAGGAGTCAGGAGGTGTGCCCTCTGGTGGAGATTAAGGGCAGATTAAGTGCACAAAAAAAACAGCTGGTGATGTTACTGTAAACACAATGTTGATAAGAGATTCATTGCACAGTTTCATTGATCACAATGGAAGTTTTCGGAAGACTGCAGCTTTGTACTGAATACAATTGACATTGATAACCATAGCAATGAACGGAAAAAAACAATCTGATACTGTATGTCAAATGAGAGTAAATGCAAATTAATAATCCTGCCACTTTTTCTGTGTAATGTGTTACCTTGTTAATTTTTCAAATTAGTCACTTAGTTACTTTTTACATTTAAATTTATAGATTTTTAAATATAGGCTAACATAATTAAGTATTTTGATTTATTTGATTTGATTTTTATTATTATTTTATGAATAGGATGAGCTAAAGTTTCTTTATTATTTTCATTTATTGTACTGGGCCCACAGTTTACATGGGCCGGGTACTTTGTACTGTTTGTGGATGGCTGTTCGTCCACCACCAAAGCAATTATATATTTATAGTGGAAGAGGAAATGAACATATTGAAGTTTCACCCGTCTAGTTTACTGGGAACACTTTTATGGAGATCAAGGCACAACTGCACTGTATGTCTCTAAATATACATTTTTCAGGTACTTCATGTAGGAATATTCCATCAATGCTTGTGAATTAATAGTGCACCTTTATCTTTAAAACAGTGCTCAGGATTCCACTAAAAATACATAAGGATCATGTTGTGCTCTGTTTTCTGGACCAGTGTGGGACTTTTATATCTGATGCACAACTCTTTCTTTTAATCTCTCTCTCTCTCTTTATCCTGAGAGAACCCTGTGGTGAGTAATATGTTTCTGACAGACTTCTTTGTGCTAATAAAATGATAGGTCGTGCTGTGGCCATTAGTCTCTGCTCTGTAAATAAAAGCTCTGCCACTAAGCTTCAGACTGCTGAGAGTCTATCTTGATCCCCACAACCAGAAACTCAGCTGGAAACTTTAAACAAGCTATGTTGCACTGCTACAATTTGAGCTAATAAGTGTGTTACTGGGAGTTCTTGGAAAATAAGGTTTGGTCTTCCTTGCCCCAGTGACAAAGAATAGCACAGTCGTTGTTGTAATGAAAAATCTTTCGGATTAGATGACTAATTTGTGTGGAAACTATTCATGACACACCTCTAGAGTGATGATTGTGGAAATTTTAGAGACTCAAATATAGCTCTCATATAAGTCTGGAAACTGGAAATAATGCTTTAAGTATATGTGGAAATTCTGTTCCTTCCTATCATCCTTGAGTTTGGCTTCACTGATACTTGTTGTAACCATTGTGACTTTACATATTAATGAGAAAATGTTATATTAACCAAAAAAAAAAAAAAAAATTATATTAAAAAAAAAATATTAATGAGAAAATGTTATATTAACCAAAAAAAAAAAAAAAAAACTTGAACAAGGAGTACAGGTGATGAAATGTTTATGTTGCAGGTAGAGAAAGACAGTTTTACCTCATTTACCTTTCTTAGAAAGTTCTGAATGTGTTTGGAAAGATGACCTTGGCTTGTATTGTGGTTACATAAACAGATTTTCAAGCCATATTTCTGAGAGAGGATTATATTCTACTAACCGGATTCCAAAAAAGTTGTGACAAATTGTGAATAAAAACAGAATGCAATGATGTGGAAGTTTCAAATTTCAATATTTTATTCAGAATACAACATAGATGACATATCAAATGTTTAAACTGAGAAAATGTATCATTTTAAGGGAAAAATAAGTTGATTTAAAATTTCATGGCATCAACACATCTCAAAAAAGTTGGGACAAGGCCATGTTTACTACTGTGTGGCATCCCCTCTTCTTTTTATAACAGTCTGCAAATGTATGGGGACTGAGGAGACAAGTTGCTCAAGTTTAGGAATAGGAATGTTGTCCCAATCTTGTCTAATACAGGCTTCTAGTTGCTCAACTGTCTTAGGTCTTCTTTATCGCATCTTCCTCTTTATGATGCGGCAACTGTTTTCTATGGGTGAAAGATCTGGACTGCAGGCTGGCCATTTCAGTACCCGGATCCTTCTTCTATGCAGCCATGATGTTGTAATTGATGCAGTATGTGGTCTGCCATTGTCATGTTGGAAAATGCAAGGTCTTCCCTGAAAGAGACGACCTCTGGATGGGAGCATATGTCGTTCTAGAACTTGGATATACCTTTCAGCATTGATGGTGCCTTTCCAGATGTGTAAGCTGCCCATGACACACGCACTCATGCAACCCCATACCATCAGAGATGCAGGCTTCTGAACTGAGCGCTAAAACAACTTGGGTTGTCCTTGTCCTCTTTAGTCCGGATGACATGGCGTCCCAGTTTTCCAAAAAGAACTTCAAATTTTTATTCATCTGACCACAGAACAGTTTTCCACTTTGCCACAGTCCATTTTAAATGAGCCTTGGCCCAGAGAAAACGCCTGCGCATCTGGATCATGTTAGATGTGGCTTCTTTTTTGACCTATAGAGTTTTAGCCGGCAACAGCGAATGGCACGGTGGATTGTGTTCACCGACAATGTTTTCTGGAAGTATTCCTGAGCCCATGTTGTGATTTCCATTACAGTAGCATTCCTGTATGTGATGCAGTGCCGTCTAAGGGCCTGAAGATCACGGGCATCCAGTATGGTTTTCCGGCCTTGACCCTTACGCACAGAGATTGTTCCAGATTCTCTGAATCTTTGGATGATATTATGCACTGTAGATGATGATAATTTCAAACTCTTTGCAATTTTTCTCTGAGAAACTCCTTTCTGATATTGCTCCACTATTTTTCGCCGCAGCATTGGGAGAATTGGTGATCCTCTGTCCATCTTGACTTCTGAGAGACACTGCCACTCTGAGAGGCTCTTTTTATACCCAATCATGTTGACAATTGACCCAATAAGTTGCAAATTGGTCCTCCAGCTGTTCCTTATATGTACATTTAACTTTTTTGGCCTCTTATTGCTACCTGTCCCAACCTTTTTGGAATGTGTAGCTCTTATGAAATCCAAAATGAGCTAATATTTGGCATGACATTTCAAAATGTCTCACTTTCAACATTTAATATGTTAAATATATTCTATTGTGAATAAAATATAAGTTTATGAGATTTGTAAATTATTACATTCCTTTTTTATTCACAATTTGTGCAGTGTCTCAACTTTTTTGGAATCGGGTTTGTACAATCTAACTTAGATATTTTAACAAATCACACAGGAGAGAACCTGCTTGTGACTCATAGAATAAATGGTCCAATGTTGCATAAAGAATAACTGTTTTTGGTCATATTTTTGCAGTTCCATTTGGTATGCTAGTGGTAAAAAAAAATTACACACTACACCTTAAAAGTTTTCTTTACTGATATATTTAATTTTGAATAGTTTTGGTCTAATGTCCATTTTATACCACCATTTATAACACCAACAGTGACCACTCTTGTAAGTCAAGCAGAGAGCAGGGAGATGAAATGGAGCATTTCACTGCAATTATATAATAATTTAAAAGTGAATAAGGGCAGTAAAGCATTCACATACGCATTACTGCACTACCAAGAATGAAGCCGTTTGGATGAAGGGGTTTCTATTAGCTGATAATTATGGCTAATGTAGGTTCATAACTTCAGATGTTATACATGCTTTATTTACCAAGTCGGGTTTAAATAATTGCATGTTGGTAAATCAGGAATTTGTGCAGGCAAGCAAAAATACACAACCACAGCTGGATGGAAACATTAAACGCCACCCCTCCTTTTCTTCACTTTTTTTTTTTCTCTCAGTTCTACGTTTTGGTCTCTCTTTCTTGTCCCTGCCTATTATTTAAGTCTAGCTGCAGACAGTACTGTTGTCCCATCACAATACAATAGCCTTTTGTTATTAAGATTCTGTAGGTGCTCTCTGTGAAGCATGACTAGGTAAGGCAGCAGCAGGAGTTGGGCCTGTCCCAAAGGGAATAAATGGAGATATGCAGTACATTTCAGACAGGGGAATCTCATTACCTCATTCCCACCATCACCAAGCATCCAGTGTCAATGTCCATGTTAAAACAGAAGTAGATTGCAGAAGAAATGGGAAATTCATTAATTAGTCTTGTAACTTTTTCAACCGAAAGTCAACTTGTCTCTCTTCCATTTGATTTGTTTTCTCTTCTTGCTCTACAGGTACATAGGTTCAATTAGTCCCAGCCTGGTGTTTCGCGTAATGTGTAAATCACATTGGCCCTTACCCCATCAACAACCCTGAGTGCAGTAAGCAAGGGCCACACTTTTAAAGCTATCTGTCATCGTGACAGCAGCTAATATAATACTTTAGCATGTACTTCAAGAACTCAGCACAGCCTTGCATTAAATTAGCTTTACAGCCCTTCCAAACACTCACACGGCCCTTGCAACCACTCATGTTTAAAGTTGTCTCCGTCCTTCAAGTGATTAATTGTGATCGGTATTCAATTATGTAGTCTATGATGAGCAAGGCCCTGCTGTCTTTTCTCAGTCTTGCTGAGTAATAACAGGGCATCTACAACATAGACCCATGAGTATGCCATCAATGCATCAAACTGACCACACTAAAGAAGCTTTATGTTCTTACTGAGCCTTTAGAAATAGTTGTTCTCATTTTCTTCCACCTCCAGATGAAAGTAAATAAGATTTAGTGTGTTGGCTCTGTAAGTTGTTATGAAATAGAAACCTTATGTAATTTCCAACTTTTGGCTCCAGTATTACTATTACGATCTGATATATCCTGCCACTACTGTATAACAGTGGTTCTCAACCAGGAATCTGGGGCCCACTATAGGGTAACTCAGCAAACTTCCATGAGGGTCTGAAGATGACAATTTTTTTTTAATTAATAAATTATATATATTTTAATATATTAAAATAACCAAACTCTTAACTACATTAAATGGCTAAAAACACAAATATCTAGAAGTAAACTTTTATTTTAATATCTATGTTATATATGTTTAAATATATAATATATTTATATTAAAAAAATGAATAAATATGTTTCCCCTTGTTTAATAATTGTTGCTAAATGAACAAAGTTAAATTAAACATAAGTTATTGAAACTTCTGAAAAAAATGATTTGTGGCTAATTTAATATATGAATACCACAGAAACCCAGTTTCTATTGTTAACATTTTTTTAAAAAAAAAAAAAAAAAAAATCAATTTACGGAACGAATGCAGCGCCAGTTTCGTTTTTTTCTGTAAGTAGAATAGGGAAGGTGTAGGACGTACAGCGTAAGCATTT
Source organism: Chanodichthys erythropterus (assembly GCF_024489055.1). NCBI lineage: Eukaryota > Metazoa > Chordata > Actinopteri > Cypriniformes > Xenocyprididae > Chanodichthys > Chanodichthys erythropterus. The sequence goes on along the minus strand of NC_090224.1, from coordinate 9,959,940 downwards.
TGAAGAATGCAGAAAGCGGAAGTACGTTCAAGGCGATCATTTGTGTTTATAAAGCATATACAGTTGTATTTTTTTTCGAAAATGACCAATTGTTTCGCTAGATAAGACCCTTATTCCTCATCTGGTATCGTTTAAAGCCCTTTGAAGCTGCACTGAAACTGTCATTTTGACCTTCAACCGTCTGGAGGCCATTTAAGTCCACTATAAGGAGAATAATCCTGGAATGTTTTCATCTAAAACCCTCATTTCTTTTCAACTGACGAAAGAAAGACATGAACATCTTGGATGACATGGGGGTGAGTAAATTATCAGGAAAAGTTTATTAAAAATCCTATTAATCCTTTAAGTAGAACATGTTCTATTAACAGAAAAGCTCTGATTCTGGGTTTAAATTCTGGAAATCTGGCAACCGTAAGCATGGACGCTTGTAAAAAACATTCTGTAAAGTAACTCCTTTATTTGACAAAAACAAAAAGTGATTTCAAAAGAGTGATATTGGTAAAGTTTTTAGTCTTTTAGCCACATTTCAGTCTCATCATTTTTCGTCAACGATATTGCATATGCTGTTTTAGTCACGTTATCGTTAAATGATATTGGTGTCGTCTCTCATCGTCTAGTCTTAGTCATGGAAAAAAAGGTTGTCAATGAACATTTTTTGTCATAGTTTTCGTTAACGAAATTAACACTGGTGTGGTGGTATTTCATATTCAAAAGCTTCAGTTCTTTGGATGTTTAGTTTCTGTTTGTGTGTGTGCTCTTTCACTGCTTGCTGTGCAGCTACAGAAGGTTTGTTTACTCCAGGTATCACAAACAGGAAGATTGCCATCTGCTTCTGAGAGAACCTCCAAGAGTGCCAGGACAAGACATAAGAAGCAGGTGCCTCTTTGTCATGCTGTCTCTTCATATGTTAGACTATACATTTCTCTGGACGTAATCTAGGGCAGCGGTTCTCAACCATAGAACTTGATTTTTGTTCTAAGCTGCGAGCTCAGTCTGAAAATATAAAGAGTCTGATTATGCCTCAGTGCCTCCAGATGTGCAAATCATCAACCTATCATATTTTAAATAATTGTATTATATTTATAAAATTCTGAAATATTTATTTTATCGCACCTCTTTCATTTGTCAATCACCTAGTGTGGGCTAATGATTCCCTGGCTTGAGTGTATTTAAATGTCGGGGTTATGGATCATTGTTATGCAGTTCATGTTTTTGAGTAGAAGGAGCAGGTTTATTAAAAATCTCCTGTTTTGTCATAGTAATTGTTGGCTGTCTGCCTGTCTGTCTTTTTCTCTTCCTCTGTCTTTTCTGAAATTGAAATGGTTGATTAGGGAGATGTCATCAGGTGTTCCATGAATTGGTTATGCAGATTTGTGCGCTGCTGTATTGAATAGCAATGCACATCCTATTAGAGGTGAGTGAAAGTTTGAGAATATGAGATGTTGAATCTTAGCAAGGCAAATTAGACAGCTGAACAAATTTGAAAGAATATAGAAATATCTGTGCTGAACTAAATCGTGAATTTTTTTTATTTTTATGTTTGCAATTGTTGTCGATAGTGGCACAAAGAACTTGTTCAGCTTTAAAAAGGCACAATTTTGACACTATGTTAAAGTAGGTTAGACAGATTTGTGTTTGTGTGTAAAGGGTGATAGAGAGTTGTATGAAAAATGATGAGGACTTAGAAGATCTCGATGAAGAAGTTTATTGCAGCGTAGCAGTGACAAAGTACACGTAGCACCTTGGGTTCATCAGAGTCAGAATGAACCCAGAACATCTAAATCTCAAACCTTTTATCCTGTCACAGTTTACCTCTCTTCATGTAAATGTAGTTTCTCATGTTTTACCAGCTGTGGTCTGTATGTTAATAAGTTGTGACACCTCATTGTCTGAGATGGTTCCCTGTGTCCCACACCCATTCCCATTCTACAATTGATTACCATTTGCTCAGGATTTGATCAACCAAATGGTACACAAACAATATACCAGTTGACTTTCTTCTTCTCTATGATAATTAAGCCATTTTGGGGATGAGCTGATTCTAAAATATACTTGGGAATGGAATCTGGGTCGAGGCAGACTACAATTTCTTACAGAGTTCATATTGGGATTATATCACAGGCTATGGGTGTTTGATTAAATGAGAGCTTTAGAGAGGAAAGGAGATTTTGTTAACAAAAGATATTATGAATTGCAGGAAAACTGCAGCTCTGCTTTACTCATTCAAAGAGTTTGAGAGAAACTGAACAAGTGTGTCTGCATCACATTAACCGATTCACCCCACTGATCAGATGCTTTGGGGAGAAAAGACAGCCTGTGTGAATGTGTGGTACTGAGCGTGTTGTGTACGACTCATGGAAGCCAAACTGCGATAAGAGAGGCTCTGTGTATGCAGAACATAACACACAATTACTGTGCACATGTCTAAACCATGCATAATGAGCTTGTGTTTAATGTTGGTCATGAAGTCTTCTCTCTTATTCCCAGTCCAGATGATTAGCTGTCTAAACTGTCCAACAGTGAGACATCAGCCGCCTGCAAAACCGAGACACCAGTCAAATTTCAAAGACTTCAGTCGCTCATTCTCACCCTGTTAACGATTCAGACCTGTCTGAATGACTACTAGATCTCTAGATCCTCTTTAAAAGCTCCATCACAGTAAGTACATCTGTAGTTAGTCTGTTTTGCTGGAAAACTATTGATCCCAGCAGACTGATATGCTAATGTGTCTGTTTAAATTGGCTAGAGTTAAGAATAGTGCTCCATAGTGAACAGCTGTGATGGAAATTCAGCTGTGCACTTTTGAAGAAACTGGAGTATAATCTCTTGTCTGGGGGCATTTGATATGACCGTGGCAGACTGGGGGCTCATTAGTGAGTGAACCTCTTTATACAAACCCATGATTTCCCAGAAATCATTGTATTTTATATAGCAGGGGTGTTTTGTCCAAAGAAGCAAGGGAGGCAGTGCCTCAAAAATCATCACACGTTGCTGATGTACAGTAGATAGTGAAACACAACACAACAGCGTGCAGCTCATTATCTGTCATTATATGCACAAAGGTGTGATTTATTTGTGTATGTGCATGCTTTGTTATCTCATTAAATGCCTTGGCTGCAGCATTAATGTGCTGGACTACACTGTGCCTCATGTGGAGACAGTCAACACATCTGTTGTCTCTGTTAATCTCCAATTAGTGCAAAGGACACTTCATGTCTAGACATATTTATTGCCTTTGAGCTTCATCTATCTTTCTCCATCTCTGACCATTATATTTGTTCAATCCATGACTATCAGTGGTTGCACAATGTCTTTTTTCAGTAATGTTGTGAAGTATTACATTTTAAAATAATAAAGCTGCATTACTCCAGCGCCTGGATTCCAGTTTTCAGTGTCACATGATTCTTTAGAATTCTTTAGAAATCAATTTAATGCATCCTTGCTGAATGAAATTATTACTTTCTTTCAAGAAAAGAAAACTTACTGACCCTAAAATTTTGAACAGTAGCGTATTTCATACATCTTTTTCATTGTATTTGGGGGCATAGTTCATATAAAAAATGAAAATTGCCATTATTTGCTCACCTTCTTTTTTCATCTGTGAAACATAAGAAATTTTGAAAAATGTCTGAGCTGTTCTATTCCATACACTGAAAAGGTATTTCAATTTAGAAGTCTTGTGCTCTTACACTTACACTTACAAGTCTTCTGAAGCCATATGATATACACTATATTGCCAAAAGTATTGGGACACTCCTCCAAATCATTGAATTCAGGTGTTCCAATCACTTCCATGGCCACAGATGTATAAAATCAAGCACCTAGGCATGCAGATTGCTTCTACAAACATTTATGAAAGAATGAGTCGCTCTCAGGAGCTCAGTGAATTCAAGCATGGTACTTTGATATAGTGATCGATATTTATTTTTATATAACCGATACCGATTATTTGAATGTTTATGTACCTGATAACCGATATGCAGAACCGATATTTATTTACTGTTATACTTCTGTTTTTGACAATTATTACAACACAAATGAGCTGAACAAACCATTTTATTTATAATAATCACTCCCTCCTTGCATACAAAAAAAAAAATTTCATGCAGTGGCCATGCTTGATGATGCAGTGGCCATGCCATGCTTCCTGATCATCAACCCATTCAGGTGCTGAGCAATATAAACAAACTTTTTTTTCCGAGACTATATAAAGTTAAACAGCACTTGTCAGTTGGCATTTTATGATCTAAATTTAATTTAACGTTAAATCATGAAATGCCAACTGACAAAGTGCTGTTTGACCATAACTTAATCAACCGCGATTGCGTCAGTTGCTAAGCAATATGAACAAACTTTTTCCTCTAGACTAATGGTGAGCAAATACAACAGATAGAGAATTAAATTCAGCGCTTTTATTTTCAACATGCACTCATTCATGTCTGTTTTATTTAATTCATGTAAAGTTACGTCTTTATTGGGGCAGGACATGACGAATTACACTACGTGACTCAATGAGTTCGTCTCAATTGTTTAGAAACAAGCTGCATAAATTAACTATATCAGGAATTTATGTCTCAGATCTCATTTGTGCATGTCTGTTATGTTAAATAAAGTTGATTAATTAAAGCAAACCAAGTAGCACATATACTTTACCTGTGCACTGAGTTGTTGTTGACTGATCTCCTCAGACGCCCGGGCTGCAATGGCGGAAATCTCAAAAAGGCCACAAGATGGCGCCGTAAATCGGCGAATCCGGTATTACAAAACCAATACCCGATTATGTAAAAATGCTTAAATATCGGGAAAAATATCGGTAAACAGATACATCGGTCGATCACTACTGTGATAGGTTGCCATCTGTGCAATAAGTCCATTCATGAAATTTCCTCACTACTAAATATTCCTTGGTCAACTGTTAGCGGTATCATAACAAAGTGGAAGCAATTGGGAACAAAAGCAACTCAGCCACAAAGTGGTAGGCCACATAAAATCACAGAGCGGGTTCAGCGCATGCTGAGACACACAGTGCGCAAGAGTCGCCAACTTTCTGCAGAGTCAATAGCTACAGACCTCCAAACTTCATGTGGCCTCCAGATTAGCTCAAGAATAGTGCGTAGAGAGCTTCCTGGAATGGGTTTCCATGGCCGAGCAGCTGCATCCAAGCCTTACATCACAAAGTGCAATCAAAGCGTTGGATGCAGTGGTGTAAAGCACGCCGTCGCTGGACTCCAGAGCAGTGGAGACGTGTTCTCTGGTGTGACGCATCACACTTCTCTGTATGGCGATCCAATGGAAGAGTCTGGGTTTGGCGGTTTCCAGGAGAACGGTACTTGCCTGACTGCATTGTGCCAAGTGTAAAGTTTGGTGGAGGGGGGATTATGGTGTGGGGTTATTTTTCAAGGTTTGGGCTTAGCCCCTTAGTTCCAGTGAAAGGAACTCTTAATGCTTCAGCATACCAAGACATTTTGGACAATTTCATGCTCCCAACTTTGTGGGAACAGTTTGGGGATGGCCCCTACCTGTTCCAACATGACTGCGCACCAGTGCACAAAGCAAAGTCCATAAAGACATGGATGAGCGAGTTTGGTGTGGAGGAACTTGACTGGCCTGCACAGAGTCCTGACCTCAACATGATAGAACACCTTTGGGATGAATTAGAGCGGAGACTGTGAGCCAGGCATTCTCATCCAACATCACTGCCTGACCTCACAAATCTGCTTCTAGAAGAATGGTCAAAAATTCCCATAAACACACTCCTAAACCTTGTGGAAAGCCTTCCCAGAAGAGTTGAGGCTGTTAGAGCTGCAAAGGGTGCGCCAACTCCATATTAAACCTTACGGATTAAGAATAGGATGTCATTAAAGTTAATGTGCGCATAAAGGCAGGTGTCCCAAAACTATTTACAACAAAGTGTATATAAGCACAACAGACTGAAATTCAAGTTATTGATTAAAAATCTTGCTTTTCGGCCAAGGTCACTATATCATTGTTTTTGACACCTTGGAAATTCTGCCATGAATATTTCAGAGTTTCAAAGAACATGTGGGTGAAATAAGTCATGTTCTCATGACATGTTCTTTTAATTCCCAGTAACTGCAGTCAGAAATATAACCCAGTGAAAAGAGAGAAGAAAAATTCAGAAGAAAAAATATCATAGGGTGGGTCTGCACTAAGAGTTGAGATTTCAGAAATGGCACGTACCATGCAGTCATGCAGAAAGTGCTGTGAAACTGTTCGGCTTAGTTTAGAGTAAATTAATGGAGAGTCCGTTATAAAGTTCAGAAGTGTTCAAGTGTGAACGGCACAATATCATTTTCTTTGCTTCCGACTCCTACACCATCTTAAACTCATCTGATCACAGAAATAACTCTTTTAGAATGTTTGAGTAAATTAGCAGGCAAACAAGTGATCTGATAATAAATTTGATGCAATAGATCAAACTCACTGATCTGTCACAGACAAAAGGTGCAGGAATAATCTTGATTCAGCCATGGACCAGAATATGTGGCTTTTGTGTGTATATGTGGTTAACTTCTGATCTTGTAAATAAATGGATGACTGTTGTGGATGATTGTCATCTCTTCAGAACAGAAGTGTTCAGCTTGTCAGCAGGGCCATCTTGAGTGGTAACATAATATGTAATCTGCTGCAGTATTTGACATGCTTGTGTACGTTTTCATGTTACTTGTTTGCTTAAGAGCTCTCAAAAATCTCTAGCTGTTTCTTGTTGCACTGCATGAGTAAAATCAAGCAATTCAAATGTCGGTCATGGCAGATGCGATTTTATATCTGACTGTGAAGGGGTGAGCTCTAAAAATACATTGTGCTTGTTTTAGCTTCAACAAGACTGAGAAATAGTAAATATTTTAATATTATGAAAAATATTTGTTGACAACCATTTTTTCAAGTATAGATCTGTCTAAATGTATTGCCTTAAAACATCCTATTTGTCCTGTGTGTTTCTTGATGTCTAATAATCTTACTTTTTTGTTCTGTTTGTGTGTGTTGCTGATTTGTCAGTATGCTGAATCATATCAAATTATCTCTTTCATTAATTTCAGTGAACCGGGAAATTTCTGACTTACAGCCTGAGGCAGTTTCTAACTTTGGAAGATATTGAAGTAATCCATAATTAGCTTTTTTACTCTCTTATCCATCTCTGAGAAAAGAGACTTCATCTGCTTTTGTAGATGGCTGTTAAGATTTGAGGAGAGGATCGTTGTCGTTCTTTTTGACATGAAAAGGTATTAAAATAATGCACTCCTTAGAGTTGTTGACGGTCCTTATTTATTTATTGTGGAGAAGATCTTAATTTAGCTGCAACACTCGGACAGCTGCACCAAAATAAAGATTTACCAATCAAACAATCAGGTAATTATGCAGCTGATCTTAGAGCAGTAATTACTGTCTTAATTGAGTTAATGAGGCCTGGATCAGTTCAGATGGAGTTCAGGAGCATTAAGAGGGAAGACATTGACTGACCTGTGATCTGTGAGGCTGTGAAGTGATGGTGTTATAATGGCAGGCTAATTTTGTGCTCTATGGGTTGATGATCTGAGGTTAATGATGCGCATCTCGGAACAAATTCACTCAAGTATGAATCATGTTTTAAGATTTAGTGTGATTAAAAACAGTAGTGCTTGGTGTATGTGGTACCTCAGTTGTGTTTGTGTTTTTGATGTGCTGAGAATCCTTATACATAAAGTAATAGCCTTTTGAGTTTGATGCTTTTTTTTTAGCTAGTATACAACAGCCAGTAAAGTGAATCTCTTCTTTGTGTACAATAACCTTTTGTGTCACTTTTGTTGCTCCACTTTGCTGTGTGTTTTGACCACCAAGGCTTAACACATCAGCCCTCAGTTCAGGGTCAGTTTTGTAACAATAATAATACCACCACCTATTGCTCAGGTCAGCAATATAAAGATTGTATTTGTTGATTGTATTTGTTTCAGCAATCTTTATTTGACTGCAGACTATATACACCGATCAGGCATAACATTATGACCACTGACAGGCGAAGTGAATAACACTGATTATCTCATCAACACGACACCTGTTAGTGGTTGGAATATACAATATTTGACAGCAAGTGAGCATTTTGTCCTCAAAGTTGATGTGTTAGAAGCAGGAAAAATGGGCAAGTGTAAGGATTTGACCTTTGACAAGGGCCAAATTGTGATGGCTAGAAGACTAACCTCTTGGAGAAGACTCCAAAACTGCAGCTCTTGTGGGGTGTTCCCAGTCTACAGTGGTCAGTATCTATCAAAAGTGGTCCAAGGAACGAACAGTAGTGAACTGGTGACAGGGTCATTGCTCATGCCTGTGTTAAGCAAAGGCTGGCCCGTGTGGTCCGATCCAACAGATGAGCTACTGTAGCTCAGATTGTTCAAGACGTTAATGCTGGTTCTGATAGAAATTCAGAATACAACGTGCATCGCAATTTGTTGTGTATGGGACTGCATAGCCACAGACCAGTCAGGGTGCCCATGCCGAAAGCACCAACAGTGGGCACGTGAACATCAGAACTGGACTACGGAGCAGTGGAAGAAGTTTTCTTTTACATCACGTGGATGGCCGGGTGTGTGTTTCACTTACCTGGGGAACACATGGCACCAGGATGCACTATGGGAAGAAGGTAAGCCAGCAGAGGCAGTATGATGCTTTGGGCAATGTTCTGCTTGGAAACCTTGGGTCCTGCCATCCATGTGGATGTTACTTTGACATGTACCACCTACCTAAGCATTGTTGTAGACCATGTACACCCTTTCATGGAAACAGTATTCCCTGGCGGCTGTGGCCTCTTTCAGCAGGATAATGCACCCTGCCACAAAGTAAAAATGGTTCAGGAACGGTTTGAGGAGCACAACAACGAGTTTGAGGTGTTGACTTGGCCTCCAAATTCCCCAGATCTCAATCCAATTGAGCATCTGTGGGATGTGCTGCACAAACAAGTCCGATACATGGAGGCCCCACCTCGCAACTTACAGGACTTAAAGGATTTGCTGCTAACATCTAACAGCACACCTTCAGTGGTCTAGTGTAGTCCATGCCTTTACGGGTCAGGGTTGTTTTGGCAGCATCTTCAGGAGGACCAACACAATTTTATGAAGGTGGTCATAATATGCCTCATATGTGTATGTGTATGTGTGTGTGTGTGTGTGTGTGTGTGTGTATGTGTGTATATATATATATATATATAAAACTGAAATATCACATGGTCCTAAGTATTCAGACCCTTTGCTGTGACACTCATATATTTAATTCAGGTGCTGTCCATTTCTTCTGATCATCCTTGAGATGGTTCTACACCTTCATTTGAGTCCAGCTGTGTTTGATTATACTGATTGGACTTGATTAAGAAAGCCACACACCTGTCTATATAAGACCAAAGTCCCTTTAAAGGGGGGGGGGGGGTTGCATGCGATTTCACTTTTTTAACTTTAGTTAGTGTGTAATGATACTGCTTGAGCATAAACAGTATCTGCAAAGTTACAGCGCTGAAAGTTCAATGCACACAGAGATATTGTCTTTTAAAGTTATGGCATTTTATTGCCTACAAAAACGGGTGGTTTGGACTACAACGAGCTTCTTCCCGGGTTGTTGACATCATAAACCCTTGCTATTAACATAAACACTGCCCCCGGGAACACGCAACAAAGTGGGCGAGGCCATGTGGCGTAGCATAATGAAAGCGTAAGAGTTGTTTACACCGAACGCGAGCTGCGCGACGCGACACGACGCATCAAAAGATATAGAACCCATTATTATCTGTGATATTTTCTACACTGGATGCGGTGGTGAAGACAGTTTCCTGAATCTACACAAGTTTAATGCTGGATTTACACAAAGACTTTTACTGAAAGATGAAGCAGTTCCCACTTTAAAAGCAGAAGCTGCTGTTTATCAGCCCCAAACTGTAAGTACGTTTTATTGTTTGTCTTTTAAACGTAATGTTGTAGTTCTGTTGCTATTTTTAATGCACCTAGGACGTATACGAAGAGCAACTCGTTTTTGCTAGCCAATTAGCTAAATTCTAGTGCAACAAACACCAACAAACTTCTATGTTCATAGACAAACAGTTGTTCATGCTATAAATTAAACGCTACCTTTACAAAAATGGCATTTATTTACTACAGGAAAGCTTTAATCAGGATAAAACTGTATATTGAAAGCTAACAAACAGCAGTGACAGCTTATCTAAACACTTTGACACAAATACTAAATGAAATACCATTCATAAACATCCTTCAAAAGCCGCGATTGCAGAGGTTCTACTTTTTCCTCTTCATCTGGGTCTGATTCGGCTCAATTTGATACAGTAATGTAGGCGCTATTATTTACTTTCCACCTAAGTGCGTAATTACGAATGGTAAGGGGCGTGGCGTTTCCGGACGCTTCAGCGAATCACGACAGACTGGGCCAGTAACCAACCTGCTGACCAATCTGAGCACATTGCGTATGTCGGAGGGAGTGGCTTCATAGAAGCAGGAAGTCAAACGAGTCGTTCATATGACAGTGGAAACAGAGGTGTAGAATTAAGATAAAATATATGAAAAATACAGCATTAAAAAAAAAACGAAGCATTAAGACATGTTAAACTGGGCCCCAAAAACACAATCAAGCCTAGAAAAAAAACATGTAACCCCCCCTTTAAGACAAGTCATTTCACTCGGCGGCCATCCTTGAAACGCCTCTAGGGCATCCTGGGCATCATGCCCTATCTCTTTGAATGGGGAAACATCAAATTCTCCAAAACTGTTCGCCAACCTTTCGATTAAATTTTATATTTGAAATCACCAATGAAATCTAACAACAACTGGCTCATAAATTTAGTTTCTAAACGCTTGAATCATGACAAAAAAAACTGTATTTTTCAGGCTGGATCAAGCTAATGCGCATGCGCAGACCTAAATGCGCGTCTCTTCAGAGGCGAGCGCCTGACTGTTTCTATAGAAACCGGCAATTCTAACGGCCGCTGAAGTGACGCGATGACTTTACCAGTCGGCGATTGGCTCTTATTTAGAAGGTGGGACTTATTCCGCCATATTGCGCGTTACACTTTCTCCCATTCAAAACAATACGAGTGACACGTCTTGTGTTATTCTATAGTCTTTGATAAGACCTTACAGCTCACAGTGCATGTCAGAGCAAATGAGAATCATGAGGTCAAAGGAACTGCCTGAAGAGCTCAGAGATTGTGGCAAGGCACAGATCTGGCCAAGGTTAAAAAAAAAATTCTGCTGCACTTAAGGTTCCTAAGAGCACAGTGGCCTCCATAATCCTTAAATGGAAGATGATTGGGATGACCAGAACCCTTCCTAGAGCTGGCCATCCGGCCAAACTGAGCTATCGGGGGAGAAGAGCCTTGGTGAGAGAGGTAAAGAAGAACCCAAAGATCACTGTGGCTGAGCTCCAGAGATGCAGTCGTGAGATGGGAGAAAGTTGTAGAAAGTCAACCATCACTGCAGCCCTCCACCAGTCAGGGCTTTATGGCAGACTGGCCCGACGAAAGCATCTCCTCAGTGCAAGACACATGAAAGCCCGCATGGAGTTTGCTAAAAAACACCTGAATGACTCCAAGATGGTGAGAAATAAGATTCTCTGGTCTGTTGAGACCAAGATAGAACTTTTTGGCCTTAATTCTAAGCGGTATGTGTGGAGAAAACCAGGCACTGCTCATCACCTGTCCAATACAGTCCCAACAGTGAAGCATGGTGGTGGCAGCATCATGCTGTGGGGGTGTTTTTCAGCTGCAGGGACAGGACGACTGGTTGCAATCGAGGGAAAGATGAATGTGGTCAAGTACAGGGATATCCTGGACAAAAACCTTCTCCAGAGTGCCCAGGACCTCAGACTGGGCCGAAGGTTTACCATCCAACAAGACAATGACCCTAAGCACACAGCTAAAATAACAAAGGAATGGCTTCACAAAAACTGACTGTTCTTGAATGGCCCAGCCAGAGCCCTGACTTAAACCCCATTGAGCATCTCTGGAGAGACCTAAAAATGGCTGTCCACCAACATTTACCATCCAACCTGACAGAACTGGAGAGGATCTGCAAGGAGGAATGGCAGAGGATCCCCAAATCCAGGTGTGAAAAACTTGTTGCATCTTTCCCATAAAGACTCATGGCTGTATTAGATCAAAAGAGTGCTTCTACTAAACACTGAGCAAAGGGTCTGAATACTTAGGACCATGTGATATTTCAGTTTTTCTTTTTTAATAAATCTGCAAAAATGTCAACAATTCTGTGTTTTTCTGTCAATATGGGGTGCTGTGTGTACATTAATGAGGAAAAAAAAAATAATTTAAATTATTTTAGCAAATGGCTGCAATATAACAAAGAGTGAAAAATTTAAGGGGGTCTGAATTCTTTCCGTACCCACTGTGTATGTGTGTGTGTGTGTATATGTATATAGTCTGCAGTCTAATATTCTGTAGTATTTAATGTATAGTTATAATGTTAAAGTCATTGTGTTGATAGAGAAAACTTTCTTTATTGTGCCTTTGGTAGATTCAATGTCACAGTCAGTTCCAGTACTGGACATGATGTAGATGGTTCTGACAGGTTTAGTCAGATTTGGCCTTGTGTTGCTGTGTTGATGGTTTACTTGCCTGTAGATCGAGTCTTTAGCAGGCTTTCTTTCTCATGTTGCTGGCAGCTCAGATAACTTTTGACCTTAAAATTATCCCTGTGACTTTGGCCTGACCTGCTGCTTCACGTGTAGTCTTTATGGACAGGCTGAGATTTCTGACCTTTTGAAAAGAGAGCGAATTAGAAACAGAGCAGAAAAAAGAGAAAGATGTGTGAGGGCAAAATGCCAGGAACTGCCTTAGGCACTCTGTTATAGAGCCTTGATTCTTTTTTTCTTTACTTTATGTAATAGGTCAAAGGTCAACACGAATAGTGAATGGAATACTGAGGGTTTGTTTAATTTTTGGAAAATAATATGATATGGAGTAGTGATGCTCATGCACTCACACTCAATGCATCGTTTCATGTTTGCCAGTTTTTTAACACACACGTTTTTTTGTTTTTGTGAATTGTGGGGACTTTCCAAAGGCCGCAATGCATTTTATACTGTACAAACCGTACTTTCTATCCCCCTACCCTACCCCTAACCCTAAACCTAACCATCACAGGAAACTGTGCACACCTTTATTTTCTCACAAAAACATAATTTAGTATTTTTATTAATTAATTTACATTGTGGGGACTGGTGGCTGGTCCCCACGATGTAGATGAACTCAGGTTTATATTACATCGTGGGTCATTTGGTCCCCACAATGTAATATAAACAAACTCACACACACACACACACACACACACGCGCGCGTGCGCACACACACACTGATCTGGCCTCTCAGGGAGTATAATCTAGAAAGCGTGCATCAGTGCTTCTGATCTGAGCCTGGCCTTTTATCAGTAACTCATTTGCTATTCATGCTTTTATTTGCTCTTTTTGTCTCTCTGTTTTCCTCTCTCTACTTAATCTTTGAACCTTCCTGTTTGTTTTTTTGTGACTGAAATGTGTGAAGATGTACAAAAGAGGTCCCCTTTAGACACATTTCATCCCTAACTTCCTGTTTAGTGATGTGGACAGATGGAATGATGCAAACTCTTATGTTGATATGTGTTTTTCTGCCAGGAACTTCTTCCTTGCTGTCTTTGATTTCCACATGAATGTCTCTCATTCAGACCTTCAGTTCCTTTTTTGTCTAGGTCAGGTAGGATTGTCGTGGCTTATGATGCCAATTTTGATGGCAAAACTAATATTCAATTTTTTAAAATTACTTATTTATTATGTTGTATAAAATATATAATACTGTATCTAGTAATATAAAATATATTAGTATAATTTATCATTTGTAAAATATTTTAATTCAGTGGCATGATGCTTAAATCAGTCTGTTTTTTTAATTAGTAACATTGTTAAATTAAAAATGAAGCAAACAGTGCAAGTTGCTAGATTATCAAATGCAAAATAGAATAATGTTATTTTTTCCATAATCTCCATAGTTTTTATTAAACACAGTGATTTAACAATTTGAATGACTAACATAACTAAACATTTGATATCCTTCACAAAACCAGATTTTTATATGATTATCATAGGTTGTTTTGTCAGTAGAAGACTTTTAGTACTTGTCTCTCTATCCTGTGCAATAGTAATAGATGCTCTAGTGATTAGCTCAAGACGTTTGAGCTCCTGGGTACAATGTGGAGCACCCAGCAGTGATATGTCCTGAGGCTGTCCCACACATGTAGACACACACACTCACACAAACTCAAGATGGATGTGTTGAGAGTAAGCAGGAAAGCTAGTGAAGATGAGTTTCCAGTGGCCTAAGGCACAAGTCTGTAGTGTGACATGCTGCCCACATAGCAAATGGCTAAAAAAAAAAAAAAAGAAAAAGAAAAAAGAGAGATGGGAATAGTGCTTATTTGTTGATGTCTTCAACTTCAAGAGATCTTTTTTTTCTGTTGGGCCTGAGGGTAAAAGTGTGTATATCCTTGCCAAAATGCCACAGTTATCAGGACTGAAAACAATTTATAACCTCTGTGTTCCTGTTACTGACTTTTTTTTTCTCAGGAAACCTTGGACTGCTATCATAGATGTTGACATCTCTCTTGCATTTTTTCGATCACTTTTTTCTTCAAGGTTTCCGTTTTTCCCTCTTTTTGGTAGGAGACTAGTTCTGTGCAAAGATACAGATTTTTTTGTTGTTGTTGTTTTTGTTTATTTGTGTGTGTGTGTGTGTGTGTGTGTGTGTGTGTGTGTGTGTGTGTGTGTGTGTGTGTGTGTGTGTGTGTGTGTGTGTGTGTGTGTGTGTGTGTGTGCTTTTGTTTATATTACATTGTGGGGACCAAATGTCCCCATGATGTAATATAAACCTGAGTTCACCTACATCGTGGGGACCAGCCAGCGGTCCCCACAATGTAAATGGGTTTATAAATCATATAGAATGAGTTTTTGTGAAAAAGTAAAAGTTTGCACAGTTTCCTGTGAGGGTTAGGTTTAGGGGTAGGGGCAGGGTAGGGGGATAGAATGTACAGTTTGTTCAGTGTAAAATGCATTGAAGTCTATGGAAAGTCCCCACAATTCACAAAAACAAACATGTGTGTGTGTGTGTGTGTGTGTGTGTGTGTGTGTGTGTGTGTGTGTGTGTGTGTGTGCACTGTCTGTTTGGGTCTGTATGTTTTAAGTTTCATTTAGAGCAGTGATTTTCTTCCTTTATAGACCAAGAGACCACCCACCTAGACTCTGTCAAGCCAGAGACCCTCTATAATAGCATTCATTAAGACCTTTTCCTCAATTTCCTCTATTTCCTCTTATGTCAGATAACTGAAGTAATATATTGTGAACAGCTAGTAGCATTGACAATACGGTGAACCAGATGAATTTTTGCATGTCATCTAATGAGACTTGATTCAAATGCAAAGTTGTTGTGATAGCTGGTAACAAATAATGTACATGAATAAAGGGAGTAAAGTTCTCATACACACTGCTGATCCAACTGAAGACTTGCTTGAACATGTTTTCAGGTTGTAAAGTCTCTGTTCAGATTGTAGGTACAATCGTGTTGGAACTAGGGCTGGGCGATATGGCAAAAAAATAAAATCTCGATAGAAAATGCTAAATATTTTTAAAAAGTAAAAAGTAATAGCAATAAATAACACCAGTAATAGGCTATTATTAACAGCAAATGCTTTGTAAAAACAGAAAACAACAGCAGCTTTCAGCCTGTCACCATCATACAAACATGAAATATGAAACAGGTTGTTCAATATTGTCCTATTGTTTTTATGTTTGGCGGACATGTTTAGGTCTCACCCATGAAACGGCATTCTAACAAAACAGTGGTCAAGTAAAAAAAAAAAAGCTCAACTCGCGTTTAATAACTTTGCCTTTTTTTTTTTCCTCATTACACTACCTGCGTCTCATTTTAATAATGTGATAACGCATTTCTGAATGAACAGCTGCTTAAAAATAGTGATGTGTTCTACGTTCATAGAGCGTCACATGTGAGAGCGGTTAATCAGGTGGTTCGGCGCCATCATGAAGTCGCATCATTTACTTCTCCTAATACGTTATCATTGCTGTATTGTCAACATGTCTAATTGTAACGCTTGCTAACATTTTTATTCAAAATTGTGATTTCTCGATTTAAAAAATAATAAAATCGAGGCAAAACATTTCATTCAAAATTATTCTGAAAAAAATGTGTGGTGGTGGTGTTGTTGTTTTTTTCTCTCTCTATCTCTCTGTATTTGTCTTTCAAAATGTTCTTCTGTCACTCATTGGATACCTGTATGCAGTGTCTAAAATTAACTTTTTGACACATTTGCAAATGATGAGTGAATTCAGAAATGACTAGTAGTACATTTTCCTTACTAGCCAAAAATTATGATTATTATTATCATCATCATCATCATCATCATCATCATATGTTTATTTGCACTACCGTTTCTGACTACCATCTCTCATATATGTATGCCATTTTATATCTGCATTTTTATCTTCTTTAACTTTATTAATATCATAAATATGTTTATTTGCACTACCGTTAAGCACAAGCGCCACATACTGTCAGGGATTGAATTTGCACATTCACTCTCCGCATCGCCAGTGGAAATCGCTTGGGTGTGAACACAAAAAACTTCTCGAAAAACGCTGGCGATATTCATCCCAGTGTGTACAGGCCTTTAGATTGCAATGTAAGAAAGAAATTAAAGTATTTTACACCTCACAACAACTTTTATTACGGTTACTTTTCTTAAATATGACATCCTTGATGAAGTGGACTTAGCCTTCGAAATGAGACGCAGCTCCTGTCACTGAAGGAGTGTGTTTTTGGTTGTGAGGGAAAGATTACCTTTTTCAGCTTCCCAAAGAACCCAGCATTAAGGGAACAGTGGATGAAGTTTGTTTTTCCGGGGCAGCAATGGGTTGCACACGTATGTTTGTTTGTTCCCAGGATTTCTGTGACGAATACTTTGTAAACAAGTCCCAGTTCAACGCTGAATTTGCAGATCGTGGGTGGTGAGAAAAACCGCATCACATGTATGTTTTGTTGGCAATCGGCACGCAAGTGCATATAATGTAAACCACATGAATGTTTTTATTCCTTTTTTATTTATAATGATGTCGCAGCTAGCAGACGATCTCTACACAAAAGCTGCGTGCGCTCGTGACTGTTTAGCTCCGCCCACGGCATTGACGGCAGGCATGTCTCCAGGAGCTCGGCTTTTTTCGGAAAGACTCAGTTTAGCGTATCTATCTTTTATAAATATGATAAAACTAAAGACTTTTCGGAGATATGAAGGACGCATTGTTACTCTATATGTACTCAAGATAAACACGAAATTGGCAGAAACTGTGTGTGATACAATCCCTTTAAGCTAACTCCATGCAAATTCAGAAGCTATAGCCTGAGGCTTTTGGTTTGTTTGTTTTAACTGTCCTCCCTGCAGAAATTAACCAAAAATAAAACCTTCTTGCTGCTAAATGGTGACCTTTAACTTTTTTTCTTTCTTTTTTTGTCCTGTGGCTAGGATTCATTATGGGCCTAAAAGCTTCGACTGGTTATACCAAGCATTGGTTCAGACAGTTTTGTCATAATAATGAGTTACTGTTAAATTATGGTTTGAATAGTGGGTGGTGTTTGGTCTCATGGATTTGATTGTTTATAATAAGCTTAACTAGATTGTTTTGCTGGCAAATTTTGCTGGATTATTACTGTCTGAATCTGGAAGTGTGTGAAGCCACATTAATCCTACACTATTAATGGCCCAGTAAAGATGTTAGCATTTAGATGACTGAATTAAGGGTGGAATACATTACACTTTTGCTTAGATTTTTGCCAGTCATTTTGGGCAGTCGAAGCTTACCGATTTCACAGAAAATCATGTATCGTTGTGTATGACCCAACACTACTGAAATTCTACTGAAGCTGTATCTATGTTGCAATAAAATGCAATACAAATACAATAACAATACAAAAGTAAATTAACAGAGCATGCGTAACAAATTAGCCTCAATTTTTTGAGCACAGGTAAAACAACTGAGTGCACCACTCACTTATAACTCCCCATAATCTGTAGAGTCCATTATAATTGTTGATTATTACACTGATTAATCAGTATGCTTTGTTCAATTATTCCACTTTAGCAATTAGTAAAAATATTGAGTTATACTTAAAAATCACTTCAGCTTTTGAAAGTGTATTTTTAATAAATTTCGAGCCAACTGAATAGACCAATCTACTTCAGGTTTTCTTTTCTCATCAAAAGTCATCAATAGTCTGACTGTTACAATGACTGGTACTGTGTTTTTATTTAGTCTGGGAATTGTAGTAATAACTTTTTAATAAGAATAAAAATATGAATATGTAATATTGTGCATATTTTTTTAAAAATACCCCTCTCTCGATTTCTTTTTTCAAATTTAAGGTCACTGAATGGCTTTCCTGAGGTAAATGTAACATTTTGTGACATTAGTTTGCAAGCTGTTTTATTGACGTCTATCTGCGGTTAAAACTCTGATTAAGTGATTACATTAGAGATGGATTCATTTCAGTAAGTTGTACTGTATCTTTCAACATACCTTTTGAAGTTCATTCATGTTTATTTTGTGCTGTAATAGCAGAAAAGAGGAAGAAATAATAGGTTAACGTGCCGCTTGACCTGAGGCGCCTACAACAACTACTGTCATCTCCTGCACATCCATGTTTGTTTCATCTGTAATGCATCTTCTAGCGATGAGGCATAGTTTCTGTGTGAGTATGTTGTGTTTGGAATTATTTGAAAGTCTGGTAGTGTATGATCCTCAGTCATTTAGTGTGTGATGCCCAGTTTTTCTCTGTAAAGTCAGCAAATGTATGATGCCAAATGTTTTAAAATCTGTTCAGATTTCAAAAGTTGTGTAGGGTATTCCAGCCTTTAGATGACAAATAACTAGAATGAGCCATATAATGTGAAATTGGATTATGATCATTCTATTCTTAAGTTATTATTTATGAGTATATACATGTATGAGATCATGCTCATTTCTGTAGCAGAATACGTTTGTGAAGAAGAACTGGCTTTTGTTACAGACAGGACTGCACTCTGATTAACGAGCATCATTAAGCTCTATCTTGATGGGGGACAGAAGGAGGAGAACGATATTGACGGAGAGAGGAAAAGAGCTGGCAGGTTGATGTATGATATTGGTAACCAGCTTTACTGCTCTTGTCAAGCTCCTCCTTGAACAGCCATATTAATGCGTTGTCTTCTGATTTCAGACATATTTAAGTGTCTCAAATCTTAAGGGATGAAGAGATCATCAGTTCATTCCCAGCAAATCATGCATGGATTTCGGTTACTGATTCACTGATATGGAACTTATGGGCTGAAAATTGATGATAAACAGTATATACTTTAATGTTATTGATTCAGTGTCACAAGATTCTTCATAATATGCTGATTTATGTTTACCCATTATATTTCTCAAAGATCATAAAAAATATTACAGGTTGATCAGTTATAAGCAAAAGACCATTAGTTTACAATTAGCTTGTGAACGGATTTGAAATGGAACAAAGAGAAAAGAGGCTGGGCATACAAAAGAGTATTCAAAACTGTGACAGAGAAGAATGGAGAGGTAGAAAAGAGATGGATTGGTTGTAATGGCTGAAATATATGAGGGTCATAGATCTTCACGTATCTCAAGTGTTATCTCCTGAATAGCATCAGGTCCTCCTCATTAGTGCATGTCTGCTGCTTAATTATTGATACCTGAATGAGAGATCCAGAGCCCCAGACTGTTCTTCAACTGTTTTTGCTAGCTGTAACCCCATGCTGCTTTAGATGTGCTTCACATTAACACGTTAACACTAACTAATCAGTGTCTCCTCTTTTTAGTCCTGTGTCTTCATAGGCGTTCATCCACACCACAGTATAGCACAGACCACACCAGAAAAGCGTGTACTTAGCCTAAATCCTAATGCCTTTTTCCCTGTTTTTTATGATTATTTCTTGCAAGATAGTATCTTTGCTAAGCTTTTGATCACATTTGACCAAATTGACTGGACATTTTAAATCATCAGTCCATATCTGTTCTGACATCCTTATTTACACACCAAATTGAAATGATACCATGCAAGCCAAAGCAAGCACTTGCCCTAACATGTTTTTCCTGCTTTGGTTCTTCATTAGACTGCTGTAACAATGTATTTTAAAATTTTAAAATTTTATTTTGTGTGCCTGGGTGTCTTCATTTGCCATCATGTGTGTACCATTGTTGAATTTAAAAGTTAAGTAATTACTTGTGAATTTCCATGTTATTCGTGACAATGATGTAAATTATTCTTGCCGCAATGGCAGTTTGTTTGTAGGGCACTTACTGGGTTAGGTTTTTGTGGTTGTGATTTTTTTTTATTTTTTTTATTACACACCGAAATCATCTCATTGAAAGAACCAGGAAGATTTTTTCATTAATCGTCCAAATCCCTTTTTCAGTTCTAAAAACATCTTTTTATTTTCCACAATAGTCCATTTCTCTCTTCCCTTTCTGGGCTGGGCTTCTGAAATAGACAGAGAAGAAAGTGCTCCCCGTTATCTTTTCCCCTCCTGATTGCTGTCCTGTCTCTGGTTATAGTGTAGCTGATAAGCGAGTCCGTCTCTCTTCCGGCCTGCTGTGCGCTTGCCTCTGTTCTGTCTGGATTAGCGGTGGAATTAGTCCCTTCCTGCTATTGTGCTGAAATAAAAGTGTGTTTTCCGCTGACATGCAGTCAGTGAAAGCAAAAGGATGTTGAGAGTTTAATAGATTTGAGTATGTCTGCAAATACTATACTTTTGTTGTGGAATCTCATTGCTCAACTGTATAATAGGATTCATAAACAAGAATGAAACAGAATGAACTATTATGGTCCTGCCTTTCCGCTTTACATATGTGTATGTATATGTACCGTGTGTGTGTGTTTGCATGGTTGGCCTGTGGTCAAATAATTTTCCTCTCTCATCTTTTTTTAGGTAAGTGTGTGTGATATCTGCCAGATCTTCACAGCAGGGTGGTAAGTCTGACGGCAGCAGCTTTGCAGCGTTGCACTCTTGTTCCAGCCCACTGAACTTGTCGTCTGTATTTTTTGCCACTATGGTTTAAATGCTTGCTAAGTTATTAAATTAGTGTAATTAGATGAGCTTTTTTTACACAAACATTTACTAATAAGCACAGTTGCATTAGCACTATGTTCCTGTGGCAGCTTGTGGCGTCATCTTAGCACTTGGTACAATAGTGCTAGATATGAATTGAGTACAATGTTGGCATTGTGTTCTTATTAATACTTATTTTTGTTTTAGTATATACTACTTAATCAAATTCTTAATCACAGACACATTTTATAGGGTTTCTTCATGTACATTAGTTTAAAAATGTCTGTCAATAATAAAATTAATAAAAAATCTATATGTTATAAGCTAGTGGTCTTTCAAAGATCACCCATTTAATGTTAAATCAGTGTACTGGGATTAGGAAGGGCCAATCACAAATGAGATTTAATGAACTGTTTTTCTCTCCCAGTTTCATTATGAAAAGCTTTGTCATATGTTATAATTACTGGAGGAACTATCTTACCTGAACTGGGGGATGTCTGAAAATAGTGTTGGACAATGGGAGTACATTTGTTCTAGTCTAGAGTTTCAAAAGACATAAATGAGACAATTGTTTAGCTCTCTATTTATGTTTTGTTTCTTTATTATGTTTTTCTAAGTAGTTTAGGACAAACATCTGAGATAAAATCAACACTAAATTAAGTAAAACTGAGAAGTCTGCAAAGTTAGCTTATTGCTAATTATTTTTAATATCCTTGAAGATACTGTTACATTAGCTTATTTTACTGCTTTTGCTCTTTGCTCAATTGGTGGTAAGGGTGTTGTAATGAGTTTGTGGTATGTGAGTGTATTGCTGTGGTCATTATAAGGCCCTATTTTGGTGTCTGTGTGGTATTGATTTCAGGACCACTCTGTAATACCATGTACATTATTTGATGTTTTAAAGCCGATACTGCCTATCTTGTTTTCTCTACATGCTCACTCAACATGTTCTCACAAATTACACTTTGATAGGACACAAAGGGAGACTTTGAACCAAGTAAATTGGATTGGTGTAATTTTTCTAAAGTAGCTCAGACAGCACTTTGTTAAGGTTAAAATTAATGAATGTATTGCAGTTAAATGGTTGAGAATGGCATTTAAGGGAACAGGACTGGGTGATTTTTGCGAGCAATATAGAATTAAGCAGTGAATTGTGAATATCAGTTATTTGGCTGTATATATGGGGCTTTTATGTCCTGTAATATATCTTATTCTTATTGTTATTGATATTCTTATTCTTATTCTTATTCTTATTCTTATTCTTATTCATCACCCAGCCCTACAAGAGAGATCATGTGTTTTT